>NW_012103199.1:193826-221898 GCF_000951045.1 Mandrillus leucophaeus | reverse complement strand
TCACCCTCTCGAGTAGCTGGGATTACAGGCATGCACCACCATGCCCAGCTAATTTTTTGCCTTTTTAGTAGAGATGGGGTTTCACCATGTTGGTCAAGCTGGTCTTGAACTCCTGACCTCAGGTGATGCACCCACCTTGGCCTCCCAAAGTGTTGGGATTACAGGCGAGAGCCACTGCGCCTGGTCAGATTTCTTTCTTTCTTTCTTTCTTTTTTTTTTTTTTTTTGCCTAAAAAATGTGGAGCCCTAAACTGCAGCTTTATTTACAAGATGAAGTGAAACTAAGGAACGTGACTTCCAGGCTATGGCTCTGTCCTGGTTATCAGCTCAGGAGACCCTTCCTCCTCCCCAAGTCCGTGGGCCTGGATTCCTCTGTCAGCTGCCACTGTTCATCCCAGGAGGCCTGTGCTGCTGTCCTGGGGCTGGAGTCTCTCTCTCTCCTGGAGGTGCCCTGAGGCTTTTAAGATTCCTTTGTCCTAGGGCGATTGTCTTGTCAGGGTGGGTTTAATCTCTGCCCTCTCTTCCAGTTCTGCCCCCTCCAGGAAGTCCTCCTGAAGACCCTGTGGCTCCACCAGACCCTCCTCCTCTCTGAGTCCCTGGGTGGATCCCGGGGGATTTCCGAGTTCTCCCCTGGGTGAGAGTCGACCCTTCCACTTGCCCTCTGAGGCTGTCCGGGCCTGGAAGACAGAGATGGCCACTCCTCAGGTCCCCCGGCTTCTGCCCAGGCCTGGGACAGGCAGCCACTGGGAGAGAGGTGAGACTGTGATGGCTCATGGGCAGCTACTAGGCAAAACCACAACGATGGCAATGATGGTGATGATGGTGATGACAGTGACGGTGACAGGAACTGCTCCCCTTGGGTGCCCACGGCGGCCCCACACCTGCCTCTCCATGTTTAATCCCGCAGTGGCTGCTGGGCACGGGTTCTCTCTCCTCACCCTGTGTTCTCAGACAAGGACGCAGAGGTGCTGGGAGGCGCCTCTGTCTGTCCAGCTCCTGGAAAGTCTAGCTGGAGGCGGTGCTGGAAGGTCGGGCAGGGGTGGCCGTGGGGCAGAAGGAGGCCTGGCGAAAACACAGAGTGTGAACAGCAAGGTGGCTCCAGTGCATGGGTTTGCTTAAGTCTCAGAGTTAGGAGCCGCCATCCAGGGCAGGCGGGGGCCCATCCCAGCATTACCTGGTCTCCCTGAGTGGCTTGGTGGGGGGCAACAGTGGCTCTGAGCTGGGGGGATGCAGGATCGGGGGTGCGTGTGGAAAATGCTCGTTACACGAAGGCTTCCTCATGAGACAGAGGCAGCAGCATGTTTCCCCCAGTGCTATTATTAAAAATGCAACCAGTGCTTTTGTATGGAGAACAACCCACCCGCTGGTCAGCCCCTGCCCCACACCCTCTGGCAGAAGTATAGTCTGTGCCAGGAACTAGGGAGGGCTGGGAGTGATGGTGGTGAGGTCCTGAAGAAAATAAAAGGAAAAAATACAGGTCCTGTCCCAGAGTATCTTGGAGTAGGAGGGAGGGGCCAGGGTTGAAGGGCTGTGAAGCCAGGGGGACTTCTTGGAAGAGGCGGCATTTTGCTCAAGAGCAGTCTAGCATTTCCCTCCTACCATCACAGGTGTAATTTCCTTTCCCTGGGAAATACAAAATCCCAGTGTAAGGTGGGCGGACCCTTCTCTATCCTGGTGGGCAAAATTCAGACAGGTCTGGGGGAGGATAGTCAGCCTCCAGGTCAGAGTCTACAGGACGCGGCCCCTGTGGGTGTGCGTGTGAGCCATGTGGGTGCTGGGCGGGGCAGAGAGAGGCCCAGAGCCCTTAGTTCTCTGTTGGGTGATGTCATGGTTTCGGCTCTGCCAGCTGGGCTTGGAGTGACCACTGGGCTGCAGGCATCAGCTGGCAGATGTCTGCATCCTGCAGACACAACATCAGAGAGAGGGGGAAGGGGGAGTTCTGGCATTTCAGAGACCCCCGAGGACTCTCTATCACTCCTGTTTGCAGGGTGGAGGGGAAGGGCTGGCCTTGCAGGAAGCCTGGGGGAGGGCGCGTCCGGCTGGCTCTGCCAGATCGTCCCTGGCTGGGCCACCCAGGCAGGACGGCACCTCCCAGGCCAGCTGGCTCCTGTCCATCCTCGGTTTCCCTCCCTCCGCCCCTCATCATGGCCCAGAAAGTGGAGCAGGCGCTGGGCTTCGCGGTGCTGTGTCTGGGGTGAAGACCCTCTAGAGGGAGGGGCAGGGTGGGGCTCACGGGGCTCCTATCACCCAGCCCCAGCCGTGACCCACACAGACACATGGCAGGTCTCACGAAAGGTGATTCCACAGGCTTTGGACCAAATCCCCAAATGTGCTTCCTGGGACCTCTGTTGATAGAGCGCGGCTCCTCTCTGGGGTGGGTCAGCGCTCCACACACCTCAAGAGTTTACAACTGTATCGCTAAATTGAAAGTTGGCCTTGGTTTTAATTCCAAGGGCAAACCACATACTGTGGGGGGAATCCCGGGAATGCGTTTTAGGGCGATTGCCAGCAAATGTGTTTCCAGGACTCCCCACCCCTAGAGACGGCCCGGGTGGGTCCAGAAGCCCCTGGAGGACCGGCTTTCTAGAACTCTCTGCCCCAAGGTGCTCTGGCAGGTTCCCTCACACCAGTACCTGTCACCTCTGTGCAGCCGTGTGGGTTATGGGCCAGCATCCGTCTCATTGCTGCAGATTTTGGGGGCTTTTGCAGGACCCGAGACCCTGCCTCCTCTTTCTGTTCGAATGGAGCCGCCCTGTGGCCTGGCCTGGGGTGCTCTTGGTGCTGTGGTCTGGGGGGCAAGGGGCTCCTTGAGGCCTGGGGTCCCATCCATAAGATGATGTCACAAACCCACTCCCGTTTCCCGGCGCAGGGCCGGGCCCTGGGTTAGTGTGCTCAGCCGAGGAGGGGCCGAGGAAGTCAGGAACCCCATCAGTCTCTCAGGTCCTCCCTGCCTTCTGGACCTTCCAGTGGGTCCTGGACACTGTGTCAGTGCTCCATGCAGGAGCCCTCTCTCCCCGGGGCTCTCCAGGCACACTTTCAGCTGCCGTGGGCAGGGGTGGCCGCTGGGGGACAGAACACGGTCAGAGAAGCCTGGGCAGAGTGGCCAGCCTGGCCTTGAAGCCCTGCTCCAGGGCCCTGGCCCCTGCCCTGCTCCAGGCCCCGCACATAGGAAGGGTCCTTAGACCCTGGCACCCCACAGGAATCTGCTGCATCGGCAGAGGGAGCTGGGCCCGGTGCCGCCTGGCCGGCCAGTAGGTGGTGTCTCTGGCCTGCTTTCCGGCGCCCGGCCTGCCTTTCCCGCTTGCTGGTCTGCCGGCGGCCGCCTGCACCTCCGCGCAAGCTGGGCACATCTGGAAATGTTTGATTTGATATAGTGTCGCTTTACATTGCAGAAATGAGCGTAAGCGGTTTTTTAACCCACCAAGTGAGAAATGTGATCTGGGTTTTACTGCCGACCCTTTAAATAAAAAACAGATCACTTATTAAACCATTATCTATCAAGGATGGGGGTGGGTGTCGAGAGTGGACGGGGATCGGGCGCAGATGGAAGGGATGCGGCCTCTGTCTCTTGGCCGATGGAAGGGTTGGGGGCCCGGGCCGCTGGCATGTCACTCCCAGGGGATGAAGGAGGGAACCAGGCGCCCACCGCCTGTCCCATCCACCCTGTGCCAGCTGCTGCCAGTGGAGAGGCGACACTTTCCATGCTGGAGGAAGGGGCTTAAGGCTCACTGGCCCGGCTGCTTACGGGCCCTGAAACGGAGGCTCCCCATCAGAGCGGGAGGGGAGAGCTGCAGGAGCTGGCCAGGCCAGGGTTGCTGGTCCCAGGGCAGGGGTCCCGAAAGCCACAGGAGAAGGTGTGGACCTGGCTGTGCTCAGGGGCTCCTTGGCATCCCTCTCCTCAAAGTCCTCTCTCCCTTGACCTTAGCTTTTAAGCAGAGCTGGGTTCCCAGTTCAGGGCCTTTAACTCTGTCAGCCATCCCTGGGCTCGTCTTTCAAGAAGGGTTCCAGGATTTCAAAGGTGCCTCACATGACCCTGCCACGCGGTGACTCGGTGGCGGGGCAGTCCCAGGGGTGCTGGGCTGAAGTGGACCGAATGCTTTGTCTCTGGCCATGGCCTCGTGTGTGGGTTCTTCGGATGGGCCTGTCGGTTGACCAGCACTCGGTCCAGGGGCCTGGGGCCCTTCCTGGGGTTGTAGACACATCTCTACAGCTGTGGGCCGGGCCCCACTCCACGGACTGGCATGAGCCTCTGCTGCCCACTCTGTGCCCGGCTCCTGGCCTGCTGGAAACAGGAGGAGCTACGGGAGCGTGGAAGGTGACCGGTCCCCACCCACATGGGCGTTTGAACTGTTCTGTGCTTTGAGTCTGGAGCCTCCTTGGAGTGGGGTTCAGTCATCGCCGCCCTATTCCTGCAGTATTTTTGGTAAGTGACTCCCTTTCGCTCTGTGAACATGCCTTTGGTCAGCTGACCAGAGTCCTCCTGGCATTCCTCCACCTGGACACACTGCAGATAAACCCTGTCCGGTGTGAGCAGCACCCATTCCTCAGCCGTGGCACCCCTTGCTCCATCCTCCAAGAAGCTGGGGACTGGTGTGACCCCAGGGGTTTCCCGAGCTGGAACCAGAGATGGTGTTGAGAAGATGGCCAGGCTGACCAGGCCCAGGGACAGAGGCAGAGTGGCCTGGAGCAGGCAGCGTTGGGGACCGTCAGGAGGACAGAGGTGGAGTGGCCTGGAGCAGGCGGCGTTGGGGACTGTCAGGAGGACAGAGGCGGAGTGGCCTGGAGCAGGCGGCGTTGGGGACCGACAGGAGGACAGAGGCGGAGTGGCCTGGAGCTGGGGACCGACAGGAGGACAGAGGCGGAGTGGCCTGGAGCAGGCGGCGTTGGGGACTATCAGAAGGACAGAGGCAGAGTGGCCTGGAGCAGTCGGTGTTGGGGACCGTCAGGAGGACAGAGGCGGAGTGGACATGAGAGGACAGCATCCCGAGACACAGGCAAAGGAGGTGCCGTGCTGATGGTGACCAGGCAAAGCCGGCGGCCAGGTTCTGAGGACAGGTAACGCAGCATGGACAGAGCCCAGGAGGATGAGTGGCAGGTGCCTACTGAGCTAGCTGGGAACTGGGCCTGGGGCCGGCTCTGCCGTAATTCCACAGGAATCTGCAAATCCCCAGGCCTTGTTGCAGGTTCTGTGGCCTGTCGTGAGACAGTGAGACAGAGGGAGGCACGTGACCATGTCCACCCACTGGGCCTCGAGACCTCTGGGCTGGGCACTGCCTGGGCAGGAATGGGGTTCACAGAGAGCTCCCTCCTCCAGGGCTGGCAGGGAACAGGGTGTGTGGCTTCCCAGGAGGGTTGGCTGCCACCATCTTTGCCCTCGTCACTCAACAAACCTTTGTGGGGTGCAGAGACCTGAGCTTGGGGGAGCCTCAGAGACACAGACAGAACCAGCACTGGTCATCTAAAGTCTGGGGACAGCTCCCAGCAGCAGGGCCCATCTGCGTCATCCACCTTCTCTGGGCAGGGCAGGCTGGCCCTGGGTGCTGGCTGCTGTGGGAGTGGGCCGGGGTGGCCAATGCATGGGTCTCAGGAGACCAGTGAGGGTTGGGCTGTCCAGGAAAGGAGGTGGGCCGAGGTGGGCAGAGAGAACCCTGTAGTGGGGGGAGCGTGCAGGCTGGGAAGGCGGGGACCCTGTAGTGGGGGGAAGCGTGCAGGCTGGGAAGGTGGGAACCCTGTAGTCAGGGGGAAGCAGGCTGGGAAGGCGCGGTGAGGTCCTTCTGGGGCAGCTGTCCTGGGTCTGGCTTCTGTCATGTCAGTGCCCCTTAGAGGGATTTATTGAGCTCATGACTGGTTCCCTGGCATGGCAGGGTGCTCTGAGGACAGCCAAAGTCCCCTGTGTTGTGACAGCTCTCAGCAGGCCCCCACTCGGTCCTGACTGCACTGGAGTGGGAGCCGTGTCCCCAGTCTGCAGGTGAGAAAAGGGAGGTTTAAAGAGGATGAGGGGCTGGCCCAAGGTCACGCAGCCAGAAGGGGCAGGTGCAAGGCTGGGAACCACAGGGAGGTGCCAGGCAGGATCCCAGGGGTCAGGTGCCACCGTCAGGGGCTCCAAGTCCCTCTGGCCCCTCGCACACAGGCATGGCCACCGAGGCTGGGAGGGCAGCAGCGTTTCTGTGCCAGGGCCATGCCGTTCCGCCCCCAAGGGGACAGGGAGGAAGTGGCCTTACTTCCCACCTCTGGCAGCCCCTGGGCCTCTTCAGCGAGGGTGGCCACAAGGTCACGGCCTCCCCACCGTCCCCCGGCCATGGGGCTTCCAGACAGCACACACGTGGATTGGCCACCCCATCCTCGCTACGCCCTGCTGCCCACAGTGGATTGGCTAGGACAGATTTATCTGGGCTGTCACAGCCAATAGAAATACGGGACCGCCTGAGCCACTGTGTAGTTGCAGTGACCGAGCCGGCACTGGGCACACGCATGATTTATGGGTCCTGCTGCACCTGGTGGGTCTGATCCTGACACTGCGATGCGGCCCCTGCATGCAGGTTCCCGAGGGCAGATCCCGAGGCTGCTGCTGACCTGCAGTGGGGTTCTGGGCCGCAGCAGGGACCCTCATGAGTGTGCAGGGGAGTGCCGTGAGTCAGGTCCCCCAGTGCAGCTGGGGCCACTCTCGGTGGGCCCGAGGGCACCCAGGCCCGGGCTGGTGTGGGCACAGGGTCTCCAGGAGGCAGCCTGGACTCAGGGGCAGGATGTGGCTCAGCTGGGGACATGGGCGCCTGGCTCAAGGGACAGCTGGGTCCCTAAGTTCCCAGTTGTCAAGGCCTGAGCCAAGGCGGGAGGCTCCCTGAGATCCTGGCCCTTTATCCAGGACACCCCCTTCCTCGGGCCCAAGTTATTTTTGACCACAGGCGTCCTGACTGGCCCCCCCTGGGTTGCGGCTCCAGCTATGGGCCTGGCTCTCCCGCTGTCCTCTCCGGGCAGTTTCCCTGACGCCTTCTTGCTCAGCGGCCCACCAAGCCCCTGCCTGGACGTCATCAGTCACAGTTCATTCAGAGCCCTGGGGCCTTCAGGGTTGGGTCACCATGAGCCCCATCCTGAACATTTGGCTCAGGAGCACCTGGATGGAGAAGCAGACACACAAGGGTCCTGGTCACCCATTGAGGGCTGGGAGGGGCCCTTGAATCGCGGCATGCTGCGGGGAGGCCCGCCTATGGGAAGATCCCTGGGCTGCTCTTTTGTCTCCCGCTCAGCTGAGGATGGTGGACACTGGCCTGGGTGTGTGCACTGTGTCGGCCGTGCCATGTAGGTGCTGCAGCAGGTCCCTAACCCACAGTTCTCTCAAGGAAGTTTCTAGGCTCCTTGCCGCACACAAATCCCAGCAACACCGGCGTGGTGCTGCACGGATTCACTTCCTGGAAAATCAAACCCGGAGTGGCACCATCTGCTCTGAGGACGGGGCTGAGCCGGGCTGCCTGGGGCTGAGACGCTGCTGTGCCTGGGGGTGCTTCCAGGGACCCCGCTCTGCCCTCTGCACCCCCTGCAGGACTCGGGGGTGGGAGAACCCGCTGTGGCCTGGGGGCAGGCAGCCCCTGCTTCACAGCCAGGACCCCCACCCCGCAGGTGTTTCCTGCCCACTGGGCAGATGAGAAGTGGAGGCTCAGGGAGGCGGCGGTGGGGCTTTGGGGCCCGGCAGGTGCTCTGGGGCCCAGGTCCAGACCTGAGTGGAAGGGCCTGCTGGGGCAGCTAGGGATTGGCCCTGGATACCTGCTGGGTGGGTGAGGGGTGGCAGCACCCACCGGGTGGGGGCTACAGTGAAGCCCCCAGGGCAGCAGGAACAGAGGGCTGGGTGTCTGGGGCGGGGGCTCCACCTGGAGCGTGGCCTCCACAGGTCCTGTGAGAACAGGGTGGTTGTTGCTGGTGGGTGAGGCAGGGAAGGGCAACTTTGCAGAGGGAACATCCTCTGCAAAGGCGTGGGGGTGAGCGCGGCCTTGCACCTCACTGTGGCTCCGAGGCTAAGGCAGGGAGTGCTGGAGAGTGGGGCTCGTGGTGGGTGGGGGCGCTGGTCCACGAGCTTGGATCCTGCCCCTCGAGCTGGACGGTCAGCCCTGGGCACCTGTTAGTGACCACGCCCCCGCCCTGCTGACGAGACACTAGAGTGGGAACCCAGTGGGGGCCGGGATGGGGACCCGGGACATGGCAGGTGCCAGACAAGTGTTTGCTGAGTGCACAAATGACTATGGGGGAGGCCGCTCCCTGGGGCCGTGCCACCTGCTCTCTATCCCACTTGGGCTCCTGAAACACGGTCTCCTGAGTGTGTGGCGCTGGGCAGGGTGCACATGCGTGTGAGCATACACACACACACACACTGGTGCATGGACACACACTTGGCAAGCAAACAGGTGTGCACACATGCACACTGCAAGCACACACTCACGTGAGCACACACTCATGCCCACACACTCTACAAGCACAGGGAGACCCTGGCACATGCGGCCAGCACCGCCCAGCCCTCCCTGCCGGCATACCTGGCCCTGAACCCACACTCCTGCCTGTCCAGGCTCCGGCCGGTGTGTGCGAGTTAAAAACTGGAGCATACTCAGGATACATGATTCTAATTAGAACAACCTATGTCCATACGGAGAAAAAATTGTATCCAGAGGGCGACCAGGCAGTTATGGGAAGGTTCCGCTTCCTAATGATGTAAAACAGAAGAGATGGGGTGATTTCAGTTGTAGGAACCTGGGTGGGGTGGTGGCGCCTGCATGCCTGTCTGGAGGGGTGGGGGCGGGCACAGGGTTTGGGGGCCGCAGCTGGTGGGGCTGCTGGGACTGGAGGAGGACCCTGGGCCCAGCCTGCCTCCATGGGCTCTGGGGCCAGGGCAGGGAGTGGTGATCGGGGCCAAGTTGACCCAGGACTAAGCCCTGTGTTACCCTTCGTGGCCTTGGAAGGACACACAGGTGCCTCCCCTTCCACACTGGGGCATGAGGTGGGAAAGGACCAATAGGGTAGCCGAGAGCTCCAGGTGTCCCAGGCGCCCTCTGGCCAGTCCCACTGCTGGGGGCCCTCTGGCCATGAGAAGGGAAGGTGGCCGAGAGAGCACGGAGTCCTCCCTGGTGTGGAGCTCCCAGACCCCACGACTGGGCGTGAGTGAAGGACTCGAAGCTCACTCCCTGCTGTGAGCTCCAGGAGGCCTCTCTACCCGAGAGCTGCGCGCAGGCCCCACAGGCAGGAGGCATCGGGAGGCAACTGCATCGCTGCTGGTCCTGGGAGGCCTCAGTCAACACAGCTTGGAGAGCACTCCCCATGCTTTTTTGCTGTCAGGGTGGTGTAGACGAGCAGGTAGCACACAGGCCATGATCCCGCACCTGGGGACGGGCTAGTCCCTCTTGGGGGACTGCTGGCTGCACAACTATTGCTGTGTAGACAGGGATGGCCCTTGGCCCCTCTGGGAGCTTCACCCAACTAGGCCACAGCTGTCTTCCTGAGCCTGGCCCACCACAGCCCCCAGTATGCATCTGTTGAAAGCCGGAAAGAATGGTGCCTGCACCCTCACTCCTTGCGTGCCCTAGACCTCGAAGGCCGATGGAGCCCAGGGAATCCGCACACAGGAGGTTCTGGACCCAGGCCAGCTCTCTCGAGGGATGGCCGTGCTGCTTCTCGGAGGACCACATGACAGGTAGTTCCCACACTCGCATCTCACAGAGAGGCCCCAAGAATCTGTGAGGGGCTTAGTGGAGCCCACTGGCCTCCTCCGCCCGCAGGGCCTCCTCCTGCATAGTCCAGCTTCCCCATAGTACCAGGGTCCCGGGGGCGCCTTCCCCAAACGTGCAGCCCCGCCCTACCCGGGTCAGCTGCAGGCACGGGCGTAGGACTGGGCCGGCCAGGAGCCCTGGGTTTTATTACCCTACGATGCCCCCAGTCCTGGAAAACATCCCACATCTAACCCATCCCTGCAGTGTGAGCCTGTCAGGCGTCTGCCGGGCCAGAACGTGCTTCCTTCATCTGGTTTCCACACTTCATAGCCGTGGGGATGTGAGTGGGCATCAGGTGGGCGAGGTCTGGGGCATGAATTCGGCCAGCCCCATCAGCCTGACCTTCCTTCTGTGGGCAGCACAGAGGGCACCCTCAGGGGCACGGGTCCTTGCCCCAGGACCCAGACGTGCATCGGTGCAGCCAACGGACAGAGGTCAGAGGGCGGGATTGTCCCCTCCGCCTCTCTGCGCCGCCCCTTGTGCCGGAAGCACACTTCCCGCTGGTCCGGGGGCGTCCGGGGCACCTGGACCTTAGCTCCTCACCACCGCAGGAGCAGTCACCTGGGGTCAGACACGGGTGGGTGGGTCTCAGCCTGAGGCCGGCCCCACTGTCTGCGTGGGCACCTTGATTTACCATCCCTGCTCCTTTAACGGCGTCTCCGGGCGCCGGCTCCGATCGCGCCCTGCCCCCGCTGCCCCGTGCGACTGAGCTTGGGAAAATCTATTACCGCCAAGTCATTAATCTGAGGCTGCCGCCTCGGGCACTTTCTGGCCCCTCTATTTAATGGGCTCTGCTTCCTGAGCTCCGGAGCCGTGCTGCTTGCCTCTCTTGATCAGCTTTGTTTAATTATCAAAATATTTGATGCAGAAAATTGACATTAGTTCTGAAGGTTCTGCCCTCCTCCCCCCACCCGGCTCCTGGTGGCATTGAGTGGTTCAGCCGCTGCGCCCATCGCCTCAAAATAGCAAATGGGCCGCCAGCCTGTGCTCGGCCAGGCGGACATGGCGAGCCGCCCCTGGGGCTGAGGCTGCCTGGCCCTGCTGGGACCCTGCCCTGGCCGTTTGGGAGGCACACAGCTGTACCCCAGGCCTGTCCCCCTTTTCCAGTGTCCCTGGCTCTTCGGGGAGTGGCCGTTCTGGGCCATCGTGGAGCCCTCTGTGGGTTTCCATGCATGATGCACCTGGCTGGGGCCTGTCTCCCAACACCCGGGCTGGGGGCACAGCACAGAGCCCCGAGCTTTCGGGCTGGGGGTCGGGGCTGGGTGCTGCCAGCGTGTCCTGCCCCCTGGGCTGTTGTCAGGGTCTCACCCATCTGCAGAGCCTCTGAGGGGCCCTCTTGGGCAGAGGCCAGGCCTGCCCAGATGGTAGAGCCCCCTGCTTGAGGGGCAGGGTGGAGGTCCTCACAGCTAACCTTGTGAGCGGGGCCTGTGGTGGGGGGAGGACCGATCCTGGGAACAGCAGGCTCATGGTACAGAGGGGGCTGCTGACCTGCAGGGCCCAGCTTGTGCCCAGGTGAATCTCTGTGGCCCCTTTCAGCCTCAGCTGCAGGGCTGGGCCGGGCTCGGCCGATGCTGGCCCTCTGCGAGCATTTTCATCCACTTTCCGGCCCATAGTGGGGGCGGCGCTTGCTAGGCCCTGTCCAGACCTCAGTGCTGGGACTGTGTGCGTGTGTGTGTGTGTGTGGGGAGGGGGAGGCACACATGTGTCCCTGAGTGTGTGTGCCCTGGGAGCCCTGTACACGCGTGCATGTGCGTATGCCTGTACGTGTGTGTGACCTTCATACATGATTGCCTGTGGGCGTGCCTGTGTGTCCCACACGTGCACGTGTTGGCCTTCGGGTACCCACTGTGGACACCTGTCCTGGGTAATTCATGTTGACCTCATGTTGACCTCAAGCCCCTCTTAATCTCTCCCCAGCCCCATCCGTCCCACATGGTTCCAGGTCTGTGTCTGTTCGTGGGTGTGAGTCCATCTCTGAGCCCAGAGGTCAGCGCCTGCTGGATTTGGTTTTCTGGTGGGGCAGCAAAGCTTGGGACCCAGCCCTCGGTGTGGGGGCAGCCGGAGCTGTGGGCTTCTGAGAGGGGGCCGGTGCGCGAGTGCCCGGGAGGAGCCCCTGTCCGCTTCCCCGCTGGCTGCACCAGCAGACCCAGAACTCATTTATTTGCTCCTGGCTCCCAGTCTCAGGGACCCTGGCCAGTACACGTCCTCAAATGCGGCTTTTTTCAGATGCCGGATAATTTTCGAAACAGAAAGTAGTTTCAAGGTTGAGAAGATACCATTATGGAAAACAAATAGCGGTCAAGCTTAGATTCGTGGCTTTTCACTTGCAATCAATGTCCCCGGTGGAGGGAAAGGACAAAGGGAAGGTGTCACAGGCTCAGGGAGGGCGCCCGCCCTCACGGCTTCATGTTCACCTGCAGGAAAAAGAACAACCGTCAGGCCCCTTGGCCTTCACGGATGGTAGCCTGACTCCCTGAGCCCTGGGCCGGGCTCCCAGGAAGCAGGGTTGCTGTGGAAGCTGACGTTCGGGCCCCTTTCTCGCCACCTACCTGGCCCATCCAGCGAAATTACACCACGCCTGTCTGCTGTGAGTTCAGCTGGCAGATGGGACGTGAGTTCTCGAAAGGACAACGTCCTCCTCCCCACCGAATGCTCTCTGCCCGGGTTGGAAAGGGATGGCTCCGTGTATTTCCCTGTGTCGGACGCTGACCGCGCCCCTTCCCCATCCGTCTCCTCTTGTATCTCCAGGACAGAGTCAACACACACGCCCGCAGTGGTCACCGGAGCCCCGACACCCCCATTTGGGCTGGGCTACTTTCACATGGGAACCTCCTGGGAGGCACAGCAGCAAGCTGGTGTTTAGTGAGGGGGTGCCCCTGTTTTCTGGGGAGCAAGCCCTGGGCCCAAGAAACAGGAGGGGGTGGAGCCGCGCTTTTCTGCCCCGGGCAGATGACTTCGGTGAACATGTTTCTGTGGGTCCTGCTGACTTCTCTGTAGCTGTGGGCAGGGTTTGCCACGAGGCCCGTGGTGGGAAGGGGTTCGAAGAGGCTGCTGATGCTGGAGGGAACTCCCAGAGGAGAGGCAGAGCCAAGTCTGCCGGGTGGCTGCACAGGGGACCTGGAGCTGCGTCCTGACCAACCTGTTGGCCAGCTTTCTGCCCACACAGGGACAAAGGACCACAAACTTGGTGACTCAGGACAACAAATATCCATCCTCTCCCTGTTCCGGAGGGCGGGATTTGGAAATCGAGGTGTCGGCAGGACCACGTTCCCCACGACGTCTCCAGGAGAGGATCCTCCTGGCCCCTTCCAGCGCCTGGTGGTCGCAGGCGGTCTTTGGCTTGTGGCTGAATTGCTCCCAGCCCTGCCTCCTTCATGCGGTCTTCTCCCTGTGTGTCTCTGTCCTCGTGTGTGTGTGTGTGTGTCTATGCGTCCTCCTCTCTCTTACAGGGATGCCAGTTGTTGGATTAGAGCCCACCCCAAATCCAGGCCGATTTCATCTCAACTTCCTTAACTAATTACATTCCCCAACATGGCCACATTCTGAGGGTTGGATGGGCCTGAATTTGGGGGACTCTATGCAATGCACGATACTGTGGGAGGCGGCCTCCTGGTTTGTAATAGCAAGTGTGTAAGGAATGGGAATCCGTCTGATGGCCGTGTGGAGCAGTGGCCTATTCTGTGTTGGCACCAGGATGCCGAGGATAGCGTGTGAACGCCGGGAGGACGTCAGCAGGGCATAGGAGGCCTGGCAGGCTTCTCCCCCCACCCCTTTCTGAGCTGAGCACTGCAGTACCAGGCTGGGGACAGGGCTCCACGGACAAGAGCCATGCATCTGGCCTGGATGGAGGCTGTGGGGTCAAGTGCAGCAGCGGCGGCTGCTGGCAGAGTGCCCTGTGAATCCATTATTGATACACATGCATGAACAGTAACCACTCTTTTAAATCTTGGCTGAACCAAGCAGGGGGTGAATGAACAAACTAATAAATAACCATGGTAACGACCTGCCTCCCCCACCCCTGCCCCAGTGGCCTTTGATCTCATTATTCCAGACGCCCGCTTGGAGACGGTGGGCAGGTGAACTTTGCAAACACTCACCGAGGTTTTTGCATTTTTATGGCTTCTGCTGGCCGTGCCGGGGCGTCTTTTTGGGCATGCGGAGGGATGTGCATCTCAACACGCAGAAGTCTGCCTCCCGCCGGAGCATCACCCACAGCCCCCACCCTTCCGGGGAGCTGAGGCTGGGGCTGCTGTGTCTGTGAGCCGGGGGTGGGAGGGAGCTGCCTGGGTAGGGGCATTTGTACATCTGGGTAGAGATAACCTCTGTGGCCATCTCAGGGGTGGGCTGGGCCTGGCTGCCTGGACTCCTGGGGTTAGGCTCCCCTGCTCCCAGCCTCCCAGCACCCCAGCACACCAGCCTCCCAGCCTCCCAGCCTTCCAGGGCCCCAGCCTCCCAACCTCCCAGCTTCCCAACTTCCCAGCCTCTCAACCTCCTAGCCTCTCAGCCTCCCAGCCTCCCAGTCTCCCAGTGTCCCGGCCTCCCAGCCTCCCAGGCTCCCAGCCTCCCAGCCTCCCGGCCTCCCAGCCTCCCAGGCTCCCAGCACCCCAGCAGAGCCACTGTTTCAATGTACATCATTGTTTGTGGGCAGGACGTGCCTCCAACCAGGGCTTCCTGAGACCTCGGTTTTCCTGACACATTTATTACCGCCACAGGGACTCATTTTCTGAGTGACCAACACTGACCCAGCTGGTCCCCTCCCCATCGTCTGTGTCCACAACCACAAGGATGGCTCTACCCCCAGGCCCAGGATCTGTGGCCACACTGGACGCCACCGGGCCCTGCCCAGCATCTTCCTGAAGATCTGCCCCGGAACCACCCTGTGCTCCATTCCCCTGTGGCCGGCCCTGCGGACCCCACCCAGCACCTCTGCGGCCAGACACGACTTTCCTGGCTCAGGTGATGCTGGTGTGGGACCTTCTGTGCTGTGGGCTGAGGATGGGGGTGGGGGAAGGAGAGGGTGAGGAGGGGTGGGGAGGGGGGAAGAAGAGGGCTCTGGGTATAGAATTTCCGGTTCCAACTCGTCCCCCTTTAGGCTGTTTCCCAGATGAGACCCATTGTCCACCCTCACACCCGGCCAGTGCATCCCCCACTCAGGAGCCTGTCACCCCACGATCTCACACTCCCACAAATGCCCAGGCCATGCTTGGGGCCACACTAGGTGGCCCGTCAAATGTGCACCCCTGTGGTGGGTGCAGCTCCGGGCCAGAGGAAGCGTGTGGGCAGCCCCTTCCCTAACCTGCCACTCCAGCCCCAGCTTGGAGAGGACAGTGCTGAGGGCAGAGCAGTGGTCACACAGGGGGTGACTTGGGGTCACCTTGGGATGTGCCTGCCACTCCCAGGAGCACCCCCAGACATCAAGCTTTGGGAAACGATGCTAGGATCTGGGAGGCAGCTGCCAGTGCTGTGTTAGTGGGGAGCGTGGTTACAGGGTGGGGGCAGGACTGGAAGTGGCCATGGGATGGACACAGAAGGGCCCCCCCTGGCTCCCAGGGCCCCGAAGACATAGCAGGAACTTCATCTATATGGGTGGGGGATGGTGACTTGGGGCCTTGATTCAGGTACTGGGGCCCCTTCTCTCCCTGTCACTGTCCCTGTCCCTGTCCCTGCCCTGAGGACTGTCAGGGTCAATCCTGGCTGAGTGTGGACATTGCTAGCTCAGCAGACACCCTGAGGGCTGAGGCCAGGTAGGCCGTTGGGGCTCAGGGGGACAGGTGATGGGAGGACCAGGAAGGGGTGGCCGGGGGCTGAGGAAGGTGGGGAAGTGGGAACCCCAAAGCCAAGGGTGGGGGCTGAGCTTTGGGGACCTGGGGCCTGTGTCCCATGCTTGGTGAGGGTGACCAAGCAGCAGACAGAGAATGGCCTGGAGATTTCGGAGGGAGGCCCCTGGCCCTGCATCGAAGTTCCAAGCAGGAGCATTTCCTGGTGGGGCATTTCTGGGCAGGGCAGTTCTGGGGTGGAGGGAGGTGGAGGGTGGCGGAGGGAGGTGGAGGGACGTGGGGGGAGGTTGGGGGAAGTGGAGTCGGGTGGAGGGGGGTAGAGGAGGGTGGGGAGACCCTGTGTGTGAGGGGATGGGAGGCACCTGGGCCTGGGGGATGAGGAGCCCATGGCAGGGGCTGGAGGGGCACCGGCTCCCGTTCTGCAGACCCGTTCCACTCCAGAGGGTCCCTAAGCCCCAGTCTCTTCTCTCTGCCTCCACCCTCTGGCCAGCACACGTGGCTCTGGGCACAGTGACCCCTCACACTGGGGAGTGCTTCCCACACTTGTACGAGCCAGAGGGTGCCTGTGATGGAAGTCAGGACCCCAGCGCACCTGCTGCCCTGGAAGGGAGCTGTCTGACACAAGATGGGTCAGGGCCCGGGGCTGGGGTCCTGGCTTCCTGCCTGTGGGTCCCACGGGAAGGGCAGGCTGAACCCACGGGGGGCTGGGGCAGAGGATGGCTATGGTGAGGTTGCTGCCTGGCATCTGAAATGTGTTGTCACCAGCAAAGACCAGACGGATGGCCCACCCTGGAGGACGCAGACTGAGCAGGTGGCCCCACCCACCCTCACTCCCCTGTCTCCCTTCTGGAGCCTTGAGGCTGAGGGGCGTGCCTGTCACCCCCGCTGAGCCTCATCCTCCCAGGGGTGTGGATGAGTTTCCTGTTGATGCTGCAACAAAGACAACCATTGTGGCTTAAAATAACACATACTGATTTATCATGGCTTAAAATAACACACATTGATTCTCTCATGGTCTGGGGGCTGGAAGCCTAAAATCCAGGTGTTCAGGGCCAGGCTCCCTGGGAAGGCCCTGGGAGAGGATACTCCCGCCTTTTCCAGGCCCTGGGAGCTTCAGGCAGCTCTTGGCTGTGGCCGCCTCTCTCCCACCTCTTCCTCCACCATCACTGGGCTGTCTTCCCTCTGTGGGGGTCTCTGTGCCTGTTTTCTTCTTTTAAGGACACCAGTCACACTAGTAGGGCCCACCCTACTCCGACACAACCTCATCTGAACCAATGATGTCTGCAATGACCCAGCTTCCAGGTAAGGCCGCATCCCCAGGTCCTGAGGGTTAGGACGCCAACACACCTTTTGGGGACATTATTCAACCCCCAAACCCCCATGGGGCACACCCCTGGCCTAGGCGGCCTCCACATGGGTCCCAAGGTATCCCCCAACCCCCTCCACAAAGGGGAAGCTGCAGGAGGCAGGGCTGTGGAGGCAGAGAGTGCCTGAGGAGGCTCACGGGCCTGGCCCTGGGGCCAGACAGGAGGCAGGGTCCCCAGGGCTGGGTGCCGGTGCCCTCACGCCCCGGGGCATCTGTGGAGAGGGTGAGCCTCCGTGAGAGCGAGTTCTCCTTCTCCTCCCACTGGAGTGACCAGATTAAGCCAAGGAAAGTGCAGGCACCCAGTTAAACGTGAGCTTCAGATCAACAACGACTCCTATTCGGGGTAAGGATGTTCTAGATCCTGCACGGGGCGTACTCAGCCCGAGGAAGTGGTTCCTGTGGCTCCAGGTTCTCTGGTGCCTGCACCCTCTGTTTCATCGGCAGTGCTGCTTGGATCCCCGGTGACTCCGTTCTGGCCGCTGTGCGTCCACTCAGGGGTGAGAGAAGCTGGGGCCCAGGATGAGGGCCCCTGGTGGCTACGGCTCTGCACCCCTTCCCGGGAGGGTCAGGGAGGGTCGGGGGCAGCAGTTGCGTTTCCTTTCTGCTCCAGAGCTGGGAAGTGGGTTCCAGAGAAGGGTCTGGTGGTGTTGGGCCAGGCCCTGGGGGCTGGGAGGTTCTGCACCTGGCCCAGTGGCCTCAGGGGCTCAGAACCAAAGCCAGCCAGGGTCCCCGCCCCTGCATGGTCTCAGCCCTGGCAACCATTTGCAAGTGGCTTTTCCTATAGACCTAGGACTTTGGGTGGGGATGCCTCTCCCCACCGCACGGCTTAAAGCAAGAAGTGAGGAGGGAAAGGCTGGGCAGTGCAGAGGGCCCCGGGATGGCTGTCAAGCCAGCAGAGGGCAGGCCTGGTGGGGGTCACTTGTCTGGTGGACCTGTGAGCTGGCCCGGGCCCCCCTCCCTGGGCCACCAGCTGCCCTGGCTCAGAGGCCAAGCCTGGGCGGGGCAGGGCGCAGCCCACCCACCAGCCAGCCCAGTGGGGCCTCAGAGCAGGCGCCATAAAAACGCCTCGGCCGTTGCCGAGGGGACCTGAGCCGAGGTGGGTTCCTGAAGCCATTGCATTTGATCCATGGAGCCCAGAACGTCTCCGGGAGAGAAATATGGAAGCAATTATTGTGAGGGCCGTCGTTTGAGTAATTCCCAGAGAGACACCAGGGCCGGCGCTCGCGAAGCCTGGTGCACGGCGCCCTAATGAAGCAATTAAGGCAGGGATCCTCCGACTTTGATCTTGATGGGGTAATTTTTACAAAAACATCACGGAGTGATAGATACCCATAACTCAGAGTCCTTAATTGTACTTAATTTGTTTGGAATACGAATGTGCATTTAATTAAACCCCAGCTCGGCCCGCATGCTTCAAGCAGGGCTGTCAAGGAAAATTAAGACCCAGTTTGCTTTCAAAGTTACTGGTTTTTATCAGGCAAGGACAGCGGTCTTCGAACAGAAGGTTATGGATAATTAGGCCGAGAGCTGCAGCCCAAGAAAGTGGAGAGACGGCACCGCTCCAGGAGCGGGTGGGGAGGGGACCCTTCGGGGCAGGCGGGCAGCAGGGCCCTGTCCCATGCAGACCCCAGGCTCAAGGAATGGGGGCTTGGCCGGAGGTGGACATGTCCACATCCGCGTCTGCCCACACAAGGGCTGCAGGGGTCCCGCCTGCAGAGTCCGCTCGCTGGGGAACTGCTCCTCTGCCCTAATGGTCTCTGATGAATTTTGGCCACAGGGACACACATGAGACATGGATCTTCACTCTGGAAGGGCGGGAACAGTCCAGCCCATGCTTCTGTTAAAGAGGGGAAACTGAGGCACAGAGGGAGGGGCTGGCCTTGCCCGTGGTCACTCAGGAAGTGCCTGTGCAGAGCGATGGCCTCCCTGTCCAGCAGCTTTGCTGCCTGGCCCTTATCAGTTCTCATCTGTGGGGTGTCATCTGCTCCACCTGGGTGTGTAGGCCCTGGCCATCAGCAGGTCCCCGGGGGGAGTGTTGGGGGCACAGGGGGCTCCAGCCAGCGATCTTGAACACCTCCCCGGGCCGAGGGGCAGAGGAGAGGGGAGAGGACGCAGCCAACCCCACCCCACCCCACCCACTCCATCCCACCCTGCACACTCCATCCCACCCTGCACACTCCACCCCATCCCGCACACTCCACCCCACCCCGCGCACTCCACTCCACTCCACCCTGCTCCAGGGCCTGGACTCCTGGAGACAGTGTGGTTCGCCTCATGACTGGGAGGGTTAGGGTCCCCACACTGTCAGGGAACCCCAGGCTTGTCCTTGGGAGAGCAATCTTCTGTGGGGCAGTGGTTGAGGGGCCAGTTTCATGCAGGAGAGAGCAGGAGAACCTCTCCTTTCTCATCTGAGAGTTACAGCTCACAGACACACAGACAAGTACCTACATATGCATGCACGTGACATGTGACACACATGACGCTTGGCAGTGTACACATGCAGATATACACACATGCACAGATACATACAAAACATATATACCACACACCCCAGCAGGCATGCACACATACATACACATGCCACATCCACACACGTGCACAGGTACACCCACACACAGATGCACTGACATGACCCATGGACACACAAGCACAAACCCACACATGCATGCCCACACAATATACATGACACACATGTGCACACACATGCACACACCTGCATGCACATGTGCACATGTTTACACACGATGCACCTGCATGTACACACGTACACCTCCATGCGCCTGGGGAGCTCATGGGCTCAGTGGTCATTCACTCTTCTGGTCTGGCGTGGCCTGGGTGCCAGCCTGACCTTGATGGCTCTCTCTCCACACTGTCCATCACCCAGAGACCCCTCCTCTGACCCAGGCCGGCCCTGTTGCAAGGAGGCTTGCTGCAGTGGGAGTCTCCATGATAAAGTCACTGTGGCAAGGCCTGGGCTGGGTGGCCAGGACCTGCCCAACTCTGACTTTCCCACCCTGGGCAGCGAGGACCCCTTCGTACTACCCCCCCAGCTCTCGGTGGTCTGCGGCCCAGCAGGAGACTCCAGCCCCGCCATGCCCTGGGTCTCGGCCCTGTGCTGGGCATGGGAAGGCGCGGTTCCCAGCCATGGAGTGGTGGCCCCTCGGTCCCAGGCTAGCCTGGCCCTGGCAGGGCCTGTGAATCCAGCCCCAGCGGCTGCTCCACCCTGAGCTTGCCTGGGCCTTGGCTCATACCCGGTGCCACACAGGGACAACTTCTCTTTTCTCAAAGACCCCCTTATCAGTAGTACAACCTGTGGGTTTGCCAATATCTGTCCCTTTCAGGTGTCAGGAGGTTCAAAACTTGCTCAGGGGACCCAGGTAGCAATAGGACAGATCGCTACATCTCAGGACCCCGGGGCCCCAGCCAGGGTTGTTTTCAGGAGATGCAGCCTCTGTGGAAGGGACCTTCTTTCTAGAGGGGGTCCAGGCCTCCCCAGGTCAAGGGTCCTGGCTTGGCTGGAGGTGTCTGCTGCTTTGCCTGGTGGGGAGGGCCCCAGCTTGAGTGTGCCACCCTCCGGAGGGCATCTCGTCCGAGTGAGTGCTGGGTGAGTGACGTGGGTGCTACCCTCACAGGGCTGCTTCCTTTACACGTGTGCCGGTTGCCTTGAGATGCTGGCTCCCAGGACCTAATCTTGGTCAGCCGGGGTGGCGAATCTTCCTTCTCTGTGCTCCAGCAGCCGCCTCCGCACCCTGACTTCCTTCCTGGGGCGCCTGTGCACCAGCTGTGAGGGTACACATGGCGATGAATGTTGGAGCCACACCTGGTGACTTGCAGACAGACTGAAAACTGCAGAGTGTGGCGGTGCCGCTGGCCTTCCTGGGGTGCGCTCAGTCTGGCACGGCTGCAGCGAGGACGTCCTGGGGCCACCGCCACCGAGTACCAAGGGTGCGGGGGTTTGAACCACAGACGTTTATTCCCTCACGGCTCTGGAGGCTGGAGGTCTGAGACCAAGGCAAGAGCAGGGCTGGTTCCTTCCAGAGGCTCAGAGGGCAAATCCACCCAGGCCTCTGCCACCTGCGGCTATGTGGCACACTCCTCGCTGCTCCTCTGCTCCCGGGAGCGCTGCCTAGGCTCTGGCTGCAGCTTCACGGGGCGCCTCTCTGCCTGTGTGTCTGTGTCCACACCCTCCCTTTGTGTGACGACACCCCTCATGGTGGACGAGGGTCCGCTCACTCCAGTGGGCCCCTCACCTCCATTGTTCTGTCAAATGAATGTTTATTCCCAAGTCAGGTCACCCTCCGAGGTCCTGGGCTGAGAACTGCAACTTACGAATTTTGTGGGACACAGTTCAGCTCACATGAGTCCTCCATAGGCTGAGGGAGCTGACGTGTTGGGGGCGAGGGGCTGGGGCTGTGGCTGGCATGGGGTCACCGCTGCATCCTGCTTAGTGATGGACAGTTCTGCCTCGGCAAGCATCATTTTGGCTCCTGACTGCAATGTCTGGGGAAATCTGGCTGCTTCTGGCAGGCACTTGCCATGGCCTGTCAGTGCCCCACGAGCTGCTGTCTGTGCAGCCTCTCGAGTCCCCAGAACTCTGACCTGGCCAGGGTCTAGCAGGAGCACTGGTCACACTGAGTGTTTCCACAGAGGGACTTGATGAAGGCGTCGGGTTCAGGAGCCGTGGCTGTCTGCACAGCACAAGAGCACCTGAGGGTAGCCCAGGGCTGGTGAGTGAGGGAAGCTGGGAACAGGCTGGGGCCATAGGTTCCAGACACTCAGAGGAGAGCCCCACAGAACAGGGGTCCCCCTTCAGAGCTGGGGTGCTGCTAGAGAGGGCACAGTGGGACCAGCTCAATGGGGTCCCCAGAGAGGCTGGAGGCCAGAACCAGCTGCAGCCGCCAGGACTGAGCACCACTGCTTGGTGAAGAGCTGGCAGGGGTGGCCAGGCCAAGTCCTCCTCAGCGCTCGCTTCCCAGCTGGCCCAGCGCCCCATGGGCAGAACCCGACAGGAAGCCAGCGGGCAAGGGAGAAAGAGTCTGTTGGGTCCTTGCCCACATCTCAAAGTGCAGCAGGGCAGGCTGGGAGCTGAGGGGCCCCAGGAAAATGCTGGGCACAGTCACCCTTCAGGGAGCCTGCATCAGTGCACGCCCGTTACACACATGGCAGTTTCCAGTGACAGCAGCGGCCTGGGGATGCTGCTGGACAAGCCTGGTTGGCCTGTTGTGAAAAGAAACACATGCCACCCTCCTGTAAAAGGAGGAGAAGCCCCACAGCCATGAGAGCCACTGCCTGGTCACAGGTGTGGAATGCGTCTCGGGTAGGGTGAGCTGCTCTTCCAGGTCAGTGTGAGATCATCTGGCTGTTCTGTAGCACATACAATACATTGTCAAGCTGGCCACTGCTAACCGTCCATTTATGAAACAATAATGGGAGAGAGAAGGGGAGGAAGAAGGGAATTGGCACACACACGTGCACACATACATGCACACACGTACACACATTACACGTGCACACATGCACACACATGCACACACACATGCACATACCTACACACATTACATATGCACACATGCACACACATGCACACACGTACATGCATGTACGTACACACATTACACATGCACACACATTACACACACACCACATGCAAACCCATGCACTCATGTGCACATGTACACACATATGCACACATGCACTTACATGAACACACATGTACACAACACACATGCACACAGACGTACAAACATGCACACACCTAAACACATTACACATGCACACATGCACACACATGCACACATGCACTCACACGTGCACATTACACATGCACACATGCACACACACGCACACATGTACATGCATGCACATACATTACACATACACACACATACACACACCACATGCAAACACACATGCATTCATGTGCACATGTACACACATATGCACACATGCTACATGGACACACATGTACACAATACACATGCACACAGACGTACAAACATGCACACACCTACACACATTACACATGCACACACGTGCACACATTACACATGCACACATACACATGCACACACATGCAAACACATGCACTCATGCACACATCTACACACATTACACATGTGTGCACACACGTACACAAACACCTGTGTAAGTAAGCATGTGCATGTTTCTATGTGGTCTCGGTTTCTGCAGCAGTCATGTGCTGCAGTGCATATTTATGGGAACATATTTCTTTTACCCACATTCTCTGTTTCATTTGCCCTCTCTCAGCCTCTCATCTGGTCAAGATTTGCTCCCTGGTGGGAGAAACTGAGTTACTGTCACCAAAGGGTCTGAGTCCTCAGTGGCCCTTCTCATTCCTTTACTTCTGTGTTTTGGTGGCTGCAGCCTATTAATTCTCACAATTCCACATGGCAGTACCCAGAGGCGCCCGGAGATGCCCTGAGCTGCGGCTCGTCCTCCTCTACGGCAGCATCCCAGGGTCCCCCTCAGCAGGGGCTTTGTCACCTTGGCTGGCACAGGAGCTTGTGGCTTACCTGTGGATTTGGAGCACACAGAGTCCAGCAGCTCAGTGCCCACACTGACTTCCAGCTCTGCGGACCTGCTGTTGTGTCACCAGGGGAAGCGTTCTGCCGAGGACCAAGACATCTAAACCAGCAGAGTCCAACGTCCTAGGGACAGGAAGTCAGTGTTCCAGGAGCGGGTCTGCAGGTGTGAGTGAAAGGAGCTCCTTCTGCATCCAACCAATGTTGGAACCTGGGTATGTTGGGACCTGGGTATGTTGGGACATGGGTATGTTGGGACCTGGGTATGTTGGCTGCAGAATGGCACTATGGCTTGTTTAAAACATAAATTGCACCTGAAGATAGAAGCCCAGCCTTTCGGGGAGTGCTTGTCCAATGGGCATCATAACTAGGTCTTCACTAGGCCAGCAGAGAGGTGGGGAATGCCGTGGACCAAAGATTTGCAAGGGCGCCTGCCAGCCATTGCCGAGAGGCTCTGTGAGTTGACTTCCATGGCCGGAAACAGTACGGAGTTGAGTGCCTCAATGGCAAGAGAGGCAAGAGGCAGGTGCGCAGGGTGGAGCCATTGGAGCAGGGAGGCAAGTCTAGCCCAGAGAGGACTCCCTGAAGCCCCCTCCACGGTGCCCCCATGACTTCAGGGGCCCAAGGTCATCCACCAGGCACCCGTGAGTGAGTGGCACAAAGTCCCAGGAAAAGCTGCCGCCAGGGGCCCCAGTGGTAGTTTCTGCTTGGGCACGTGCGGTATGCGGGTCCCACGACTGTGCTGGTCGCCCGGCTCACCTTGTCCAGGAGAGACCGTGTCGCTGAGCTGTGCGTGGTCTCTAGAGTATGGGCTGCCACCACAAAGCACCACAAAGCACCACAAACCAGGTGGCTTAGAACTGACTGCAGGAATGTCTGGAAGCCAGAAGTGCAAAATCAAGGTATGGTCAGGGCCGTCTCCCTCCAAAGACCCTCCCTGTCCCCGGTGGCTCCTCATCGGCTTCCTTGGCCTGTGGCTGCCTCACCCGACCTCAGCCTCTGTCATCACAGGACACTGTGCCCACGTGTCTGTCTCCACGCAGCATTTTCCCAGTCACACTGGCTTAGAAACCACCCCAAAGGCCTCAGCTTAACTTGATTAGATCTGCAAAGACTGTATTTCCAGGCTGGGTGCCATGGCTCACACCTGTAATCCCAACATTGTGGGAGGCTGAAGTGTGTGGATCATTGGAGGTCAAGAGTTTGAGACCAGCCTGACCAACAACGTGAAACCGCATCTCTACTAAAAATACAAAAATTGATGGGGTGTGGTGGTGGGTGCCTGTAATCCCAACTACTCAGGAGGCTGAGGCAGGAGAATCCCTTGAACCCAGGAGGCAGAGATTGCAGTGAGCTGAGATTGCATCATTGCACTCCAGCCTGGCCAACAGAGCAAGACTCCATTCCCCCATGCAAAAAAAAAAAAAGACCCTATTTCCAAATAAGGTCCCGTTCACAGGTGCTGGGAGTTGGGGCATGAACCTATCTTTCTGGGGTCACAACTCAACCCATGACAAACCCCATCCCTGCCATCCTGGCCACTTTGGGTGGGACCTCTGAGCAAGCATGGGGTAGCAGGCCCCAGAGAGAGGACAAGGGACCTCCCCAGAGTGTGGCTTTGCCTGGATTCCGACAGCATCCCCTGCAGCGGATGGCCTCGGTGCCCTCATGTCTGCCACCCCGTGCCCTCCCAAAGGGCCATCCGCACACTCTGCCCTCAGCCTCCCTGTCTACTGTCCTCCAGTCCCCCTCTTTCCAGGCCCCACTCGTGCCGGGGCCATCAACAGGTCTCCCGAGCTGGGAGATGTGTATCTCCACCTCTGCCTGTTTCTCCATCGGGACAAAGTGGACAACAGAACATGGCTGGGAGCTTCGCCTCCTCCATCGCTTCCCTCCCGCTGCCTTCTCAGGATTCTGGGTTAGAGCCGTGATTCTGCCACAGCCGACTTCCGTCAACAGAAAACAGTCAGGACCAGCTGTGAACCAAGCCCGAGTTTTTGTCTTCGGTCCAAGGTGGGCGAAGCTGTATTGCGTGGGATGAGGAGGGGGCGTACGTGAGGGGGGTGTGGGGCAGTGCCAGCCGCCTCGTCACTGTGTGGGATGACGAGGAGGTGTGCATGAAGGGGGGTGTGGGGCAGTGCCAGCCGCCTCGCCACTCCTCTTGCTTCTGCCTCCCTCAGCCCTCATGGGCCGTCCCTCGGGACCATGGGTTGCTGGCACTAGGCTCATCCTTGCGGCCTCCTGGCTCAGACAGTGCCTGGCCGACGAGGAGCCCTCAGGTTGGATGTCTTGTGGTCAGCCGTTGGGTCTGGGCTTTTCTCAGAAAGACAGCACGGGGCCTCGGGGGAGAGCACTGCTCTTGGCCCTGGGCGTCTATACCGCGTTCTCCTCCTGTAGCTTTTCTGAGGTTCCACACAGTAGCCCTATCTGCCATGAAGACCTCTGACATTGCAGAGGCCAGCGAAGCATCTCAGGGTCTGAGATCCGAGGAGGCCCCCAGATGCTGTTTCTCTTTCCGGGCTCAGGCAGCAGATGGCATGGCAACGTCAGGCCAGGGCGGCAGGACCCTCAGCCACACGCTGGGGCCCTACATTTCAAGGACATATTGGCTGGTCTCTGACGCGTGTGTGTTCTACGAAGTCAAGCAAGATGCTTGCTGCTGTCTGACCATCAGGAACAACTGATGTGATGTCATCAGCAGGGAGACCAGAGCGGTGGCCCCAGGACCTCCCGGTGAGCAAGATCCCTGTAGAGGGGTGATCAGGAGGGTGAAGCGGGCCCTGGGCAGGGCTGTGAAGATGAACCCTCACCTGTGCCAGGTGGAAGCTCATGCTCCGGGATCGCAGGAAACCATGTTCCCAGTGGCCAGTCCTGTGCCTTCTCCCAGGGCACCCACTCCCTCAGTGGAGATTCCATGGTTGGAAAAGTGTCAGCAGCTGGGTCCCCTGGGTGAAGTCAAGACTAACCCCCAGCAGTGGTTCTCAGTTGGGGTGAGGGGTGGGTGGACACTGGGCAGTGCCCAGAGACATTTATAATTGTTACATTCGGGGGATGTCACAGGCTTCCAGTAGGGGAGGGCCAGGGAAGCTGCCAACACCTTGTGAAGACCAGGTCGGCCCCACCACAAAGGGTCATCTGTCCCCAAAGTCCTAAGTGTTGAGATTGTGCAACCCTCATCCAGGGTCACTTTCTGAGATCCATCTGCCTCCCGCACAGGCCACGGTGCCAGGAATCCCTGCGCCTGCTGCTCCAGGCCCAGCCTCAGCCTCACCACAGGGTGCTGTGCCTCCCTGGCTTTCCTCTTCTGGGTAGAGAGAAGCTCCAGGGGTGTCTGCTGTCTCTCCCCACCCCAACAGGCGTCATTCTGTGGGTTTGGGGCCAACGTGGGGATTCTCCCAATGGCCAAGTGTATCCAGTCCAATCATGCATTCCGGGACTGTGGACGTGACTCAGGCCATGGAGCTCACGTGGAAGTGGATGTGACCACAGGTGTCACTTTCCTCTGGACTGCAGGCTGCACGGGGCTCAGGGTCCCCAGGAAGCAGATCGGCACAGAGCCTGCTCCCACACGGCCCAGCTGGATCCCTGCTGTCGAGCACAGCCTGCTGCAGACCCGGTTGGGGCCGGTGCAGGGGAAGCGTCCAAGTTCCTCCTTGTGAGTGTGTAGGGGACCTTCCTGAAGGCTCCAGGACCCTGGGGAGAGCGGCCTGGCTGGTGCTGAAGCTGAGTAAGCGCCTGGGACTCCTCATGGGGACGCCACAGTGAAGCTTCTGGTGGGTAGACACCGAGGACACCTGCCCTGCAGGTCGAGCTCCACTTCACTAGGCCTTCCATCTGATTGATCCCAGAGATCCTGATCAATCAGCCATGATGAAAGCACATGCCGAGCTAAACCTCCCAATGATCATTCTGTCCCCACTGCCCACGACAGCTGACAGCTCTTGTCCTCGACTGGTCAGCAGCAGTGAAACCCCGCCCGGCCACTGCCACTCCCCAACCTGTCGTTCTCACTAGACCCAGGGGCCCACCCCAGGGAGTGTGGTCAGCTGCAAATGCCTCCACCTCGCCCCTTGCCAAGATTCCCCTCCTGAGCCCTGGAGCCCTGCGAGTTGCCGGATACCGCGAGGTCCATGCAGGGGTGATATAAGGTGCAGGATCCCGAGACGGGGGCATATCCGGACAACCCTGGAGGCCCTAAATTCCATCACAAGTGTCCTCATCAGAGAGTTGCAGAGGAGATGTGACCACACCCTGTGGAGACGGCCATGTGGGACAGGGTGGGGATTGGAAGATGCTGGTCTTGGAGACCGGAGCGAGGCAGCCACAAACCCAGGAACGTCGGTGGACCCCGGAAGCCGGGAGAGGCTGGGAAGGATTCCGTACTGGAGCCTCCAGAGGGAGCGCCCTCATTTCTGCCCAGTGAGGCTAACTTGGGACTTCCTGCTTTCGTGAGTGTGAGAGAGTAAATGTGTTGTTTTATACCCCCTGGTCTGTGGTGATTTGTCTTGGCATCCCCGGGAAACGAATCTGAGGCCTCTCCCTGCCTCGTCTTGGCCTCTGGAGCACAGACAGCCTCAGTGGACCTTGTGAGAGGCCAGGCCTCTGTCACGGACAGGTTCACTGTCTGAGCCCAGGGAAAAGC
>NW_012103199.1:183399-193046 GCF_000951045.1 Mandrillus leucophaeus | reverse complement strand
GTGACTGATAGTCACTGTGAGTCGGGGTCTGTCACTGACCAGCCAGACGTGGCGAGCACCCCGGCTCCTTCAGCCGACACAGCAAGTCCACTGTCTCTGGAAGGTGAACCCTTAGCAGGGACTTAGCCCAGATCAGCCTTGCATCCGATCCCTGGTACGAGACCCCAAACATCACCCCTCAAATGATTTGCCCAAGACGTTTGCAGCAAAGCCTAACATGGCTTTTGGCCTCCAAGTTACCTTCTCCTGGGCTAGACACCTCTGTCGCTAGAGCACGCGCTGACTCGTCATGGGCGCCGCGGAAGCAGGTGGTGCGTCTGGATCTCAAGAAGGGCAGGAGGCACTCCAGGCGGCAGAGCGAGCGCCCGGACCAGGCTGCTTCGGGGTGTCCCGGAGCGAAGCCTGGTTTCCCGGACCCGGGCAGTGGACTCTCCCCTGGCAAGCGAGCCGTGGAGAGGCGCAGGAGGTGCAGACTTTCATTCCTGTGTCCCCGCCCCAAGGTCCAAGGCCCTGGCCCTTCCGGAAGGACGCCCGACGTCCCCCGAAGAGCCTTGACACGTGAGGGGCCTCCGCTTTGCGCTTCGTCGTCGGCTCAATTACATGCAGGGTTCGTTTTCGGTGAAGGCATCCCTGAGGCTAAAAGAAATGAGATTATTTCAGGGCCACCACCGTAGGTCTCTGCTTTGACTGTAGCTGGAGCGAGTCACGCCTCCCTGCGAGTTCTAGGGGCAGCGGAAGTCGGCCGGCCCTGTTCTCTGCAGCTGCCATTGCAAAATACAGTCCTGGTCAAGTGCAGCCCCCACGGGGTCCCCAAGGAACTTACTTCAAAGGAAACTCAATCATGATCCACACAGTGACAGTCCTGTTGACTGTGATGTCCCTGCATGGCTCCGACAGCCAGTGTCCGGTTTTCCTTGGTAGAAAGCGCAGCGCTGTTTTCAGGGTAACAGCAGCCTCCACCGTCCCGGAATTCCCGCTGCGATGGCTGGTTCTGGGGACTGTTCCCAGGATGAGTATCAGCCAACGTCCAGCCAGGGACTGGAACCCCCCTGGGTGCTTCCACAGAGGGAGTCCAACCCCAGAACGGCTGCCTGGGCCTTGGAGGGCGAAGGCAGGAAGCAGCCTCCACTCAGGGCTGGGAGGGTGGTGGAGGTGAGGTTGCCCAGGTCCAGAGGCTCAGGGAGGGGCTGAAGGGTGGAGATGCAGACAGAGGCGGGGGCACCGTGAGGATAGTGCGGACACCCAGGGAGGCAGAGGAGATGGCCTCGCCCCCGCCTCCTGTCCACACTGTCCAGAGAGAGAGGGGTGGGCACAGATGCCGAGGCCCTGCCCCCCCCACACCCTGGCCACCTGGCCTTGGTGCCTGCAGTGCCTCATGCTCCTGATAAGCAGTGAAGGGGATGCCCTGGGGAGGGAGGGCTGAGCTCCCAGAGCAGAGACGCACACTCGGGACTTCCAGGTGCTGTGAGGATGAGGTCAGTTACACCCGCACGTGCATGGGGGAAGCTCTTCTGTTTGTTCACGGGTGGAAACGCCACAGATCCCTCCTTGGGAAGTCAGGCTGGTGGTGTTCTTTCCCCAGGACGGCCGTGCCTGTGACAAGCAAGAGACCCCTCGGCCGCCTCTGACTTCCCGGCAGTGCGCTGTGCCTTGGCCCTAAAAGGACTCGGCATCTCCCTGTGGCTGGCTGGGGACACATAGGGGCAGCAGTCTCCATGCTGGACCAGCTCATTTCCAAGCCGTTATCCCTGATCAGAGCCTTGGGGACCAAGGAGGGGCATCCATGTCGGGGCTCTGTTAACAGAACTCCCAGCATCCTCCACCCCTCCCGTCCTCCTTCCCTCCCTCCCATCCTTCCTTCCTTGCTTCTTCCTTTCTCCCTTTGTCAGGTCAGGAGGTGGCCCGGGGCCTGGCTTTCTCACCTGTACAATGGGAGGTGGGTGGCGCCGGGCAATGCCCATCTTCCCCTCTGGTGGCCAATGTCGAGGACCCCTTGACAGGCCCTGTGTGCTCCCGGGAGGGTCTGGTTTTCTGACAAGTCAGCCACGGCCCTGGCTGGGCAGGAATATTCAGCCCACGATGGTGGGAAACAGGGCAGCCCCGCCTGGCCAGCCGGGAGTGTCCACTTGGGATTTGATGCAAGCCAGGGCTGCAGCCCACCCTGCTCCTCACCCACTGGCCAGGCACCTGTAAGCTCCACACCAAGGGTAGGTGGGCGGGCAGGTGGGTGCAGGGCTGTGGAAGCTAGTGAGTGCCAGGCCTGCTCCTCGGTGCCTCAGACCCGCGGGCCTCCAGCTGCACCTGGCCCCGCGTCCCTGGGACGCTGACCTCGGGGCTTCTCTCTGCAGTTTCGCCCTCACAGATCAGCAGTGTTGGAGGGTTGGGTTTACCCCTCACCTCCTTTCCCACTCAGATGCAGGAGGGCTGGGCTGACGCCTCCCAGGAAGGCCCAGCTCCCCAAGGAGGGTGGCCCTCCCCTGTGGCCACTGGGGACCCTTTGTGCTCCAGCCCTCCAGGCCCAGTGGTCAGACATCGTAAGGAATGCTGTGGCTGGGGCTTCGAGAACCCTGTCCCCCACCAGCTCCTCTGCCCCTCCTGCACCTCTGCACAAGGTACTGCTTCCCCTCCAGGGCTGTGGCCCCTCACGGGGGGTTTGCAGATGTATCCAGGGCCCAGCTGACCTGCCAGGGCCAGTGCTCTTTCCTCCTGATGGCAGCTCCCTGACAAGGTGTGGAGGAGGCTGCCCCCAGTGCCCACAGAGGACTTTCAACAGGGCAGGGCAGGGCAGTGCCACCTGCCTGGCGCTGGGCACCCCCACCTTCCTGGGAGCCACGGTGCTGGAGGATGAGGGCACCCCTGCCTCTGAAAAGCCGTGGCCCTGAACCCACAGCAGGGATGGGAGTGCCTGACTCAGATGCTGTCTGCCGTCTGCTCCTGGGGCAAACTCCCCCTCCCTGAGAGGCTTCCCTGGCTGTGGGGAGGGAGGGGCCCAGCTGTGTGTGTACGTTTATCTCTGCAGATGGGCTCTCCTGGGCGACAGCCCCCTCGCACTGTAATTCTGGAGATTTTCCTCGCGTGTCATTTTTAATAGATGTGATTATGGTTTGGAGTCTGATATTCTGGTAATTATCTTCCTGGGCTTAATCCCTGTGCCCTCATAATGCCATTAGGGACTCGACATGGGAGTCTTAAAACAGTGATTATTTATCGTGCGTGCCTTCGGCTCAGAGCAATCCTGACCGCGTTCCGCTGCTTCTGGGAGCGAGGGTGGGGCTCTCGGCGCTCAGGCGGCCTCTTCGTGGCAGCTTTGCTAACTACTGCTTGTGCTTTGATGTGCGGCCAAGATGGAATCAGGGGTCAGACCTCAGCTCTGAGAGCTGCAGCCTCCAGTCCCAGCTGCCCGGGGACGGAGCTGTGTCCAGCCAGGCCTTGTCCCCAGTCCCCAGGGCCGCCTGTGTGCAGTTCCCGCCAGCATCTCTCAGGGGCCTCTGGACAGCAGGGGCATCAGGAGCCGGGTTTCCGTTCCTGTCCCACCAGGGCCCTGGTGTGTGACCTCCGCTGAGCTGCTTTTCCTGCCTCAGTCTGTAAAATGGGCACAGTAAAAAGACCTACCTCGAAACTAAAATGCATATTCCTCAGTGAAAGGAGCCAGTCTGAAAACGCTGCACGCCGTGAGATTCCAGCTCAAGGGCATTCTGGAGAAGGCGGAACTACGGAGGCAGCCGAAAGATGAGAGGGTGCCAGGGACTCAGGGGAGGGAGGGAGGGAGGCACAGGTGGAGCACGGGAGGTCTCCAGGGCGTGGGCCCCTCTGCAGTACCCCACAGTGGTGGATCCACGCCATCACACGCCTGTCCACACCCACGGGACGCACAGGGTAGAGGGCGAGCCCGGCGGTACCACTGGGCACGGGGTGAGGCTGTGTAAATGCCAGGTCAGCCACGGTGGCAAGTGCAGCATGCTGGCAGTGTGTGGTTGATGGGGGTGGCTGTGCTCACATGGGGACTCTGTGCCTTCCACACAATTTTGCAATGAGCCTAAAACTGCTCTAAATAATAAAGTCTAGTGGGAAAAAAAAGCCCACCTCATCAGGGACAGTGCACCCTGAAGGAGAAGCTGTATCCAGCTCATAGTCACAGCGCGGCTCAAGATGCTGCCCCTGTGGTCAGCTGGGCTCAGACCTCGGCTCTGCACCTGCTCTGAACTAAGGGAGAGTGACGGAGATGTCCTTGCTCCCGGCGGAGCCAGCCTAGGAGAGCTGGAAGCCGGTGGGATGGGGCTGGGGGCACTGCGGACCCCTGCGGGTTGGTATCAGTGAGCAGCAGGGGCTGTAGTGTGCCTGTGTCCCCCAGGTCACCCCGAGTGCCTCTGCACTCTGCACCAGGGTGAGAGCCGGCAGAGAGACGTCCCTGGGGGCCGGTGGCGCTTGGCGTTTCCGGGAAGCGAAAGTCGGTTTGGAATCTTTGTTAACAGCTGGGCATACATCTTTTAAATTATAAATCGATAAATAGTTAATTCAATAATAGAACTCTTTTGAATATTTCATGCTGCCCGCGCACTGCGACGCTCTGCATAGATGTTGATGAAGTGGCAGAGGAATTAGAGTCAAACCCCCCACCTCCTATGAGCACGGTCATGGGCTCGGCTCAGAGTGGGCGCCCGTCAGTTACAGGCTGGGCCCTCACTGTCTCGGCTCTCCACTCACCTGAGACCACACGGGATGCCTCACCCCTGATTAAATGCCGGAAGCTCAGAGGGGAGATGGAGGTTTCAGGAGGATAAAGTGTTGGCTGCGAATTCCTATGTTAAAGTCCTGACCCCCGGACCTCAGATTGTGACTCTGTTTGGAGATAGGGCCTTTAAAGTGGTGAGCGAGGTTAGGGTGGGCCCTCCAGTGTGTGAGGTTAGGGTAGGCCCTCTGGTGACTGAGGCTAGGGTGGGCCCTCCGCTGAGGGAGGTTAGGGTGGGCCCTCCTCCAGTGCCACTAGTGCCCTTCTAAGAAGAGATTCAGACCCAGACGCACAGAGCGATGGCCCTGTGGGACACAGGGAGGAGACGGTGTCCACAAGCCCAGGAGAGAGGCCTGGGGAAGAACCAGCTCTGCTGCCACGTTGACCTTGGGCTTCAGTCTGCAGGACCCTGAGAGCAAATTCCTGCCACTAACTCCCTCCCCGCCCTGCTGTGTCCCACTCTGGGGTCAGCAGTGGGCCAGGCCCGAGAGTCCCTGCAGTGTGCTCTGAGAAGCCACAGGAAGCAGTGCCTAGGAGACCCAACGGAAGTCCTGGGCCAAGCCAAGCAGAGGGGACCTCACTGCCACGATCGCCCGCTGCACCCAGCACGTTGTCTTCGGGCATTTGGGAGAGACGCTGGCTGGCACAGCCTGCGTCCAGGATCCTGTCACTTGCCCCGCGCTGTTCCTGAACTGTCTGGCCTAGAGAAGGGCCATGTGTGAGCACACGGAGGCAGAGCAAGTGGCACAGCTCAGAAAACCAGCACTGTCTCCAGCAGGTCTGGGTTGGACAGCGCCCCCTTCCCCCATAAGCCTTGTGGCTTGGGGACACCTCTGACCTCAGGCCACTCCTCTGTATGTGCCTATGCCACGTGTGGCTCCATGCTTGTTGCAGTGAGGTTGCCACGTGGCCCTGAGGTTTCTTCTGCTGTCTCGGTTGCCCTGAGGTCTCCTGCCTGGACCCTGGCCTAGGAGTGGGCATCAACCAGGAGGAGCAGAGTCCAGCTGCACCACCAGGGTCCATGTGTGCCTGCCTGGGGCCCGGCCCACAGATCCAGCACGCAGTTCTGGCCTGAAAATCCCCCTTGGCAAGTCCTGGCGCCAACTGGGTCCTTTGAGCCTGGGCCCTGCCAGATCCTGGCTTTGTTCAGAAGAGGGTCCTGCCACTGTCAGGGGACCTTGGCGTGCCACGTGCCCTGGCCCCTGGAAGTCAAGGCTCAGGTCGTGGAGTTAGGTTGAGCTCGGGAATTTTCTAGGTCGGAGGACCTGGGGCAGGTGGGGCTCCACTCACCCACCCAGCTCTGGCTTCCAAGGGGAGGCTCAAAGGGGAGTTTCCTGACCACGCCCTTTGAGCGCCACAGAGCCGGGTGTGGCGCTGGCTGGGATACGGGGACCCCTGCAATTTGGTTCTTATTTGTTTGTTCACACATTCACTTATTTATGGCCTGCGTCTCCATTAAGCTGGGAGTCCCACGAGGGCAGGCTGGGGACCTCGCAGTATCAAGGACGTGTGCAATCCAGGCGCTCATGGGCTGGGCAGCCCTGCCCAGGATCTACACCTGCGGATGGCACCAGGAGTCAGTTTCTTGTCGTCAATGTCTCTGGCAGCAAATCACCCCCATCCTTTGCCCAACGGGCCAAGTGGGGCTTGACCAGAACCCCATCTCCAAGGGTGGGCACGCACTCAGGCCCAGTCCAGCCTCCCCAGACCTCAGCGAGGGCAGAAGGTGGTCACACAGCTTGAACTTGGCCCATCAGAGTCCCCCTGGGGTGTTCTCCACCTTCCTTGTGAGAAGTGATGCTGCTGCTCTTTCGAGTTACTGGGTCCTGGGTGCTTTGCCGCCCAGCCATGCGCACTCAAAATGTGGTGAGCCTGCAGTGCGACGGCTCCATCCTGGCTCCCAGGCACTTCCTGAGGCTGGAGTCAAGCAGACGAAAGACGGAGCTGGGCACAGGCGGAGACCATGCCCTCCCATGGTCAGGGCCCTGGTTCCTGGGGAGCCTGAAGCCAGCTGCATCCCTGGGTGTCCCATCTGGCCGTGTGGCGACTTTTCTGTGTGAGCTGCTCTGAGCTGTGTTCTGCAGTTGCAACCGAAAGAGTCCGGTATGGTCCTAGCATGGGGTCGAGGTCAGTGGTTCTGTCTGTGGGCAAAACCCTTGGAGAGGCTTTGGAGGACAGGGCCCGTGAGTGCAGGGGGCCTGTGAATGCAGGGACCTTCCCAGGGCTACAGTAGGATGGGGCACACTGGGGGTTTGTGACGTCCATCAGCAGGCCTCCCTGTGTTGGGACCTCAGCCAGTGGCGCAAAGCAGAGGCCAAGAAACAGCCCGTGACACCTTCCTGGCTCCAACAGCTCTGCCCTAAGGGCTGGCAATGCCCAGGGCACAGCTCTGGCCCTGAGCCCTGCCTCTCCTGCGTGCGTCAGGCCCTGCCCCTCCAGCTGAGTGGCCTCATGACCTGCCCCCCACCAGCTGGCTAAATGGAAGGATGAGGGTCACAGGGAGGCTCAGGGGCCTCTGGGGAGCAGAGTATAGCTTGGCCTGATGCACCTGCCCAGCTTGGCCTCAGGTGGCTTCCGAAGGACGGAGAAGCCATGAGATGCAGCCCATTGATCTGTGCGGGCTTTGTGAGCCATGGCTCAGCGTGGGTCACTGTTGCCCAGGGAGCAAGGTTGTGCCCCTCACTGGGACATGGGAGTGCAGGAGCATCAGCCCAGGTCAGGGAGGGACAGCCCCCAGGCCACCCAAGCCCTGTGTTGGGCCCTGTTAATCCTTCAAGGAGTCTCAGAAAACCCTCGGGTTGGGAGTGTCCTCCCTGCGTCACAGGGACCCTAACCCCAGGGGCACTCTCTTGGTGAGTTGAGTTGGTGAGATATTCAGTAGGCCACATCGCTGTCTCCTCCAGAGAGTTCTGGACCTGGGGTACTCTGGAGCCCACCCACCTGGGGGCCAGTGTTCTAGGCAGTGGCAGTGTGTGGCAGCTGCAGGGGCTGTGCCTACCCAGAGCCTCTGATGTGGGTCTCCAGGCATCTCGCCCGGAGGCCTGAGGGGTTGGGGGGCGGTGGGCCGGGGTCCCCGTGGCAGTTCTGAGCCCCCAGGGCCAGGACCGCCAAGCCAGTCTTGCTGAGCCACCCTGGTGTGTGCTGGGTGCCCCTCGCTCCCTGTGGCCAGTGTAGATGGGAGGCACAGAGCGTGCTGCCCGCGAGGTTCCTGAGTCTTTCTCTGTGCACAGAGGAGAGGCGGGCGAGCTCCTGGGCCAAGGTGGCATCCAGAGGTGTGGGCGTTGCCCCTTGGAGACGCTTTCACAGAGCCCAGGCGCCAGGATGCTGGAGGCGTGGGACCCACGCGATTCGTCTCCCATCTTCAAGGCCAACACAGATGGGCCGTGCACTGTCCCAGTGGGACCCGACGTGGCCCAGAGTGGATGGCGGCCCCAACCGAGGCACGCGCGTGGCCCCAGATCCCATGCTGAGTCCCTGCGCTGCAGCCGCCGCAGCGCTGCTGTCCCTGAGCGGCAGCCCTGTCTCTGCTGGCCTGTTAACTGCGCTGACAGAGCCGTAACCGTGACAGTAGATTAATATCTCTTTAATCAGCCAAAATGAACATGGCATGCTGGTGACAGTCCAATTTTCTGCTAACAGATTGTGGCCTATTGAAACCTGGCGCTCAGCTGATTTTTATTTCTGCCAGAGATAATTCAGCATGAGAGAAGCAGCCACCACCATCCCATCCGCCAGCACCGTTCAATAAATCCCGCGCCGGCGTTTCTCACCCATTGTCAGGAGGCCACCCGGGGGGACTCGGAGGGCCTGCGGCATTTAGAGGCTGTCTCGGAGCCCAGAGGCACGGCGGCTGCTGCGATCAATGCTGGGCCTGGACTTGCCTGTTTCTAGGCATGGGGGCTGTGGGGGATCTCAGGGTCCGAGGGGAGGATGGGGGAGGGTGGGGGTGGTGGGCATATGAGCACAGGCTTGTGTGTGTGCGCAGGATGCATGTGCATTTTGGAGTGTATGGGTGTATGTAGGGTGCCTGTGAATGTGTGTGTGTGTCAACATGTGGGTGTGTGCATGTATGTGTGAGTGTGAATGACCTTGTGGGTGCACACGTATGGGGACTGAGAACCCATGTCGGGGCACAGGCTTTGCATGCCTCCAGGCCTCCTCTCCCAGTTGGAGGAAGTCACCTCTTTCCCATTTTCTCTGCAGGATGTGGAGAGCAGCGCTTACCCGGCCTGCTCCCAGAAAAGCGGAGAAGCGTCAGAGGATCCACGACCCAGGGGCAGGGGAGGTGGAGCTCCCTCCCACCTCATCGGGAGGGAGGTCAGGTGGCTCCGGGGCGAGGCAGGCGGAACCCAGAGCAGACCTCAGGTTCGAGGATGGTGATCCTGGGGAGTCCAGCTGCTCCGGGCAGCTCTTCCCAGAGGCAGCTGGTGCACCCCATGTGGAGGAAGCTCTTTTATTTTAATTAATTAATTAATTAATTTTAGAGAAAGGGTTTCTCTCTGCCACCCAGGCTGGAGTGCAATGGTGCAATCATGGCCCACTGCAGCCTCAAACGCCTGGGCTCAGGCAATTCTCCCTCCCTGGCCTCCCAAAATGCTGGGATGGCAGGTGTGAGTCACTGCACCCATCCATCCAGACATCCACCCATCCACCTGTCCATCCATCCATCCATCCATCCATCCATCCATCTGTCCGTCCATCCATCCATCCGTCCATCCACCCATCCATCCCCCATCCATCCACCCGTCCATCCACCCGTCCATTCATCCACCCGTCCATCAACCCATCCATCCATCCATCCATCCATCCATCCATCCATCCATCTGTCCATCCATCCATCCATCCATCCATCCATCCATCCATCCATCCATCTGTCCGTCCATCCATCCACCCGTCCATCCATCCGTCCATCCATCCA
>NW_012103199.1:178772-179387 GCF_000951045.1 Mandrillus leucophaeus | reverse complement strand
CAGGCCAACCTGAGTTTGGGCTGCCACTGCCTGAAGCTCTCCATGACTCTGGAAACCTTTTGGTGTGGGGCCACCTCTTCCCATCATGCTAACAATTCCTGAGGGACAAAAGCTGCAGAAGGCTGGGCCAGTGTGTGCACACGTGCACACATACACACTTCTACAGCACACACACGTGTCCACACGTGCACACATACACACTCCTACAGCACACACATGTGTCCACACGTGCACACATACACACTCCTACAGCACACACGTGTCCACACATGCACACATACACTCCCACAGCACACACACGTCCACATGTGCACACATACACTCCCACAGCACACACACGTGTCCACACATGCACACATACACACTCCTACAGCACACACACGTGTCCACACATACACACATACACACTCCTACAGCACACACACCTGTCCACACATGCACACATACACACTCCTACAGCACACACACATGTCCACGCATGCACACATACACTCCCACAGCACACACACGTGTCCACACATGCACACATACACACTCTCACAGCACACACACATGTCCACATGTGCACACATACACACTCCCACAGCACACACACATGTCCACATGTGCACACAT
>NW_012103199.1:173694-177109 GCF_000951045.1 Mandrillus leucophaeus | reverse complement strand
CCATCCACCTACCCATCCATCCACCCGTCCATCCACCCCCATCCACCTGTCCATCCATCCATCCGTCCATCCATCCACCCATCCATCCACCCGTCCATCCATCCATCCGTCCATCTGTCAGTCCATCCACCCAGAGCTCTTTTCTAATGTGACTGATGTGGCCCCACCAGCTGCTTTTTCCCAGGGTGGTCAGGGACCCATGCAACCACTCGCAGCCCTCCCTAGGGGGCCATTCCAGAAGCGGCACCCCAGCCCAGCTTGGCTCAGGACTGGTTCATCAGTAGGCTGTGACCCCCATCCCCAGCAGCCAGAGCCTCCCCGTAGGTTGATCTTCCCAGGTGTCCGAGTCTGAATACCGTGCTTCCCCTCCAGGTTGGGGAGGGGAGGGAAGGGGTCCCCAGGACAGCGAGCCAGGCCTGAGTCACAGAGGGTCTAGCAAGGGGGGCTGGCCAACTTCCCCTTTGGATCCTTGTCACCATTACCAAGTCTCTCTGTAAAAAAGATTGTGCGAGAGACAGTCATTAGAGGTCATGCTTCTAGAAGGTTCTGGCTGTCAGCGAGCTCAGCCGGGAAGATGCTGGTGCCGGCATCTGACATGGCTGCTGGGTATGGGAGGAAGTGTCCGTTGCCTCAGCATCAGCATGAGCATCCCTGCTCGGGTCACCGCATCCCAGTGGCTCCAGTCCAGGCCTCAGAACCCACCCCGGCCTGTCATGACTTCTTCAGCCTTCTGTCTGCCCTGGTGAAGCCGCGGTGGCCCTGCCCTCCTGGTGCCAGCTTCGTCCCATTCATTCAGGGGCTCAGACCGGGGATCGCCGTCCCTGTTCCCCCATCACTCTGCCTCCCTGCTGGATCTCCGCGTGGTTGAACCCACCTGGGAAGAGGAGGGTGCGGCCGCCTCACTCCATGTGGTTCCCAGGCTGCCTTGTCTGTCTGTTCTGCATGCTTCTCCCTAGTGCTGCGTGTGCTGGGGCCTCCACAGGGGGCGGCCTGAGTGTGGTCACAGCCCAGTGGGGACACAACACAGAAAAAGTGACCCTCCACAATGTTGTCCCATTCAGGGTGGTGCTTGTGCTGTTGCCACCCTGCCCATATCCAGGCAGACATCACTAATCAAACGCGGCACTAATTTCTTTGAAGGACAGCTCCGTGCCTTGAAAGGACTTGTGCTCCTCTCTGCAACATGTGCCCCACCAGGCTGGGGTCCCTACTGGGCAGGTGCACTGCCCCATCAAACCCTAGACCTGGGCTGGCATCTTGTGTGTCCCTACCATGTCTTGGTCCAGTGACATCAGCACCTGCATCACAGGGGCACCACCGCCTCCCTCCCACCACCCCTGGAGGCATGAACTCTCACCCCAGAGGAGACAGCACCTTGCCCAGGGCACTCAGCGGCACATGTGGTTGTGTGCCCAGCTCAGCCCTTGAGGTCTTGCCCACCCTTCATAGGACCTGACCAATTGCCCTGGGGCAGGCACCATATTGCCCATCAAAGAAAGCAGTGCTGCCTTTGATTAGTGATGTCTGCCAGCCCCCAGCCCCTGGTTTTAGGACCAGCTCTCAGGGACCAACCTCCCAGCTTCCTGGGACCCTGCCCTGCTCAGAAAGGTGCTTGGCAGACTCCACCCTCAGGAACATGGGTGCTGGGGCTGCAGGGTCCCAGGGGGCCCAGAGAGGACCCCTGGAGTCAGTGATTCTAGGGGGCATTTAATGCAGGGCTGCTGGCAAACCTGAAGGCAGGGAGGACTTGGTAGCCCCCGGCCTGGGGGGTTAGGATGAGACAGAAGGCGAGGGGGTCTGGGTAGCCATCAGCAGAGCTGGGACTTCCAGTGGAGCTTGGCCACCCCCACCAGGGAATGGGTGTGTTTCCCTCATCACCGCCACCTACACAGGCTCCCACTGGATGAGGCCAGAGGACACAGGTGCCACTGGCCACTGTGCACGAGATGGGGCAGAAAGGGACCTCTGGCCAGGTGGGCTCCCAGTGCCCATGCCCCGATCTCTGATAACAGACTGTGATTTAGCCTTTCTGTGCCCAAGGCGCTCTCCATCTGCCCCTGGCAGGGCTTCCCTGGGCAAGCTGGTGGGAGAGGTGCAGGCCGGCCTGGAGCCCTGTGTGTGCTCTCCCTGGAGAGCATCTTTCACAGAGGGCCGGGCTCCCTGTCTGCTCCGGGAGCATCGGGGTCCTTTTCCTTCAGGGCCTGCTGAGCCCCCTGTCCAGCTCCTCGTCCCAGGACCTCCACCTGTTGGGCCTGAGAAACTTCCTGTGTTGATTCCTGTATCAAAGGATCTTTCCCTGCAGGGCCCAGTTGGCTGGGCAGCAGGGGATTCGGACTCCTTTCTGTGTGGGTTTGTGCAAACGACAGTGACGATGATGGTGATGGTGATGGGAGGCCAGGCTCAGAGCAGGATGAGGGAGGCTGGGCCAGGCTCAGAGCAGGACGGGGGAGACTGGGCCAGGTTCAGAGCAGGACGGGGGAGACTGGACCAGCGACTCCCGATGTTGTTGGCAGAAGCCACACGGACCCAGGGGCGTTGGATCCTGTACATGCATCTGCCTGCCTCACCCCTGTGTACACAGTGGCCTGGCTTGCAGGAGCTTCCAGAGAGCTCTAGAGGGAGGCAGAAAGCTGTTTCTCCAGAAAGGCCTCCTGAGAAAGATCCAAGCGTGGGCCCCAGACCCTTATCTCCACCAGGAAGGACCCATGGCTGGCTTAGCTCCAGGCGGGAGAGAATGGCCAGCCACTGAGTCCTGCAGGGGTGGGTGAGGGTGTGGGAACCTGCCCCATGGTAGATCCACAGAGGGATGGGAAGTGCTGTCCATAGGGTTGAGGCTGTGGTGCAAACATGAGATAAATTTGTCCCCATTTAGGCTGGCTTTGTTGCCTAAACACCTGAATTGCCAACTTGAACCCTGAGGGAGGGACATAAACCCCACCCTATGCATTTCTGCTGAGTCTGCCTTAAGAGTCCAAGGAGGGGCAGTCGGGCAGGACAGAGCCCTTTTGAGTTCCTGGCTTGACAGTTCAGGAACTGTGCCAGGGTGCTGGAAGGTGATCACCTCCCACACTGGGTACATGAAATTTACTTGGCCCCAATCCCTCTGGCCTGAGGGGCTTGCAGGCCAACCTGAGTTTGGGCTGCCACTGCCTGAAGCTCTCCATGACTCTGGAAACCTTTTGGTGTGGGGCCACCTCTTCCCATCATGCTAACAATTCCTGAGGGACAAAAGCTGCAGAAGGCTGGGCCAGTGTGTGCACACGTGCACACATACACACTTCTACAGCACACACACGTGTCCACACACACACACACACACCCCTACAGCACACACACGTGTCCACACGTGCACACATACACACCCCTACAGCACACACACGTGTCCAGACGTGCACACATACACACTCCTACAGCA
>NW_012103199.1:156327-173269 GCF_000951045.1 Mandrillus leucophaeus | reverse complement strand
CACAGCACACACACATGTCCACATGTGCACACATACACACTCCCACAGCACACACACGTGTCCACATGTGCACACATACACTCCCACAGCACACACATGTGTCCACACATGCACACATACACACTCCTACAGCACACACACATGTCCACAGTGCACACATACACACTCCCACAGCACACACACGTGTCCACACATACACACATACACACTCCTACAGCACACACGTGTCCACACATACACACATACACACTCCTACAGCACACACATGTGTCCACACGTGCACACATACACACTCCTACAGCACACACACGTGTCCACACGTGCACACATACACACTCCTACAGCACACACACATGTCCACACGTGCACACATACACACTCCTAGAGCACACACATACACACATGCACACATACACACTTGTAGAGCACACACATGCGCACATGTACAAACGTTGACATATACATATTTGCACAACACACACATGCATGTACACATCCATGCAGCACATACATGCACACACAGGAACACATGCACACTCCCATGGCGCACACACATGTGTCCACACATGCACACACACACTTGCACAGCACACACATGCACACATATACACCCACACAGCACATACACGCACACATGAATGCACTCACACAGCACAGACATACACACATGTGCACACATGCACACACCCATGCTTGCATTGTACATACGTGCACACACACTCACACAACACACAATGCACACATGCCCACACATGCACACACACAAATTCACACATACATACTTGCACAGCACACACATATACACACAAACACAATACACACAGCACACACAGGCACACACGTACACATGTGCATACAGATAACACAATGAACATATGTACACAATGCACACACACTTGCACTGCACACACATACACATATACACACATGCACACATACACTCATGCACACACATACACGAACATCTGCACACAAGCATATGCATTCACACAATCATGTGCACACCCAAATGTTTGCCCACGTGTGCACATGTACAGCCGTGCCCATGTGTGCAATATCCACATGTACACATGCACGTGTTTACACATGAAAATACACATGGACACATATGCACATGGACACACCCATGCAGATGTGCACCCACACATCCACCTACATGTGCACCCACACATGACGTACGTGTACACACTCTCCTGATGGCCTCACCCAGGACCCAGGGCCCAAGGCCCCCTCCAGCCTTCAGACACATTCTGTGTCATGGGACCAGGATTCTCGATGGCCGGCATCCGGGGCTCTGCCAGCAAAGGGCACTCCCAGCTGTGCCAGCCACAGTCTGTGCATGGGTGTGGGAAATTGTAGCTGTGTGCACACACGTGAGCGTGGCCTGTGACCGGGAGCCACCCCAGCATGCCTGTGTGCCTGCTTCTGCATGTACACACGGCTGTGTCCCCACACACCCGTGTCTGCACATGCTGACGTATGTCCTTGTCTGCACTTTTGCTCAGGTGCTGGAATGTGGGGCCGAGGCGGGGCAGCTCGCGGGGTCTCCTGGGTCTGTGTCTGCCCTACCACCGCTGTCAGAGCTCTTCTGAGTCACCGTGGGGATTTTGGGGCTTCTCCTCCTCTGGGCTCGGATCCGGCTGCCCCAGAACCCGAGCTCTGAGGCCTCGTCCCCAGGTGGGTCCTGACCCCGGCAGGCCAGCCTTGCATTCCCTCAGCCCCATCACATCGGCTGACAGGCTGGCATTTCCCTCCCACCTGGCATTTCCCCCCCGTCATGTCGACAAGCACCACGGGTTTCCTGACAGACGGAAATATCAATCCTTAGGTACAGGGACAAAGCAGGTTTTAAACTTTAAGAGGCTTTAATGGAAATAAAACGTAAAATTCCTCTTCAAATGGAGGTGCTTCTGTTTTATCGGAGAAAAAGTGCCCTAAATAATAAATCGACGACGTGTGTTGTGGTTCTTTTACATGCGTGAATATTTAAAACATGCAAACATGTGGGAGATGCATTTGCTGGGAACAAAAGGAACACACATATTTAACCCCCGAAATAAATAAATAAGGCGAAGGTGCACGGCCGGAGACAGGGCGTGGAGACAGGGAAGGCAGAGGCCATGCATATTTAATGTGGTGGCTCTACGAGGCTGCGGGTGAACGGACTTGTGGGCCAACCAGCCCGAAGCGTTGTGGCGAGGCAGGCAGGGGTGCAGGGTCCCGGCGGGGCAGCCCAGGCCCCTCTGCCTTCCTGTCGGCTGCTTATTTACTGTTTGCAGATTTTAAAAGCCCCAACCGTGCTCCTCTCCTGCCTCTCTCTTCCATCACTGCTCATTTCAGGAGCACCTGGACGCCCGTCGTTTATTTAGTGCTGCGGTGTGTCTTCAGCGCGAGGCATTCGTACACGGGTGCCGGAACAAAGGTCCATGAACCAGGTGGCTGAGAGCCACGGGAATTCCTTCTCCCCAGGTCTGGAGGATGGGGTTAGAAATCCAGGGGCCACAGGTGCTCTGGGAGGGTCCTCCTTGGCCTTCCAGCTTCTGCAGGCTCTGGCTTTCCTTGACTCCCGGCTGCAGAGCCCTGTCGCACGGCTAACTTCTCCCTGAGTGTCACGACCTCAGTTTAACGTGACAGCATCTGCAAAGACCCTATTTCTGAATAAGGGCCCGTCCGTTCACAGGTCCTCAGAGTTAGGACCTCAACGTTTCTTTTTGGGGGTACAATTCAACCTACAGCAATGAACCAGAAGCCAACTGGGGTCCTCTGAAGGACGGGGAGCCTAAGGCCAAGCAGGACCAAGTGACTACCCAGGGATATTAATGGCCTGAGGGGCTTCCCAGACAGCTGAGCCGGCAGGCAGGAGAGTGCCCTGAACCTGGGACCCCCTTCCTCCAGCGCCCGGACTCATGGCAGCGGGTGGTGGGAGGGGTCTTGAGTTAACGCATCTTTTTTATCTCTTTCCACACTTGGAACCCTGAATTTCAGAGTCCAGGGAAAGAAGTCGTGAGATTTTGTGAGATTTGGGGAAACAATTTTTAGAACCTCGCCATGTATTTCGGTGCCTTTGTTATTTTTGTGAAGTGTAGAGATACGGTTTCCTTGCGTTTGGCTCTCCCTGTTCCTGGCATCTGGTGATCCCTTTGCTATCCAAGGCAGGCGGATGGAATGCGTTTCTGTTCTGAAGACCTTGTCCTCTGTGACACTTGAGGACCGGCGGGGGGCGAGAAGGAGGAGCGTGAGCTGAGCCAGACGATGGTGAGGCCTGCGCTGTGCTCTCGTGCCTTCCCCGCTGGTGGCCTTGGGGAGTCACAAGCCTCTGATCGCCTTTTCTCATCTGAAAGTGGGTGTCACGCGGCCCCCACCCCGCCCGCCTCCGCGCGGTTACGGGCAGCGAGTACACCCATGCACAAGTCCTTGGCAAACAGAAGCCATTTTCTGGAATTAATGGGGCCTTTGCCAGGTCCTCTGCGGGGGTTTTCTAGAACTTTCTAGAAAGGCTTAAGAAGGATGTGGTCTTTTCCAAGGCCTCCAAGTTGTCCAACCTGCCTTATTTTGTTGTTGTTGTTTTGTTTTTTTGTTTGGTTTCAGGCTTGTAGCAGCCTGAAGCCATGGTTTTTGGTCTGTGTTGCTAGTGATAAGTGGAAAAGAGGGATGAGGAGGGGGCTTCCCTGGCCCAGCCAGAAACAGGAACTAAGAGCCCCTGGCGGTGTTATCCCCCTGCCAGAGGGAACCTCTGCAGGCCTCTGTGCTGCTGAGGGGATCATCGTCTCCACCGCCCAGCAGGCTTTTTCTGCGCAAATGCCGTCTTCTTCATCTTGCTTGATTCTCACAGCGCCTGCATGAGACCCCGATGGTCCCCCCATCATGCAGGTGGGGAAGCCTCAGAGAGGCAGAACCAGCGGGAGAGCCGGCTCCCCTGCAGCTGGGCAGGCCCGTGGCCAGGGACAGCCCTTGCTGTCTCCGGGGTCACCCGGTGCCTGCTTCCCTGCGCCGTCTCCTCTGCTTCATTGCCCGGAACCGTGGAAATCCGGGGCTGCTTTGAACACGGGTTCCTGAGCTCACCCGCTCAGAGCTTTCACACAGGGACTGCTCAATTATTCACCGCCTCATGGCCCTGGGATGAGAGGCAGTGGACCGGGTCCCGGTCGGGAGAGGGCTTTCTGATGCTGGGGTATTAATTTTTAAACTCTGCCACTTTGGTGGCCAGCCCTGAGTTCTGCCCCTTTTAAGCCACCAGGTTGGTGATGACAAAATGAGTTTGGTTTTTGAGTCTTTGTTTGTGACCGAGGATGGTTCAGGAGTGTCCTTGGACAACGGGAGTCAGGCTCCTGGGTCAGTCCGAGTGGGGATCCATCCAGGCCGGGCGGCCAGGGCAGGGAGCGTCCTGCCGGGATGATCACGCGTGTGCCTGGTCCCCCAGAGGCCAGGCGGGAGCAGGCAGACTAAAAAGTTGCCAGTTCATAGCTGGGGAAACTGAGTCAAGCCCAGACAGAGTTCTCTCCTCGAATTGGCTTTCTTTAAAAAGTCTCCTGGGTGTCCGGGAGGGGGGGGTCTTTGCCGAGGCCCATCCTGTCCCTGGAGGTCCCTCCCCAGCACCCTTGACCACAGGCCTGACCCTCTCCCCTAGGCAGACAGGTTGCCGTGGAGTGTTTCTACAGCACTGCGAGGTCCCGCGCGCAGGAGGAGGCCAAAGCCCTCGGGACGGCCCAGACCATTCTCATTACGGCCAGCTGGACCCCTGCGAGCCCTGTGAAATCAGAACAGTAACATCATTTATTTCAGCAGCACTGGGGAGAAACGGCTTTACAATGGTGTTTTACGTGCTACATGTGCACCATAAATATTTCCATAAAAACATGCATTAAAATAGAAAAGTGGGCTTCAAAATCTCAAAAGTCGGGCGGGGAAAACCCACAGCGAAGGCCGTGTGATGGCCGGGCTCAGCCCAGCGGCTGCTGTGGGGGCTTCGCCGTGGGTGGGGGCAGCAGGGAGCAGCACCCCTCCCCTCCACTCACTGCAGATGGGGGCAGGGAGAGCCGCTGGGGGGCATGGGACCCCTCCCCACCCAGCCTGGGCTCTTCCGAGAGGCTGTGTTCAGTGATGAGGCTGTGCCCAGCCCCAAGCCCACCTGCGGGGAACTGTGCTCAGGATCTGGGGAGGAGGACCCTGAGCTCCCGGAGCCCACTGGTTGAGGTCCTGTCAGGCCTCTGCTCATGGGGCTTCCAATGCCAGCTCCCCCAGCCCAGCCATCTCCAGCCAAGCCCTAATATTGAGGGGGACCCGGGTGGCAGGGTTCAGGGGTCCCCCAGGCCCTGTTGGTTCACTCACAGGCTCCTGCCCAGAGCCTGGGATCCTCACATGAGCCAGGACAGTGAGGGACAAGGATGCCTTTGCCCTGGTGTCCTGCGTCCCTGCCAGGCCGGCTCCCAGTGCGCCACACATCTGAACTCGCAGGCCTGCATGGGAGGCAGGCACAGAGACATCAAACCACTCACCCAGGTCACACGGCCAGTGAATGAGGCAGTGGGGATTTGAACCTGGGCTGCCCTAAGCCCTAAGGTCCCCGAGATCCCTATTATTGGCAAATGGCCCTCAGGCCCCCAGCTCTCACTCCACTGGGCCCTGCTGTCCTCTCTGACGTCCCCTGAGGCTCCTAGGGCAGACCCAAGACATGCACCCACCCCTGATTGTGGCTGGTGGTCTCGGCCTGGGGCTTAGGACTTTGGTGGCTGCATCTGGCTGCTCTGGAGGCTCTGGCAATGGAAACCTGAGATCCAGCCCCCATTGCTGCCCCACTGCTCGGCCCTCACTCAGCTCCACACGAGGGAAGTCATCTCACCCATGGCAGCCCCTCACGCCCCCCACCTCCGACAGACCCTTGCCTGCTCCCCACCTGCACCCTGAGCTGCACTCCCCTACCCCTGCCATCCCTGCAGAGGCCAGGACCCGCATCCCCTCTCCCCTGCAGTTGAGTGACCCCGCATCCCCGCTCCCCTACAGTTGAGTGACCCACAACCCCTCTCCCCCACAGTTGAGTGACCCGCATCCCCCCTCCCCTCACAGCTGAGTGACCTGTGTCCCCGGCTCCTTGCAGATATGGAGCTCCCAGCTGCAGTGTCTCGGGGAGAGGCATGGGCAGAGCCAGCTCTGCAGGGGGCAGCTGCCTTTGTCCATCCATCTGGGCTCTGGGGCCGAGCTGGGCACCCCGTCCGTCCATCCAGCTCTGCAGGAGGGCGATTGCCTCTGTCCATCCATCTGTCCATCTTTGCAGAAGGGTAGCCGCCCCTGTCTGTCTGTCTGGGCTCTGGGGGCGAGCTGGACGCCCAGGAAGCCATGGCGCCAAGCCCCCTGGTGGTGAGTGGCTGCCACCGCGGCCGCCCTCTCTGTCCTGGGCAGGGCTGCCAGCCCAGCTTCGTCCCCACCTGTCCCTCTGGGGTCTGCCTTTCTTGGGGTCCTACAAACACTGAGACTGGGACTGGGGATCTGAGTATGTGGCCCCCCGTGGGGGTCCAGGCAGGGTGGCCAGATTGAGCACCTAAAAATTAAGGAAGCGCAATTAAATTTGAATTCAGATCAACAATCTGAATCAACGATGTTTTGGTCAGATCAACGATGGGTCAGAGGGGTCAGATCCATGATGTTTGGGTCTAGGTACAGCCCATGAAACATTGAGGACATATTTTCACTAACAGTTTAATCGCTGTTGATGTGAAATTCAGAGATAACTGGGAACGTGGTATTTTTTCTGGCACCGCTAGCAGTGAATGTGTATGGAAAATAAAGAGTCTGGAACCGCACGGGAAACTAAGGAGCCAGAGCCCACGGCGGATTCCATCCCCGAAGCTGCAGCCCTGGAGAGGCCTGGGCTCAGCCACACCCCTCAGGGCTCAGACACCATCGTCATCAAAAACACCGTTATCAACCTGTAATCCACATGCCATACAATTCACCGATTTGACGTGTGCGATCCAATGGTTTTTAGCAAATTCACATAAATGCACAACCATGACCGCAAACAGTATGAGAACATTTTCATCATCTCCAAAAGGAACCCCATACCCTTAAACTACAGGCGTGAGCCTCCCCCAGCCCTGCCAGGCCCTGGTCAACTCTAGCCCACAGTCTGTCTCTAGGGACCCTGTGAGCCTCCCCCAGCCCTGGTGGGCCCTAGTCACCTCTGGCCCATGCTCTGTCTCTAGGGACCCCTCGGTCCACACATTTCAGATACATGTCACCGTGTACAGGGCAGCCTGTGCCCAACTTCTCTCCCTCCTCCTTGCACTCTTGGTCAGCCGACCCATGCACGTGTGTGGGTGCCGCTGTCCTTCTCCGGGCTGAGCCCCCTCCATGCGTTCACCACATCTATGGCATGCACATGTGTGGGTACCGCTGTCCTTCTCCGGGCTGACCGTGACCCCCTGCACGCGTTCACCGCATCTACGGAGCCATTTGTCCACCCAGGGGCATCTGTGGCGCCTTCACCTTTTGGCGATTGTGAACTTGTGTGGCCGTGAATGCGTGCGCCAGGCCTTTCGTGGGCTGCTGTGATTCTCGCCTGCCCCTGCTTTGACCCCCTGCCCCTACCCTGGGCCCCTCCACTCCCTTCCCCCTTCCCCAGGAAGCCCAGGGACCTGGGGTGCCTCCCAGTGGGGCTCCCGCCGCTGCCTCGCCACGGCTCTGAGTTTTCCTTCCCAGGTTTGCACAGAGGCTGCAGAGCCAGGGAATCTTCAAGGGGCGCTTTTCTCCGGAGTTCCAAGGCCCGGACGTGAAGGAGTTTACCTGGAGTGTGAGCAGCTTTCCAGACGGGTTCAAGACTCCAGAATACTCAAGGGGCTTCGGGGCAGGGTTGACTCTACTCTCCCGGGACCAAATCACACCTGGGCTCTGCTAACAGTCTCAGGTAAGTCAATGCTGGGTCCCCACGTCTCTGTGCCATGGGACGGCACCTCCTGGGGCCAGGGAGCTGCAGAAGGAGCAGGCGTGGGCCAGCTGTCTCATCATCCATCTCCTGCCTTGCCCGAGGCCCCCAGGACCTTCAGTGACTGCACCAAGCTGCAGGCACCGCCTCTGACTCCGATGGTCTGAGGGCAGATTTGGTGACCACTGACAAAGACTCCAGGACGAAGTCCTGTTTCAAGGTCACTCCACCCTCATGACTGCAGATCCAGGGCTGGGGTTGGCTGTGCTGCACGGGAGGATGAGGCGGATGGAAGCCACCGCGCAGGAATGAACAAGGGGTGTCCGCACAATGGCGGCCCCTCCCCCAAGCCTCCTGCCAGCTGGCCTCAGGCGACTTTGTGAGCAGGCACCCAGGGGCCAGGACTTGGGACCAGATAGAGAACAGGCTAGGCTGCCCATCCAGGGATGGGCCTGGAGGCTCAGGTGCTCCCCTGGGGTCAGCGTCGTCCTGAAGGATGGCCGCTCCGCCTCTCTGTCCTCTCTCTCGGGGGCGTGGCAGTCAAACGCACGAAGTGGAAAGCACCAGGACTCAATGAGCAGGGGAGGGGCTGCACCCCTCAGGACTTTCGAGGAGGGCCATCCCTCAGCCTACCTTCACTGCTCCCTCCTCAGCGGGCAGTCCCCATCCTGAGCAGCCGGACAGCTCCCTGTTCCCTGAGTGGCCGCGGGTGTCCCCATGGGGCTTATGGGTCACACTCTTCTCTCTCTGCCCGCCCCCCGCCCCTGAGTCTCCACATACCGTGATGTTTTCATGGCCTGACTACCATGTCCCCTGTCTGGAAGGCCTTTGCAGACACCTCCCGAAAGACAGAAGGAAACACATCCTCCACGAGGCTAGAGCTCCAGTCACTCCCACTCGATTGGCTACGGGGACACTGTTGTTTCAGGGTTTCCTGAAGGCAGCCCAGTCCCCAACCTGGGGCCAAGAGCAGTGCTATCAGCAGGAGAATGACCCCTGGGGACCCCCCAACCCCTGTTAATGTGTCACCTCATGCGGCAAAAAGGACTTTGCAGATGGAGTTAAGTTGAGAATCTGGGATGGGCGTTTTCCTGGCGTGTCCTGGTGGGCCCGATGTGATCACAGGGTCCTCCTCATAGGAGGGAGGCAGGGGGTCGGAGGTGGGACAGCGGAAACAGAGGTCAGAGAGAGAGACTAGAAGACGCTGTGCTGTCAGCTTTGAGAATGGTGGAGGGGCCAGGTGCCCAGGAAGGTGGGTACACAGGGCAGGACAAAGGTGCTGGGGACTCTCTGCTGCTGTGCCTGGGCCTGGGCCCTCCCTGAGGCCGGGGCTGTCCTGTGTCCAGGGCTGGACATGCAGAGGCCATAGGCCTGGGGTGCCTGGCTACTCTGTGGGGACCCTCATGCTCTCTTCTCTTCTCTGGGGTGCAGCCCACCGACCTATGTCAGCCCCCAGCGCCAGCCTGGGTCTGGGTCTATCCTCTGTCCCCCAAGTGCAGGCCTCACCCCGCAGGTGCTGTCCACCCAGATGGAGCCGCTGACCCGGGGGTCTGGCTCTAGAAGCGGCCCTGTGGAATGAATGCCAGAGCCGGCCCAGCCACGGTTCCTGGACTGCAGGTGACAGCCCTGGGGCTTGGCCCTGGGCCGGGGGGCCCTCTGTATGTGTGTTTGTGTGCACCCTGGAATCCCACAGGGGAGGAGAGGGGCACAGTGCAGGCTGCCCTATGCTGAGTCAGGGGTCACCAGCCCTGGCTCTGTTCTTTACGCCATGAGGTGGGGTCCCCTCTGCAGTGTCTGTGGCGGGTGGGGGCAGCTTAGTGCATCCCCAAATTCTTCCATCCAGCCAAATGTCTTTATTTCTAAGGTAAGAAGGATTACATAGGGCCTTCTACTATGATTTTGAAAATAATTTATAGAATTCTCCAGTGTGCTTTTGTGGGAAGTTTCATGGTGAAACATGCTATCAACAGGGTTCTGGGAATACATCTAGATTTTAAATGCTTGGATGGTGCGAGCTATCACACACAGACACATCTTGTTTTCTTTTTTTATTGGCGGGGGGTTCAGGGAGCTAAATTTCCTTCCAATAAAAACACCACTGGCCCCCGCCCTGCCGTGGGTGAGACTGGCTTCATGGAACCTAATTTCCTGGCAGAATCCCAAGTGTGGGGTGAGGAATTCCACAGGACTCGCAGCCTGCTGGGGTTCCCAGGCGAGGCGTGCTGACTCGGGGCCAGGCCTGAGCCACCGCTCCCCGGGGACTCCAGAGGTGGCCAGGGAAGCCCGGCCCGACGGCCCTTGAAGCTTTCCTGTCGGGTGTGGGAAAGGGGAGCAGCCGATGCCCCCAGGGCCTGCTTCAGGTTGCTGGGGTCTTGGAGAGGAGGGAATTGATTCTGAGAATTCCAGCAGCTGTGGGTGGGCATAAAGTCTGGTCCTCAGACGGTGGGCACGGCTTCTGTTTGGGGGTGTTTTCTCTGCTGGGAAGAATTAGGTGAAGGTGCTGGCTGGTCCCCGGCATGAGGTGGCCTTGGAGAAGCCCTCCCTTTCAGGGGCAGTGGGACATCCTGGGGTATTATAGGTGGTGCCTGGTGGGGACCCAGGGACCGAGGACACAGGGCTGAGGCCACAGCTGAGCTCGGCTGGGCTGGGCTGTGCTCTGCTGTGCTGGGCTGAGCTGGGCTGTGCTGTTCTGGGCTGGGGTGAGCTGAGCTGTGCTGGGCTGAGCTGGGCTGTGCTGGGCTGAGCTGTGCTGGGCTGAGCTGGGCTGTGCTGGGCCGAGCTGGGCTGTGCTGGGCTGAGCTGGGCCGAGCTGTGCTGTGCTGGGCTGTGCTGGGCTGTGCTGTGTTGTGTGGAGCTGGGCTCTGCTGGGCTGCGCCGGGGTGAGCTGGGGTGAGCTGGGCTGCTCTGGGCTGTCCTGTGCTGAGCTGGGTTGAGCTGGGATGTGCTGTGCTGTGCTAGGCTGTGCTAGGCTGTGCTGTGCTGTGCTGAGCTGGGCTGGACCAGGCTGTGCTGGGCTGAGCTTGGCTGAGATGGGCTGACCTGGGCTGACCTGGGCTGGACTGGGCTGTGCTGGGATGAGCTGGGCTGAGCTGGGCTGACCTGGGCTGGACTAGGCTGTGCTGGGCTGTTTTGGGCTCTCCTGTGCTAGACTGGGCTGTGCTGGGCTGGACTGGGCTGTGCTGGGCTGTGCTGGGCTGTTCTGGGCTCTCCTGGGCTGGACTGGGCTGAGTTGGGCTGAACTGGGCTTAGCTGGGCAGGACTGGGCTGTGCTGGGCTGTGCTGGGCTGTGCTGGGCTGAGCTGCATCTCTTTTTCCTGCCCCTGTAGATAGGAGACTTGGTTCGACTCTCTTGGGGTGGTGGATGTTCATGATCCCGTCCCTTCCCGGGGAGAGGCAAGCTTTGCTTCGCGTCGTACCACTTTAGCTTCTCACATAGAGAATCCAAGTCAGAATGCGAAGTCCACCGAGTGAAATTTCATCAACTGACTTCAACTGAAAGGCAGAAAAGCGGCCCAGGATCCCACCTGAGAAAGCCGTGGTCCCGCGGCAGTTCCTCTCTGTGGAGTGTGAAGCCAGGGCTTACGTCCAGGGCCCGTCCTGCACACCCAGGCGCCGGCGAGCTCTCAATCCTTCCTCAGGGAAGAGCGAGCGTGCGGAAGCGCAGGCACCTGTGACTCCGAGTGTCCCGGCCCCTTTTATGGAAGGGTCTCGTTCAGAGTGTGGAAAGGAGGAGAGGGAAAAAAAGTCACTGTTTTCGTGCCGACCCGGTGCTTGGGCCCAGTCGTCCCATCATTAACCACCCAACTGGCCGAGTGGATGCCGGTCACCATCCTTTGGCCGTGAGGCCCCACAGCCCGGTCGCCGTCCTGGTGAGAGGGATGACCAGGTGGCACTGAATGACCTCCGCTCGCCGGGCGTTGGAGTGATTCGCCACGCTGCGTAAAACCTCTTAGGGCCGTTATGTTTCCCAGATTGTTTTACAGCAAAACTCAGTGTCAATGTTATGCTTTGAAACGCTGAAGAAACAACAGTCTCTGATCTTTATGGTTCCGAAGACCAAACACTCTGCTGAGGCTGTGGCCAAATCGATGTTTTAGATCCAGGAGAAACCCATCGTGTTACACCAGGAGAGACTGTCCTGGGAGGAAGGCGTCCAAATCACTCCAAGATGTTTCGGGCTCACGTCTCCTGTTCTCTACGGAAACACATTCGTGTTCTTGGGCGCGGAGTCAAAACACACAGAAAGGGGATATTTTTAGTCGAGCCCATTTGGAATAAAACTGCCGCTCTGATGCCTGAGGAGGGTGTGGAGACGGGTTGGCCTCCCAGAGATGGTGCAGCCCTGGTACTCTCCGGTCCTCTAAGTGGGGCAGTGTTGCGCCCCGGGCTGTGGTGTGCAGACCGGGCAGGAACATGGGGTGTGAGCCGAGGCCAGCCTACCACGGTATATGTAGGCAGTGTGCTTAGCTTGGGGGGTGGTGGGGAATGGGCAGACTAGGGACCCACCTTCCCACCTTGCTTGCCTCGTGCCCGGGACAGAGGCTCTGGCATGATCTTTGAGGGGGTGGTGGGGAATAGGGGAACTGGGGACCCATCTTCCCACCTTGCTTGCCTCGTGCCCGGGACAGAGGCTCTGGCGTGGTATGTGCGGTTGTCCACTTGCTCTCGGCGTGTGCGTGGCCCTGCGGGGTATGTGCATCGGTGTGTGAGCACCACCAGTTCACACACCACACGGTGCATGTTGGGGCCTCCCCAGGTGGGGCCGGGACGAGGAGGAGCGCGTGCCTTGGGGGCTCCCAGCTGGACCATCCCTCAAATGCAGCGGCTTTTAAGCAGCCTGTGAGACAGACTGTGCTTCTACTCCTAAACAAGCAAACATGGCGTGAAAATCATTGAGAGAGCAGAGATGCGGGTCCAAGCTGTTCTCAAGGAACCACTGTTGTCTTAATTGCTGCAGTCATTAATTTCAGCCCAGCTGCAGAGACTGCAGGCTGATACAAAAGCTCCACTTGCCGGATCTGAGCGAGCACTGCTGCTTCCACTGGGATGCGGAAAAACAGTGCGGAGAGATCCTGAGCTTCCACGCGTTGTCATTTCTCAGAGTTGCCGTCTGTTCCTTTAAGCAAGTAACACCTTTGGGGCTGGAGTGTGGCTCAGAGCGGGTGTCTGGCCTCGTGTGAGATACCCCAGAGCCTCTGCAGCCCAGGACTTCTGCCTGGGGTTGCTCCACCCCACGGCTGCCGGTGCGACTCTCCCGGGCTCTGGAGAGGCCGAGGGGATCGTGACGTCCTGAGGCCCCTCCCACTGCAGAGCTGGTGGGATCGACTTCACACCTCACCAAGGTGGCCTGGGGTAGCCCACAGTTGGCCCGTGGATGGGCCCTGCACCTGTGGCGTGGCCACTGTCACGTGGCTGGTGCTTGGCAGCCTGGGTGGAAACGGCAGTCAGCAACTGTCATGCTAGGGCTTGGGTTGGGCACTGGGGAAACGTCGCCATGAAATGCAGAAGGGAGGGCTCCCCCTCCCTGGGGAGAGAGTGTGGAGATGTCCCAAGGACTGGGCTGCCAGTCAGATGTGAATTCAGACAATCCACAAGAATGTTTCTTGCAAGCATGTGTAGTATTTGGCTCAGCTACCAAAACAAATCCCACAGCCTGGGCGACTTCAACAGCAGGAATTTGTTCTCCCACAGTCCTGGAGGCTGGAAGCCCAAGATCAAGGTGTTGGCAGGAATTTGTTCTCCCACAGTCCTGGAGGCTGGAAGCCCAAGATCAAGGTGTCGGCAGGGCTGATTCTCTCGGAGGCCTCTTCCCGGGCTTGTAGGTGCCGTCTTCTCCCTGTGTCCTCACGTGATCGTCCCTCTGTGTGTGTCTGTGTCCTCATATCTCCTTTGTATAAGGACACCAGTCCTCCTGGGTTAGGGCCCGCTCTGGTGACCCGATTTCTAACTACCTCTTTAAAGACCATGTCTAGAAATACAGTCATGTTCAGAGGTATAGGAGGTTAGGGCTTCCAGATACCTTTTTCAGAAGACAACATTCAACTGAAAACAATATGTCTATGCAATATTTGGGACATCACATCCTAAAAAAGTGTTTGCTGCTCACCTGACATTCACACACAACCACACATCCTGTATTTCTCTTTGCTAAATCTGCCCGCCCTTTCCATGGAACCTGTGTTTGGGGCAACCCCTTGACTCCCCATGGAGGCCACCCCAAGATGTAGTTATGCCCCAAGGGGAGTGAGGACTTGGACCCCGAAACCCTTCAGCTGTGTAAGGCCAGATTGGCCTTACTTGGGGGTGGAGATGGTTGAATCCCTTGATCTGGGAGGAGCTGTGGTGGAAAAGGAGAGAAGCCAGCTCTGTAGGCTGCCTTGACCACACACACAGATGCGTGCACACGCACATGTGCACACATACATGTGCACACAGGTCCCAGCATGCGGGCTTCCTCCATGGGCAGGCACAGGGGTCGGGTGTCGGCCCAGAGGTTCACGGAGGCGCTAATGAGCGGCTCCAGGCCCCGAGGAGATGCGGCTCACACAGGTCAGATTTCGGATGGATGATGAAGGAAATGAGGGCCAGGCCAGCCTCTGGTTACAGTTTAGGGAAAACACGAGGCGCCCTTCTCTAGTTCAAAAGGCAGAGAGAGGCAGACCCGGGAGCTAGGGGGGCCCAACAGGATTCTAGTCCGGCTTCATCTCCGGATGCCCTGGGAACCCGCCTGGCGCAGACCGGGCGGGGGCGATGTGGAGACGGGACCCCAGAGCACGGGGCTAGGGTGCGTAGCAGGGGGTGGTCCCGGCCAGACAGTGTCCCCCATGGAGGGGCCTCGACGGCCAGGCTGCGCGTGGCACGTGTCGTGTATGGATCCAAGGCAGGCCCGCTGCCCCCACCCAGCGCCAGCCGGGAGGTTGGGAGGTGTTAGCGCTGGGAGCAGCTTTCAGCTGAAAAACCCCCAGTTTATTAACTTTGCTCCAGAAGCCAGGGCGTCTGTTATTTATGCTACTTTGATCTAGAAAGCTGTTTGTTTACATTTTATGACGTTATAAATCCCCCGTAAGCAGGCGTGATATTTTTATGATGCCCGACGAGGGTCCTCCTGTGCTGCGCGGCGGGTGCATGGGCCTTTACGGCCCTGCTACCAGTGTCGTCCCTCCCGGGGCGCGTTTCTGTTCATCATCTGGACACATGCGGCTCGCAGATGTGCTTCCTGGTGAACATCTGGGGTGCGGCTGCACCGGCTCTGGGCGTGGTGCAGCCTCACTGTGTGGGGAGCCCTGCAGCTCAGGGGGCGGCCCCTGTGCAGGCCTGGAGGGACCTCGGTCACCTGCCCGGCTCCCACGCAGGCCTGGGAGGGGACGGGGCTGGCTTTGGGCTCCTGCACAGGTCCAAGGCAGGAAGCCTGTGTGGCCCTCGGGCCTCTGTGCACAGGGCTGGGGTGGTCCATTCGGCTCTTGTGCAGGCGTGGAGTGGGGACATTGGCCCCATATGGCCCTTGTGACCTTTTGGCTCCAGCCCAAGGGGTCCGCCCCGCCCCCACTGGGACTCGTCAGGAAGCAGAGAGGCAAGCAGGGCAGGCGTGGGAGGCTTGCACCTTCCTGGCACCGTGGGCCCCGGGAGTGGTGCCCACAGGCAGCGGCCGTGCTTGCTCTCATCTTTACTCGGCAGACATCGGCATGAGCTGCTCTGTGTCAGGTCAGTGCCAGAGGCTGGGGCACAGCAGCGAGCAGGCCACATGCACCCTGGCCTTCTGGAAGGTGCAGACGGTGTGAGACTCGTGGAGAAGCCCCAGGATGGATGATGCTGATCTGGGGCCAGGCCAGACCTCGCAGAGAAAGAGGGGACACGGACGGGGCCAGGATTGAAAAGTGAGTGGCCGTTGTCCAGGTAGGGGACAGAGCATACGTGAAGATGCTTGGGTGTGAAGGGCATGGAGGGTTTGGGGAGGCAAAGGCCCCCCAGGCTGGGATATAGGGCAGAGAGAAGCAAGCGAGGGGTGGACCAAGACCCCCGGTCCCCGGGTCTTGGTGGAAAGGCCTGGACTTCATTCTGTCCACCCCTACCAGGTGGGGTGCAGTGTCACTGTGGCTCCCGTCCCGTCCCTGAGTCCTCCTCACTCCTTCCCCTAGGCAAGAAGCATTGTTCCCTCTTGGTGACCTGGGCACCATGGAAGGCCTTTGGCACAAGGTATCCATCTTCGTTTTCGTGCCCTCCTCTCCCTCAGGGCTGAGTGTGGGTTTCCATCATCTCTGGACTCCCCTCAGCCCAAAGACACTGTGTGCCGTGGAGGAGCCCCCAGGAGAAAGCTCTGGACTGCACAGATCCCCCTGAGAGCAGAAGAGAGGCCCAGTGTGGCCGGATGTCCCCTCAGATACTGTAAAGTGAGCACCTCCATGCAAGCACCGGGGACTACAGACAGGCTGGAGGGGACGGGCACAGGACACAGCTCAGAGTGGAGTATCAGAGACAAGGACAGGGACAGGGGATGCAGGACAGAGACAGGGACACAGGATAGAGACCAGGGGACACAGGGCAGAGACCAAGGACACAGGATAGAGACCAGGGAACATGGGTTAGAGGCCAGGGGACATGGGATAGAGACCAGGGGACACAGGACAGAGAGTAGGAACATGGGAAAGAGACCAGAGGACATAGGACGGAGACCAGGACACATGATAGAGAGCAGGAGACACAGGACGCTGAACAGAGACAGGACAGGGACATGGGATCCAGGACAGGGATGTGGGATCCGGGACAGGGACTGAGGACACAGGCCAGGGGTCAGGTGACACAGGATAGGGACCAGAGGACACAGCCCTCAGAGGGACAGGCAGCAGTGTCCCCATGGAGCTTGCAGGCTGTTGGGACACACACAGTCAACCAGCAGCTCCCACGGGGTCAGTTTCCCCATCTAATCCCCACCCCTGCAGGGAAGGTGCTGGAGTTGCCCCTTTGCAGAAGAGGAGACTGAGACACAGAGCTCCACGTCGGGCCCAGCAGCTGTGAGTGCAGGAACTC
>NW_012103199.1:123806-156277 GCF_000951045.1 Mandrillus leucophaeus | reverse complement strand
ATCCATCTTCGTTTTCGTGCCCTCCTCTCCCTCAGGGCTGAGTGTGGGTTTCCATCATCTCTGGACTCCCCTCAGCCCAAAGACACTGTGTGCCGTGGAGGAGCCCCCAGGAGAAAGCTCTGGACTGCACAGATCCCCCTGAGAGCAGAAGAGAGGCCCAGTGTGGCCGGATGTCCCCTCAGATACTGTAAAGTGAGCACCTCCATGCAAGCACCGGGGACTACAGACAGGCTGGAGGGGACGGGCACAGGACACAGCTCAGAGTGGAGTATCAGAGACAAGGACAGGGACAGGGGATGCAGGACAGAGACAGGGACACAGGATAGAGACCAGGGGACACAGGGCAGAGACCAAGGACACAGGATAGAGACCAGGGAACATGGGTTAGAGGCCAGGGGACATGGGATAGAGACCAGGGGACACAGGACAGAGAGTAGGAACATGGGAAAGAGACCAGAGGACATAGGACGGAGACCAGGACACATGATAGAGAGCAGGAGACACAGGACGCTGAACAGAGACAGGACAGGGACATGGGATCCAGGACAGGGATGTGGGATCCGGGACAGGGACTGAGGACACAGGCCAGGGGTCAGGTGACACAGGATAGGGACCAGAGGACACAGCCCTCAGAGGGACAGGCAGCAGTGTCCCCATGGAGCTTGCAGGCTGTTGGGACACACACAGTCAACCAGCAGCTCCCACGGGGTCAGTTTCCCCATCTAATCCCCACCCCTGCAGGGAAGGTGCTGGAGTTGCCCCTTTGCAGAAGAGGAGACTGAGACACAGAGCTCCACGTCGGGCCCAGCAGCTGTGAGTGCAGGAACTCCGCCTCTACCCTGGGCCCTGTGCTGCGGACCCCCAAAGCCTACAGCTCCATGCGGCCCACTCGGCGCTGTGCATTCATTTGACGCAGGCGTGGCACCGCCAGTAGACATCACAGGTGTCCTTGCCTCTTGACAGCCACCACCCTCCCTCCAGGTACCTGGCTCCGATCTGAGCCCCAGGCTGGGGATGGAAGGGAATGCAGGGGTCTCTGCACGGTGGGACCCATGAGGCCAGCCCTCTGGGGCGCACCCTTGCCCACCCCTGCAGTTCCCCAGACTGCCCCTGCCCTCTGGGGCCTTGGGGGAGCAGGAGACACAGGAGAGGCCCTGGGGGTGGGCAGGCCTGCTATGCGCCTCGGTCCCACACCCCAGCCTGACAACCTCAGAAGGTCTCTGCTTCCCTGAGGCTCAGTGTCCTCCTGCACTGAACGGCAGTTGGCAGGGTGATGAGGATGAACTGGGTGAAAAGTAAAGCTGGGTGGAGAGCGGAGGGTGCCAGGGAATGCAAGGAGGGTCAGTTCCCTTCCTCCCATCCCCTCATCTGCTTCTCAACTCAGAAACCCCCAGCTTAACATGGAGCCTGGCCCTCTGGGAGATGGGGTGCTGGTCTCCAGCAGACCCCTGGAGGAAGGCTGTGCTCCCCGCAGACCCCTGGAGGGTGGGCTGTGCTTCCTGGGCTGTGCTGGGGAAGCCTAAGGTGGAGACAGCTCCAAAGAGGCCACTTCAAACACAGAAACCCCTCGGCGGCTCAAGTGGGGGTGGCGTCCTCCTCCTCGAGCAGGAGTCCCGGTCCCCATTTATGGATTCTCTGTGCCTCGGAGACTGTGCTCTGCGCTTGACCTTCTGGAGGGAGGTTAAGCCGCAGCAAGCCCGGGAGAGCACTCTCTTCATCTTTTATGCCTGAAGATTTTCAGGTAGAAAACAAGGATCAACCTAATACGGAGGGTAATGAAAGAAAGTTATGGCCGGGGTGACACATCTGTGCCCGTGATCCCCCGGCTCCCAGCCGCGTCTGCACACGCTCATTACACAAGGCCCGCACCGGCCAGCCGGGCTCTAACGTGTCCTCAGCTTTCAGGAAACCAGAGCCTCCGAGTAAGTATCGGATGAGTTGCTAATGTTGGAAAAAAAGCGAAAAACATGCTTGGGGGCTCTGTTTTATGGCTGCACTTGAAGTCGGAATCTGCGATCGTAACCCAATGCCGGCCTCACCAACGTGTTTTCGGTATTGTCGGGATAATTGAAAGTCCAGACAAATTTGGCTATTAGGGCTCCAGGCAGCGGAATCCCATGGTGGCCTCTGGTGTGAGGAGCTCGCCGAGGCAGTCTCAGGTCCTGTGCCCACCACGGTCTTCGGGAGCAGCTGTTGGCTTTGCAAAAGCCCCAGGACTTTCCGGGGGGACGTGGAGGGCTTGGCTTTGCCACCAGGACCTCTTGAAAGGCAGCTGGTCCTGGGCGTCTCATCTGGCCCCATGCCCTTCTTGGCCACCGATGTGGAAGGCAGGGCGCCCTGTGGGGTGAGCAGGACCGTCTGTGCCTTGGGGTCCGCCCTCGGCTTGTGTCACAGGCAGAATTATGTCCCCCGAGATGCACATGAGGAAGTCCCAACCCCCAATATCTTGAAATGTGACCTGATATGGAAACAGGCTCACTGCAGATGGTGAAGTTCAGATGTGGCCATTCGGGTGGATCCTACCCCGAAATGACCGGTGTCCTGTGGAAAGGACGAAACTACGCACAGAAAGGGACACATAGGAAGCTGTGCGGATGAAGGCAGGGACTGGCCAAGAATCGCCACGATGGGACGCTCAGAGCAGCTTCTCTCTTGAGCCTCAGAAGGGGCCCTTCCTGCGGCACCTTCATCTCCAGCCTCCAGCCCCCAGCACTGTGGGAGAGGGGGTTTCTGTTGCTAAAGCCTCATCTGTGGAGCTTTATGGTGGCCACGCAGTGGCCTTGCCAGGTTCCCAGCACTGAGCACACACTACAGACCCTCTGGGCGTGTTTTGGACCCTGCTCTGGGGGAAGCGCCCCACACCGGGGGTGCTGAGAGTGCCTAGCATGGCAGGCAAGTGCTCCCTGCTCCAGGCGCTTGGCAGCCGTGGGACTCACAGCCCTGCTTTTGTCTTGAGTGGGCCCCACCCCCAGGGGTTAGCCGGCAGCCTCCAGGCAGGTCGGCCAGGAAACATCTCTGTCTTGTAGAAAGAGAAATGGTCTTGGAAAGGCGTGTGGGGGTACTCTGTGCCCTCCAGACCCACCCGGCACCCTCCACCTGCCTGAGGGCAGCCCTCAGGCCCGCCCTGGGGAGTAGGCTTCCCTGGCATCTCCTGTGTCTGCCTTGGTTGGGCTCAGACAATGAAGAGGCTGCAGAAGCTCTGAGCGGCAGGTCTGAGCCCCCAGCTCCTCCCTGCTGAACCACATGGGTGGCTGCAGTCCCTAGGCCTCCCTAGGCCTCCCGGGGGGCCTCTGCAGTGGTCTCCTGTGCTTCTTCCTGCTCTGGGCCTATGGAGGCATCCTGCCCTTCCCCGAAGGCGCCCATGGGAGAAGTCCTGGGGCCTGGACGCACTGAGACCTGCTCATCTTGTCCAGCCTCTGCAAGTGACCCCTGAGTGTCCTTTCCCTCGCACTGCAGGGACTCCACCTGCTCCCTGGGCTGCAAACCCAGGCTGGGGTTATGATGGGACTAGTATTTTGCCTCCTTTTACTCCACACTTGGTCCTGGGTCCTGGGCTCTACAGACAGACAAGTGACTGGAATTCGGGCGTGACGTGCTGACGGGGCCTCCAGACTTTCCCTCCTCCCCAGTCCTCATCCTCATTTGGGTGGCGGCCACGAACTCATGGCAAGGAGATGTGGTCGTGATGAGATTGTAGACTCAAAGCAGCAAACTCTTGGCCAAGACCGGACAGGCTGCACCGGCCCCCACCCCTCTTGGGCTGGCTGTTGGCCAGGTGTGGGTGGAGGGGAGGGGCGGGGAAAGCGCCAGCCTCAGCCCTGCTTCCTGGGGTGGGTGCAGGAAGGGAGACGGACCCCCCCCAGTGGGCCTGCCCTGCTCCCCACAGGGTCACAGTGATCTTGGTCTTGGGGGGTCCTCTGTGCCCTCTGACATGGGGCAGGGGAGGACGGATTGCCAAACGCGGCCTGGACAGCCCCAGAGTTCCAAAAGTGATGCAGAAGAAGGTTTGGATTGCAGCAAAGAGGGGCCAAGTTGGCAGATGGGAAGGGACGCTGCCAGTAGGCCCAAGGTGGACTTCATCTCAGAGGAGGCGTTGGGAACCGAGACATGCCACAGGCACAGGGGCGCCCGAGACCCACCTGGATGACACTCTTCTCAGCCAAAGCCAGGCGAGGGATGCCAGCGAAGACCCTGCCTGCCATCCCCACCACCTCGACCGTGAGTCTGGCTACCCACTGGACTCCAGAGGTCACCTTGGAGCTTAGGAAGGAGAGAGGCCAGTCCTGAATGGACCTACCCTAACCCTGAAATGACCAAATCTTTCCAGAACTGAAGATTAAATGGAGCTAAAGTTCCTGCAGAAGACGGATTGACAGCTCTGCTTCCCTGATGTCTCCTGGCCTCGGACTCTGGCACCCAATGATCTGTGGATGTTCTAATTGGGTGTGGAGGGTTGAATAGCCACAGTCTTCACATCCGATCAAAACCATAGATGGCCGCGTTGACCTAAGGGGGAGATTCTGCGGTGAGGAGCGTGCTGAGGGGAGGCAGGGCCCCTCCCCTTTCCGCCTGAATCCGTGCCAGCATCTCCCTCGTGCTCGAGTTCACTCCTGGGAAATGTACCCACGCAGGAGGGCCCACCGGGGCCACACGTTTTTACATTTAGCCTTTCTCTGTACACCTGGGTCGGGGAATTCTGGAGAGGGCCGGGAGGCCAGGAGAGAAGTGGGTGGGCAGGCACCCTCTTATTTGTGGAGGAAGTGGGAGAGGGGAAAGTTCACTTCGGGAAACAGGCCAGGCGAGTCCACGTGTGCTCCTGTAGGGTCCTTGCCACGGACCGAGCCTCCCCCATCCCTGGCCTCCCCCAGCCCCCGTGGGGTAAATCCCGCCCGCGCGTCCACGGGGCCGGCTCCTCCTGGGCGTGAATCGGACCTTTATGAGCACGGCAGCCGTGCCTGGGAGATTCATGGCCCTGGCGCCCTTTACTGTGGGTTATGAATAGGGGCCCTTAGCCTTTTCCTTCTCATTCAATTTATCATTTTTGCCCTCTTTCAACACCAGGTACAGGCTAGCGATTTTGGAATGTGCGCCTGCCCAGAATCGCCCGTGCAGTGAGAAGTGTGTGGAGGAGAGGGAGGAAGGCCCAGGCCCTGCCCCTGCCCCTGAGAGGCCAGGCCAAGTGCAGGTTCCTTCAAGTGAGCTTGTGGAGGGGAGGTGGTGGCCTTTGGAGAGGCTCGGTCCCAGCGTCCAGGCAGGGTCCAGCTCAGCTTCTCGGGTCTCAGACAGCAAGGACTCACAAAGCCAGACTCTGGGTTACTGACATCCTCGTCCTCCTGGCTCCTTCGGGTCACACCCTCTGTGGTCATGGAGCAGGTCATCTCTGGGGCTTCACTCGCGACCCCCTGGTTTGGATGACTTTGTGGTTTTTGGCTTCAAGAAGATCAAAATCTCCTGTCCATCACTAATAAGTGGATAAAGAGGAAAAGCCTGGATTCCCAATATTTGGCTGGAGCAGGGAAGGTTCTAGGGCCTGTCTTCTGAGAAGAAACTAGAAGTCAGGCTGAGGCCCCAGGAGGGGCACTGCACACAGGAGGACTGGCCTTTCCCAATGCCAGTGGACTTTAATCTTCTGCTGATGGCACCATTTGATGAAGAGAAATGACATCAATTCTTTGTACTGTCATTTTGCCATTTCTGCCCATTTCTTGACACCTCAGTCAGCACCTGTGGGCGGGCTGAACACACACATACATGTGCACACCTACATGCACACGCATGCACATGTGCACACAAGCCCCCACACATGTGCACACACACAGACGAAGCATACTCATGAATATGCACACACACAAAGCACACTGATGAATATGCACACACACCCATACACACATGTACATGCATATACATCTGTGCACACACAAACACATGTGCACACAAGCCCTCACACATGTGCACACATGTACACAATATACATATGTGCACACAAAAGCCCCCACACATGTGCACACACACAGACAAGCACACTCATGCATGTACACACAAACACATGTGTGCACACACAAACACATACAGAAGCCCACACACACGTGTACACACAGAGAAGCACATTCATGCATGTACATACACACCTGTGTGAGCATGTACACACATACACATGTGCACACGCAAACATGCACTTGCCTGTGTGCACTCACTCCTTCAGCAGGAGGACCAACCTCTCCTAGAGAGGACACTGTTGCTATAGAAGGAAAGAAATTGATGTGAACCCCCGGAGTGGAGGAGCCAAGCACATTTAGCAGCCGAGGGGTCAGGCCTCCAAGGGGCTGCAGGGAGGCCTTATGGACACCAACCCAAAGGCTCTGCCTGGGCAGCTACAGCCCTCCCAAGCCCAGACATGCTCCCCACAGACCCTCAGCCTCACCGTGAGCCCTGCTGAGGTCAGGTGCTCCAGGGCCCCCACCGTGTGGGGCGGGGGGCTGCTGGCAGTGCTTGTGCTCCAGCAAGAGTCTGGCTCTGCCCCGGACACCCAGCATAGTGCCAGCTCTCCTGTGGCATGGCTGTGCTGCAGAGCCTGTGAGTGTGACCATGGGTCTCCAGGGCCCTGTGCAGAGGTGCCACAGTTGGCTTGCCACGGCCTGTTGGTGTCAGGGGTTGGATCCTGGCTGGATGCTGTGGGGAGCTGTGTCCAAGTTGGAAGTTGGAGGAGCCGTGGCCCATGTGGGCTTGAGAGTGAGGACAGGTCTGACTCAAATCATCCTGAGAGTTGGAGGGGATGGGTCCCTTGCTGAGATGAGACCAGGATGCCATGAGCCCTGGCCTCCGTTTGTCCACATCCTCCCTTGGTGTCAGCTGGGGCAGTAGTTCCTCCTGCCCTAGGCCCCCTTCTTGCAGGGCTCAAGCCCTGTTACAGGCTATGCAGCCCCTCCAGGGTCAGGACCAGAGGGAGACTGCACAGGCACTGCCTCAGGTTGCATGTGGTAGGGACATCACTTGGCAGACGAGCTTGAGAATGCCTGGCTTTGCAGATTGGCTAGTGACCAGTGTTCCTGTCCATCCCCACAGAACCCTGGCTGCCATCAGAAGGGGGAGGGCCACACATCCCGCACACAGTGAAGCCTCGGTCACCTCTGCTGCAGACACACATAGAAGGCTTCCAAGAAGGGACAGAAAGGAACATCTGACTTCAGCAGGGCTCATGGTGAGGCTGAGGGTCTGTGGGAACCATGGCTGGGCTTAGCAGGGGTGCAGTTGCCCAGGCAGAAGCCAGTTGCCTTGGCTTCCTGCCGGCTGTGGCCGGGCTGCTGGTGTCTTGGGAAGCCCCCACCTTACACAGAGGCCCGTTGATCACTCCCTGGAGTTTACAGTGGAGCTCAAACTAACATGGACTCTGAGTCAGATGGTAGGGCTGTATTCTAGGTAGCGAGGGAGGAGTGTTAATTTCAAGGACTGAAATCTGAAATCAGGGACCTGCACCAAGGTCTCAGCCACGTGGAAGGCTGGGCTGTTTGGACATTCTGTCCCCTGACACCCCACACTGATGTGTCCCAGTTCTCCACTTTCTGACCTCCTTTGCCTCCTCATCCAGAGGCATCTGCTGGCAGCAGTATAGTGGATGAAAATCAGTTTCTTTTCCAGCATTCCTGTATGGCTGAGGAGGCAATTCGGGAGCACCTGCAGGTGGGGACTTAGGATCACTAGAGAGGTCTTGGCCCACAAGGAAATGCTCAAGATCAGCCACCTCCAAGGTGCTTGTACCAATGGGGACTCTCCAGCAGCCCTGAAATGAAGAACAAGTCCATGTTTTTCCACTTTCTTCTTTTTTCAATTAAAGTTTATTTCGTATCAGAATTCCACCTGTCAATATTTTGTCAAAGTGATACATGTATATAGTTCAGGGCTTATGGGGGAATACAGACAATTTCAAAGATTAAAACTTTTCAAAAATTTACTGCCTGTGAACCTTTTCTCAGAAAGCTACTGGAGGATGTATCCCAGCAAATCAAGGATATAAACCAAAGGAAAAGTCAGGACATGGAAAAGATTACGTAAGAAAGGAAAACAGGTGACCTCTCACTTCTCACTGATCCTCCGATTTCTGCCCCAGAAGCAGCCATTTTCAGTGGTTTCAGAGTTTTATCTGTATTTATCCGTATCTTATATGACATGTAGTGTTTTGATTTTAAGGATTTTCTATTGACCGCTGTTGAAGAGCAGAAGTTTAACATTTTTTAACACACACTTGCTGATTCAGTTAGTCCACAGCCTTTTATTACATCAGTTTTCTGCGCTTTTGTTCTTACGAATGTGTGGATAACATTCATTTCCTTTCTTAAGGAACCTTTTCCTTGGCGTGCATTAACAATTGGCTTACATTTTCATTTGCATGAGTGTCTAGAAAATTTCTCTGCAAATGGGCTTCAGGGTTCTGTTTGTTTAATTTACTTATTTTTCTTGGAGGCGTCTTTGTTTTTTCTCCATGATGTTCTGTTTTTTTTCCTAGTTCTTATGCTAATCAGGATGCATGAGGAAGTGAATGGGGTGCTATTAAGAATTCCACTAAGAAACAGGCAGGAATAAGGACCGACTGTCACCCCATCTGTAGCCCACTGAGGCAGTGGTTGTCTTGAGACTTACTTGGTCATCACCCTGGGGATTCCTTGGCCTTTTCAGGTTTGCATTTTCTGTGTCCTGGTTTCTCCTTTGGGTGATCCCCTTGATTTGCTGGGACACGTTCTTCAGTAGCTTTCTGAGAAAGGGCTCATGGGAGGTAAATTTTTGAAATGTTTTAATCTTTGAAATTGTCTGTATTCCACTGACACTATTGATGGTGTGTTTGAATGCTAAATTCTAGATTGGAAATTATTTCCCCCTCAGCGTTTTGAAGGTGTTGCTTCATTGTCATCAAGTTTCTCTGAAGCCATTTTCAGTTCTCACCCTTTGTATAGGATCTGCTTTGTTTCCTCTCTGGAAGCTGTCAAGTGCACATCTTTCCCCCTATCTTATAGCACATCATGGTACCATGTCCCAGTGTGGATAAATTCTCATTCCTTACGCTGAGTAGTCCTGGCCTCTTTCTCAGTTTTCCTTGCTCTCCCCTTCTGGTCAGCTGCAGGACTCCCAAATCCATCTTCCAATTGTATGCCATTTCACTTCTCTCACAGGGGGCTGAGCAGCGTGTCTGGGGAGAGTGTGGGCTCCTGGGTCAGATCCCAGTGCTGCCTTGCAGGACCTTTAGCAAGTTCTTGCAGGACTTTTAGCTCCTGCAGCTCCTTGCAGGACCTTTAGCAAGTTCTTTCAAATCCTTTTGCCTCCATTTTCTCATCTATAAAATGGGCTTAGTAGACAGAGCATTCCTTATGGAGTTCTTGGAGACTAAGTGGAGCTGCTGCTGCTGCTGATTTTAAACGGGTTTCCATTAAAGCAGTCTCCTCACAGGCATCTGGGTTTTAAGAAGGCTCCAAAGGAGAGAAGCTCTGAAGGGGGCCGGGTGGGCTCTGTCCTCATGTGTCACTGCCAGCAGCTGGGCCGGTATGGAAAGCCCAGCTGGTGGCTCCTGTTCCTGCAGTGGCTGTCCAGGCCGGTCCCCACTCCCAGGTCACCGAGGCACTGCCCTGCAACCCAGCTCCCCTTCTGAGGAGGCACGTGTGCCATAGTCCTCATGGGCATGCTGCTGTCTGGGCTGTCACGGTCAGTGTCATGGCAGGTGGAGAACAGGGCTAGGGGCTGAGTTTTGGTCCTAGGGCTGCTGAGTGACTATCATTTTCCTGCTGGCCTCAGTGTCCCCTACTCATAACAGGAGAAGCCTGGACTTGCTGATCCTGGAGGCCTCTCACCTCTGACACTGGATTAGGTGCCCCTGGGGCCATGTTCCCAGCCAAGGGCCCCTCCATGTAGACATTCCTCTCCCTCGAGGTACATTCCTTCATTATGAGCTTCTAGCTGCATGCTGACCGCAAATTCTCACTGGAGGCAAATCTAATCTATTTCTGCTCCCTCTCCTGCCACCCTAGACGCTGGCTACTGTGGCCCCTCATTGCTTGGCCCCTCCCTCTGCCTTGGCCAGGTGCCAGCCTTGAAAGTCTCATATTTATAGTCCCCGAAGCAACCTGCAGATGTGGGCATGCCTGCTGGCTATTGCTGGTTACAACGCCGAGGGCACTGGCCCTCATGGTCCAGCCTGGCCTCCCTGCTTGGCTCTGAGAGGCCATTGGGATTGGAGTTTGGAATTGGACCAGTCACAGTGCTGGGTTGGCCATGGAGCAGTGGGTGAGGACTTGGCAGGGGCTTCTCCACGGAACCATTGGCCTCCAGGGGCCAGCAGGAAGGCGAGACCTCGGCCCTGACAGGAAGAGCCTGGCCGGCCAGCTGCTGGATGTCTTTCAGCAGCAGGTGCTTGCTGGCCTGGACGCCGCCTCCGGTGGCTTCAATCTATCCTGGATGTCCACCTCCGCCTCCCTTAGGACACCAGCAATGAGAACCACCGATTTTGATTTGGTGGCACAATTCCAACCTCAGGAAAAAATGTAATCAATGCGGGAGGGCTTGAGGATCAAATGCACATCTGTGTGCACGCACACACATGTGAGGCCATGCACAGTACCCACGTGAAGCAACAAGAAGGACCCAGTGGCTTGCCAGGGCTCGCGGTGGTTGCCACAACCTCTCCAGGCCTTCTAACCCTCACGGTGCAACACGGCATCTCTTGGCTGGTGCTGGGCTGGGCTTCTGGGCAAATACCACCCGCTACACAGGCACCTTGGGCCTCCCCACACCCGTCTCAGGTTCCTGCAACCTAACTTTTTTTCCTGGGACAGGATCTCGCTCTGTTGCCCAGGATGGCAGTGGCACAATATGGCTCACAGCAGCTTCAATCTCCTGGGCTCGAGTGATCCTCCCACTTCAACCTCCTGAGTAGCTGGGACTATAAGCATGTGCCACCATGTCCAGCTAATCTTACTGATTTTTGGTAGAGATGAGGTCTTACTATGTTGCCTGGGATTCCTGAGCTCAAGCAATCCTCCCACCTCAACCTCCCAAGGACTACAAGTGTGAGCCACTGCACCCAGCCAAACCTTATTTTTTCTTTAAAGTGATCCATTAAATAAATAAATGCTCATTAATTTAAAAAAATCAATGTGGCTTTTCATGAACAAATCCATACATCAGGAAATCCGTTCTTTGTCAGGCATCTGTCTCCTTGGGTTGACAATTGCCCCTGTGCAGAGGTGAGCTGTGTGGGATCAGCCTCCAGAGCAGGGGCACCCGAAACCCACTGCCACGCCTTTCCAGTCCCATGTTCAGGCCTTTCCTTCAGGAGAGATCATCCTTCCTTTGTACTGATTTAAAGGGATCCCTGGTTGTGGGGGCCCGAGCTGGTGACTGCTGTGGGGCCACAGGACTCCCCTCTGATGCCTGAGGCCCCCTCCTTGCTCACTTGTATGACGGCTTTGGGGAATTTCACTCACAACCAGGAGAAGGAGCATCCCCACAGGGTACTTCTAGGGGGACCCCTCAGATGTCCTGCCCTCCACTGGCCCCTAGAAGAGAGCGGACCCAAGGCTGCTGGCTGCCCCAGGAGAGGCTTCCCTGTGTCCTGCCCCAGGCTGGCTGCTGCCCTGGATGGCATCCTGGGACCAGGACCAGGTCAGAGTGCCCAGGACTGCACGGCCTGCCCCCAGCAACCAGAACAGCTGGGGGGCTTGGAGAACTAGGGGCTGAGAGCTGAACATGGGACTGAGCCTTCAGGACAGGGTGACCAACCTGCACTGCTGCTAAGATTCTCTTTAGGCTCTTCCAAAGAAGGGTGTGTGTGTGTGTGTGTGCACGCGCGCGCGCATGTCAGTGTGTATGACAGTGTGTGCACATGTCAGCTTTGTGTTTGTTTGTGTGTGTGTGTATTTTGGCTTTTTGCTTACAGTGCTGGAGGCTGGAAGCCTCAGGTCAGGGTCGGGCTCAGGTGAGGGCTGCCTCCTGGCTGCTGAGGGCCACCATTTCCCTGTGTCCTCACGTGGCGGAAAGAGAGCTGAGTGTTAGTGCTTCTTGTGTGGACAGATGTTCCTGTGTCTCAGTGTATGTGTCCAGGCGCAGGTGTGTGTGAGTGTGCCAGTTTTGTGCATGTTTGAGCGTGTGCATGTGAGTAGGCCAGGTGTGCATGTGTGTCTGTGTAGGTCTGTCCTTGTATGAGTGCGTGCGTCTGTGAGCGCGTGTGCTGGTGCGAGCATGAGTGCGCGCGTCTGTCGGCGTGTGTGCCGGTGTGAGTGCGAGTGTGTATGTGCATGTGTGTTAGTGTGTGCATGTGCATGTCCCTGTGCATGTGTGTCCGTGTGTGGGTCAGTGTGTTGGGTGTGTGTTGGTGTTGTCAGTAGAAGCACTTGTCAGCTTTGTGCATATGAAGAGGTGTTAGTGTGTTTCGTGTGTTTGCATGTTGGTGTGTGCATGTGTGTGTGTGTTAGTATGTACAAGCATGTCAGTGTGTACAAATATGCACGTTGGTGTGTCTGTGTATATGTGTGTTGGCATGTGCACACATGAGTGAGTGTGCACATCAGTGTGTGTGCATGTGTGTCTGTGTGTATGTTGTGTGACGATGCATGTATTACACGTCAGTGTGTGTTACGTGCGTGTCTGTGTGTGTGTTGGGGGCATGCATTTCTGTACATGTTAGTGTGTACATATGGTTCTGTGTGTATTAGTGTGAGTGCACACAACAGTGTGCGGTGGCACCTGGCTTCTCTGGGGGATCCCTCCTGGCACGGATGTGACTTGGGGCTTCACTGAGGATTCCTTGCCGTGGCTCTGGTCACAAGGAATCAGGAGTAGGAACCATCACCAGGAGATGCCTGAAATCTGATAACCTGGCCTGGCCAAAAGCTTAATGGTCATATGAAAGGCTTTTTAATATTTTTAAGATTTAGCAAGTATTTCGTTAGAAAAATGTGGTCACGCTTTTCCATAACTGAATAAAAGGGTTGGGTCCTCCATGACCTTCTAGCCACGGGCTCTTGGCTCCCATGCGCAGTGGGTCGGGGCTGGCCTGGGCTGTGGGGAGGCCTGGGGGGCCCGTGCTGTCAACTCCTCACAGATCCTGGTGGTGCAGGGGCCCCACCCTCATCTGGTGTGGACTCAAAGCTTCCTAGTGAACCTCAACCACTCACTCCCAGAGGCCCCACTGAAAGACTGTGGTCTGCACCAGAGGGAGCCTCCTATGCGCGGGGAGAGGGGCACCCAGCGTACCGGGTGTTCCCATCTCACCCAGGATGGGGAACCACATGGATGGCGCACGGAGGAGGGAGATTCTAGCCCTGCCCACTGAGGCACACGCACTAGGGTTCCTCGGAACCCCAGTGAGGGGTGCCTTGGTCCCCACCCTCACTGTGCCCCCAGCCCCAGGCCCCATAGCCCTGGCCCTGCCTTGCAACACTTTCAGACCGGCAGACACACGCACCCTGCAGCTTGGCTCCAGGTTGGGGTGAAGCCCCTTCTCCTGGGGGCCCCCATGGATGAGGTTGGATGGCCCCAGACAGGCCACTGCATGGTACCGGTGAGGGGAACAGCTGGAGGGATGGGAGGCGAGGAGACTCATGTTCTGTGGCTGGCCGCCAGGGGCTCCTTTTCCCAGCAAGACCCGTTTTGTAGATCAGGGAGGATGGACTGAGCCCAGATCTGGCCGCTGCACCTCCACGTGTTGGGCAGCGAGCCACGGCTCCCGTCCTCGCCTGGTCACCCCCAGGGTCTGGCCGCCCTGTCTCAGGAACCTGCCTGGCCAGGGGAGAGTGCCAGAGCCCCTCGGTCACCCCATCCTCAGCCTCTGACCACAGAGCAACCCACTTGGCTCTGTTAGAGCTTTTTTTAATTGAGTTCATTAAGATTTTACCTACACATACAACAAAAAGGTCCCCAAACAAACAAGCAAAGTGAAATAAAATTAAACAAGAGAAAACCATGACCACCGCCCCAAAACAGCCTTGGTGAGCCTGCTAAGCCCCCAGTGCTCTATGCTCACATGTTTTTGTAATATTTTCAAAACTAAACTGTTTTGTAGTCTTTTTCTTAAAGGGGGTTCACAAATTGCATGCACCGAAGGCCCACAAAACCTGGGCCCACCCTGGTGAGGGGAGTTCTCGCCTCTCCCAGGCCCCCATGGCACGATCTAAGTGATTTATTTCCTTGGCCAAAACCAGTAAGAAATCTGAGGAAATGAAAAAAGGTTTGGTTCCTGGGCAAGGCTGCAGCCTCAGGACACCTTGGTCCCCTGGAAGTGGGTCCCCTCACCTCTGGAAATTAAAGTGGCGTTCTTAGTAGACAAGACATTGCCCCGTCTTCGCTGCCCACAGGGCCGGGAGTGGGTCATGAGGGGCCCAGGGCCTGGCCGCTGCTCCAGGGACCTGGTTTAATGGCCCGAGTCACCGCTGACGGCGTTTGAACACCAGGAGGTGCGGGTGCCAGGACCTGGTTTAACGGACCTGGGTCACTGCTCGTGGTGTTTGAACAGCACCAGGAGGTGTGGGTGCCGGGCAGCTGCAGCTTCTGTTTCTGATAGAGCCCTGGGCACCACGATTTAATGGATTAGTTAAAATGATGTGAAAAAATGGATCTCTGATTTATGACCTGCAAGTTTTTGCTGACTGCAGCATGTTTCCCCCAAGCCCCGCGTCTTAAAGTCCTGGGCACACACGGCCTGGTTTCCTGCCTGTGCCCTCAAGGCTCATCCAAGGTCCCTTTGCCCAGGGCCCTCCAGACCTTTAAAACAGGAAGTTTAATTTTATAGAATTAAAAAAGAGAAAACGGTACTTAATTATCTGGCTGTGAAACAGCGCTGCCCTGTCTTAATTTTAGTAGCTAATAAAAGGCCATTCCCGGAGTTAACTACTTCTGGTCCAAACGCCCTGCGATTTTGGCTATTTGGATAGAATATTTTATGAACTGTTATATATTGCACTACGGTTTTTAAGCTCTGCTATGACATATTTCTCTCAAGATTTATTAGGATTTTTTATTTAAAACAATATATTAAATAGGGGAGAAAAAGTAATCTTAGGTAAAATTCAAATATTAGCAAAACAAAACATGGACCAAAACCTCTTTTATTTGAAGTTCTCCCTCCTTCCACCCCCACCCCACCCCCTTCCCTCCCACTGTTGCTGTAAAAACGGTTTGGGGAGCAACGGCCCCAGCTGCATCATTAATTCAATATGTCTTCCAACCTGCCTCCAATCAGGGGATCAATTTCAAGGCCAGTTGCCGCTTAAGTGACTTTATGGAAACAGAAAAATGAACGGTGCCCGGCAAGACCAGCCCAGCCTCCTGTAAAGAGCCCCGGGCGCCCTCCCAGTTTCCAGCAGACCCAGGACAGCCGCACAGGCCCCTGGCCCCACGAGGCCCCCTGCCATGCGAGGTGCATTGGGACCGCCCGCCCCTGCCCTGGCGGGCCGTGTCTTCAGTGGCCGTTCCCTCTGAGCGGGAGCCTTCCTTCCTTCCCCTCCTCCACGGCTACTCCTCACTATTAAGGACCTACTCCTATAGGAGTTTCAAGGTTGCTGGAATGAACCTTGGCAGCAGAAGTGGGGACCCATCCACCCAGGAGGCAGGAGGTGGGACTGTGTGGGAGCTGAGGCTGCAAGCCCTGGCCCATGGGACTGCATTTATATAGCACAAGTTCAAAGCCAGAACGACAAGAATTTCAAGACCGCAAAGATGGAGCATTTTAAAGCTCAGGCTAGGCCCCTTTTGCGTGAGGATCCCCCAGGTTTCATGCGGTGACTGTCCCCGACCCCCAGTGCCAGTCGTGGTGCTCTTGGGAATAGGGAACCCCCGGGGGGCTTTGAGCAGAGCCCAGCTCTCAGGAAAATCGGGGCAAGCGATAGGCCTTCTCAGGGCAAAGCAGCCCTAGGAGCCCAGGGCCTCCTGCCTGTGCCCTCTGCTCCTGCAGCCAGGGCCAGCCAGGGAGCAGTACTGGGCAGGAACCTGCTCTCCTGGAGTGGACAGTGGATGCAAACAGCTGGAGAAGCCCACAGGTGCAGCTTGTGATTCTGTGCGATGGTGAAAACAAGCAGGTAACGAGATGGGATCGTCCCAGAGCCCCTGGCCTAGAGGGCTCGGGTCTTCTCTCTGAAGAGAGGACATTTCTATTGAGACATCAAACCCAGGGGAGAGGAGCATGAAGAGCTGGAAGGAGGGCAAGAAGGCAGGTGCCGGGGAAGGCAGAGGGCCAGACATTGGGGAAGCCAGAACTGTGACCTTCCCCTTGGAGACCTCAGGCCCAGCTGCCCTCTAGGGCCAGCCCGAAAGGCCTCCCAGGCAGGCTCTGCTGGAGACACAGTGGGTGACCTCCACCTGCCCGGCCCTCACAAGGAAGGCGTCCGTGGTTGCAGAAGGTTACTCTGAAGAGCATCTGCTCACTGCCATCATTCACGGTCGCTGGGTGATGGGGCCGTGATTGGGGCCATTGGAAAGGAAATCACTGTGGTCGATTACAGCGATCAATGCTTCTGAGAAGCCTCCTTCCAGCTGTGTGCCTACCTGTTAGCCTTGTGTAGTTAGCTAATTCGTGGGCATTCAGGGGTTTGAGCAATTATCAATACCTGGAGCTGTGTGGGCCCCGGCATCTACCCACACGGCTTTATTGGTTTCCCCCCACGCCTGCTCAGGTCAACCTGGTGTGACAGCTGCATGCTGCATGTTTGAAAGCAGCAACAAGGCTGTCTTTGTACGGCAAGGGTGGTGCTGGCAGCTCTGTGGCGGTGCTGGGCTGCTGGGCTGCAGGACTGGGCTGGCTCCACTTGGGGCGGGTGCAGCAGGCATGGGAGAGGGCAGGGTGTGTGCTGAGGGGACCATTCCAGAATCCCCGTAGGCCCCAGGGCTGGCCTCAGAAGCTGTCACCACGGCTCTGCTTGGCTGCCCATGCATGCTGGCAGCCAAGGGGAAGGAGAGTCGCCCAGTTCCCTTTCCTGCCAGGTACCCCCTACAGCATCCCCAATGCCTATGAGCCTGGCAGCCCTTCCTCCTTTTTCCATGCCCTTCATTTCTTTTTGGGAGCCAACCCTCGCACCCGCAGTGTCAGGACATTGCTTTTCTGGCCTGGAGCCCTGTAGTAATCGAGAAGGCCGGGCTCCCAGGATCCCCAAATGCAGGTGGGGAGGCAGGGCTGGAGCAGAGCCAAGGCAGAGGGTTTCTCTGGTGGGTTGAATAGCATCCCTCTAAATGCATGTCCACTCAGAACCTCAGAGTATAACCTTATTTGGAAATTGGGTCTTTGCAAATGTCACCTGTTAAGATGAGGTGTTATAGTGGATTAGGGTGGGCTCCGAATCCAAGGACTGGTGTCCTTCTGATGAGAGGACAGAGAAACCCCGAGGAGGAAAATGCACAGGTGACAAGGACAGCAGAGATGGGGGTGACGTGGCTGCAAGCCAAGCAAGGCCAGGGACTGTTGGGGCCCCAGAAACTGAAAGGGGTGATGAAGGGGCCACAGCCCCAAACTCAGATTCTTTCTGTATGTTCCGCATCTTGCATTCTCATGACTTTTGAGCTTTATGTAAACATGTACCTGTATTTTATTGCAAAAGAGAAGTAGACAATCTCCCTGAATCTTCAAGCAGAACCAACTTTGTGTCTGTCCTACAATTCTCTTGTGCCTGGCCAGGGTTGGCCTGGGTCATAGGATGGTGTGACCAGCACAGACCCTGCTGCCAGCTCAGGACAGAGTGGCTGCCTTCCCTGGCCTTGGCCCTGACCCCCCAGCTTGCCTTCAGGTTGCTGGGCACCCTGGCTAGCTCTATGAAGACGCTCATAGCAGAGCCTGGCGCCATCGTCCAGCCCGGGAATTGTTGGTATCATTTTTTAGAAAGGAGGCAATAAGGAGCCCGCAAAACTGGCCACTTGGCCCCAAACCCCTTGTGGGTGGCCCTGGCTGCCCCTGCCTATTCTCTCGAGGGTGCTGTGGCAGGTGCCAGAGACACACAGGGCGCTGGGGAAGGGCCGGGCTGTGGGCGGTTTCCACTGTGCTGCAGGACACAAGGGCTTCAGGGTGTTGAAAGTTCAGAGCCTGGACTAGTTGTCAGGCCGAGAGTGTGAGTTTGTTCTCGGGAAGGAACAGAAGATGCAGAGGGGAGGAAGAAGAAGCGGGTCAGTTGTGGGGGGCATTTGCAGGGGGCTCCAGTAGCCTTGGAAGAACCCATCTGAGATCCCCTTGTGTTCCAAGCTTGTTGTGTGGCCCTCAGCATCCAAGAAGAGTCTGGGGAGACCATGCCCAGCAGCGGGCACCAGGCACTCCCACCATCCTCTTATCCAAGGGGGCTCCCGGCCACCCACTCCAGAGCCCTGGCTCTCAGTACTTCTAAAATGCACGGCCGTGCACTCCCACTGAGCCCAGGGGATTCCCCCAAATCTCAGTAAATACCTCGCTTTGTTTGGGGCGATGCCTGAGGGCCTGAGGTTGGTTTTGATTTCATTCAAACCAGTGCCCCCATCTCCACTTCGAGGTAAATGGAGCCTTCCAAGATCTATTTTGGGTAACATCTGAGCTGAAAATGCTTCTGGGATGATAAAAGCCTCTTGGCGAGGCATTTAATGCCCTCTTCAAAGGCGGACTTGGAGTGGAAACAAGATCTGTGGCCCCGGACGGGACGGGTGGAAGGGGCAGGCGTTGGTGTGTTCACAGGCCCTTAGCGAGAAGTGAGAAAGATGGGTCCCAGCCACGGCGCAGCTGGAATTCCAAAGCTGGGGGAAGTGGAGGGTCCAGAAGTGCCATCCGAGATTAGAAACGTTCCAAAGAAACTGTGGGTAGCCGTGGGAAAGATGCTTGGCCTGCTCTCCCTCCTTCCTCCAAGCTGCCTGTTGCTGGCCTCCGCCAAGATCAAACCTGCCTGGATGGGAGAGAAGCATAGGCTGGGCAGAGTCCACCTTCAGCAGAGGCGAGGGGCTCAGAAGTAAAAATAACCCCATTCAGACACTCACTCCTTATGTGGAGGAAGAGCTCCTGGGCCCCACACTAAAGCTCACAGGACCCTTCCACCCTCCCCAAGCATCTGGAATGTGCTCCATGGTCAAGAATGTCCAAAGGAACAGAGAGGGTGGCCCAGGCACACCCCCTATGGAGACCATCACTGGCCCCAGGGAAGCTGGGCTGGGGCTCTAGTGTCCAAGGTAACAGCCTGTGCTGCTGAGGGTGCTGGGATGGCGTGGAGGGTGGTTGCTGCAGGAAATGAGCCAGGCTGGTGTGCAGCCCCAGCAACGCCCAGGGTTGGGGCCATGACTGGATAGAGACTGGGGCTCAGAGGAGAGGCATTTTCCAGCCCAGGGCCCCAGGAGGCAAGGCCTTGTCCACGAAGCCAGGATACTGTGAATAGGAAGAAAGGAGATGGGTTGGGGAAGCTGAGCGCACAGATATGGGGAGTCGGCCCCATCCAAGTGCTTGGAGTGCACGCAGCCTTTCCCTTCTCTCTGACTCTTCCTCCTGGCTGTCCATGCTCTGCCTGCACCTCTCCCCTCTCTACGCTTCTCCCTGCCTCCTTGCTCTGCTCCCCTGACCCACTCATCTCCTCTCTACCCTCTGCTTCTGTGCCTCTGTCCGCCTCCTCCCTCTCCCATTTCCAGCCCCTCTCTCTCTCACTCCCTCTGTCTCCCCCTTCCCTCTACCTCTCTCTCTTCCTTGTAGTCATGATGCTCAGAGATTTGGTCGGAAGGTATCTGTCAGTGATGAGGGAACATGATCAGGTAGCCCTGGTCAGTCAATAAAGCTGCTGTTGTAGCAGGTCAGATGGGCAGTACCGGAGCTACCCATGGGCCAACATGAGGCTTTCTGGCATTCACCATTTATTGGCACAGGAATCCTTTTGCAAACCCAAGCACACAGCTAGATTCCACTCTCCTGCCAACTCCTGGCCACCCAACCCTTCCCAGTGGTTCTCATGATGCCTGGACCTCAGCAGATCATCTTCCTTCATCATCTACTCTCCCCCCAGCCATCTACAATGCTCTGGGCTGCACAACGTTTGTAGCTGTGCCTCATAAAGTAAACCATAGACAAGAAAAAGGTTTCTGTGTACACCAATGACAGATTAGATGATTCAGACCAATCCTCCTACTGCGGACTACTAGGAAAGACAGGCAAAGCCAGCTTGAATTAGAATGGAAAAGGCAGTGATGACTCATAGAGGAATAAGATTAAAGATATCAAGGCCCAGAGAAGGGAACCTAGCATTTATGTGACTTTTCACCAGGGGCTTCTACCAATTTCAGAAGATGTTGCTGGCAGACTCATCACTTCAATGCCTGACATTGGATTAAAGCGATCTTGGATTGCTAGTGTTTCTATCTAGTAACATTTAGTATAAATTATTTAGTAACAAATTTTTAACTAGTTTTCTCCCAGAAACAAACATAAATTCTCTAGAGGAAGAAAACATAACTCTTAGGCTTATATTCCTTTTATAGTTTTAAAAGAAAAGTAACTGGCACTCAACAAAAAAATAACTAGGTATACAAGGAGATAAGACAATGTAAATGAAAGCCAGGAAAACAATAGGAAATATAAACAGGACTTCCAGAACCCCAAATATTGGACCTATCAGACACAGAAATGAAAATATATGTGCTTATTCAAGGAAATAATGCAAATGATTTGGAATTTCAACAGAAAACTGGAAACTATAAAAAGAGGAACCAAATTAAAAAATCAAGAACTGAAAAATTTAATAATCAAAATTAGGAACTTAGTGGATAGGGTGAACAAAACAAATTAGACACAGATGGGGAGATAATTAAAGAACTTGGAAATTGATGGGGAAAACAAAATCCAGACTAAAGCATGCAGAATACAAACTATGGAAAATATAGAAGAGAATTTAAGACTCACAAAAGATAAAGGGGAAAATTCTATAGACTTCTAATTAGATACAAGAGGAAGAAAGAAGAGGGAGAGAACAGAGAAGAAGCAATATTTGCATAGATAGTTGCTATAATTTTTCTAAAACTGCATAACACATCTAACCACAGATTTAAGAAGTTCTACAAACCCCAAATAGGTCTATGAAAGTTAGGGCTGTGAATATCGGGTGGCCTACAGAAAGATGGAGGGAGTAATCATCAGGGTGAGGACCATTTCCTACCCAAGTTCACTAGGCAAATGCTGTCTTTCTCCATATCTATACCCATCTCTGTCTTTCCTGTCTCTATCTTTCCTGGGCCTTCATAGAAAACTGCTCAAAACCAGAGAACAAGAGAAACTCTAAAAACAACCAAAAAGTGTTAGACCCATTACTTTCAAAGAAGCTACAACTAGTCCGAAAGCTAGGTAATAGACACAATTGAAGCCCAAAGACAATGAAATGATGACTTAAATTTTTGAAATAAAGTAACTGTATTAGTCCGTTCTCATGCTGCTATAAAGAACTGCCTGAGAATGGGTAATTTATAAAGGAAAGAGGTTTAGTTGACTCAGCTCCTTAGGGCTGGGGAGGCCTCAGGAAACTTACAATCATGGTGAAAGTGGAAGCAAACACGTCCTCTTTCTCATGGGAGCAGGAAGAAAACGAATGAGTGACGAGCAAAGGGGAAACCCTTTATAAAACCATCCGATCTCAAGAGAACTCACTCACTATCACAAGAACAGCAGCATGGGGGTAAGCAGCCCAGTGATTCAGTTACCTCCCACTGGGTCCCTCCCACAACGTGTAGGGATTATGGGAACTACAATTCAAGATGATATTTTGTGGGGACCCAGCCAAACCACATAATTATGTCCCTGGCCCCTCCCAAATCTCATGTCCTCACACTTTGAAACACAACCATGGCTTTCCAACAGTCCCCGAAAGTCTTAACTCATTCCAGCATTAACCCAAAAGTCCAAGTTCAAAGTCTCATCTGAGACAAGGCAAGTCCCTTTCATCAATGTGCCTGTGAAATCAAAAACAAGTTAGTTACTTCCTAGATGCAATGGAGGTACAGGCTTTCAGTAAATATACAAGTTCCACATGGGAGAAATTGGCCAAAACAAAGGCCCCATGCAAGTCCAAAATCCAAGAAGGCAGTAATTAAATCTTAAGGCTCTGAAATAATCTCCTTTGACTCCATGTCTCACATCTAGATCACACTGATGCATGAGGTGGGCCCCTATGGCCTTGGGTAGCTCCACCCCTGTGACTTTGCAGGGTACAGTCCCCCACCAGCTGCTTTCACGGGCTGGCGTTGAGTGTCTGAGGCTTTTCCAGGTGCACAGTGCAAGCTGTCAGTGGATGTACCATTCTGGGATCTGGAGGATGGTGGCTCTCTTCTCACAGTGCCACTAAGCAGTGCCCCAGTGGGGACTCTGTGTGGGGGACTCCAACCCCACATTTCTCTTCTGCACTGCCCTAGCAGAGGTTCTCTATGAGGGCCCCACCCCTGCAGCAAACTTATTCCTGGACATCCAGAAGTTGCTATACGTCCTTTGAAAATTAGGCAGAGGTTCTCTAACCTCAATTCTTGACTTCTGTGCACCTGTAGGCTCAACACCACATGGAAGTTGCCAAGGCTTGGTGCTTGCACCCTCTGAAGCCATGGCCTGAGCTGTACCTTGGCCCCTTTTAGCCACAGCTGGAGTGGTTGGGACACAGGGCACCAAGTCCCAAGGCTGCATACAGTGGTGGGGCCCTGGGCCCAGCCCAGGAAACCATTTTTCTCTTCTAGGCCTCTGGGTCTGTGATGAGTGGGGCTACCACAAAAGTCTCTGAAGTACCCTGGAGATATTTTCCTCATTGTCTTGCTGATTAACATTTGGCTCCTTATTACTTATGCAAATTTCTGCAGCTGGCTTGAATTTCTTCCCAGAAAATGGTGCTTTTTTTTTTTTTCTATCACATCATCGGGCTGCAAGTTTTCCAAACTTTTATGCTCTGTCACCTCTTGAATGCTTAGATGCTTAGAAGTTTCTTCCACCAGGTGCCCTAAATCATTTCTCTCAACTTCAAAGTTCCCCAGATGTCTAGGGCAGGGACAATATGGTGCCAGTCTCTTTGCTAAAGTATAGCAAGAATCACCTTTATTCCAGTCCCCAACAATTTCCTTATCTCCATCTGGGACCACCTCAGCCTGGACTTCATTGTCCATATTACTATCAGTATTTTGGTCAAAGCATTCAGCAAGTCTTTAGGAAGTTCCAAACTTTCCCACATTTTCCTATCTTCTGAACCTTTAAGTCTCTAGGAGGTTTCAAACTTTCCCACATTTTTCTGTCTTCTTCTGAGCCCTCCAAACTGTTTCAACCTCTGCATGTTACCCAGTTCCAAAGTCACTTTGACATTTTTGGACATCTTTATAGCAGCACCCCACTCCTTGTACTAATTTACTGTATTAGTCTGTTCTCATGCTGCTATAAAGAACTACCTGAGACTGGGTAATTTATAAAGGAAAGACGTTTAATTGGCTTACAGTTCTGCAGGGCTGGGGAGGCCTCAGGAAACTTATAAATGTGGCAGCAGGGGAAACAAACACATCCTTCTCATGGTGGCAGGAAGGGGAAGAATAAGTGCTGAGCAAAGGGGGAAGCTCCTTATAAAGCCATCAGATCTTTTGAGAACTCACTATCATGAGAACAGCAGCATGGGGGTAACCGCCCCCATGATGTAATCACCTCCCACTGGGTCCCTCTCATGACATGTGGGGATTACAGGGACTACAACTCAAGATGAGATTTGGGTGGGGACACAGCCAAACTGTATCAATAACTATCTATTTAGAATTCTATAGACAGCAAAAGTATATTTCAAAAAAATGTCAGCAAAAGACATTTCTAACCAAACAAAATCTGAGAAGTTGTAAGCAGCAGATGCTCACTAAATAGGAAACATTGAAAGGTTCAATAGAAACAAAAAGACCTTCATATGGAAAGTCAAAGATACAGGAAGGAATAAAGAGCACCACAAATGGTAAATGTGTGATTCTGTTTATATAAGTACTGACTGTATAAACAAAAGTAACAAACATATGCAATTAAGATATATAATATCAATGACATAAAAGTTGGAGAAATAAAATAGAATTAATGTATTCTAAAATCTTTGCATTGTCTCAGAAGAGAACAAAAGTATCAAGTAATATTATACTTTGATAAGGCAAGAATGCATGCTATAATCTCTTGGATAACCTCTAAACAAATAAAAATAACTAATATTTATATAAATAATGGAGGGTGGAGTAATTTTAAAATGGAATCATCCAAATGAAGCAAGAAAAGAGGTTAAAAGGAACATAGATTATTCGGTCCAAATAGAAAAATATATTTAAGCCCAAGTATATCATTAATTACATTAAATATAAATGGGTTAAATGATCTGATTAAAAGACAAAGGTTATCATGCTTAATTAAAAACAAAATCCAAATATATTTTGCTTATAAAAGCTACATGAACAAAATTCAAGTATATATTATTTATAAAAGTGACAGTCTAAATATAAGAATCCAGACAAATTGAAATAACAGTTTGAAAAAAGATGTGCTAGGAAAGACTGACATTACAAAGCTGTAGTAGTTACAATGAGATTAAACTCTAAGGCAAAAAGCATTACCAGAGAGAAAGATGAAAAGATTGGATTAACATTCTTAAAATTAATGAATGTAATTGAGCACATATATAGAATAGAGCAGAAAAGCATATGACAATATCAATAGATTCAGGAAAAGCACTTGATGATACTTAACACCAATTCATAAACTAGGAATAAATGGTAGCTTCATTTATCTGACAAAGTAAACAAACAAAACTTATAACAAATATCAACCATGATGGTAAATTGTTGAAAGCTCTCTGAGATTGGAAATAAGACAAGAATGTCTGCTACTATAAATTCCATTCAACCCTGGACTAGAGATCCTGGCCAGTGCAATAAGGCAAGAAAAAGTAACAAAAGTTATAACTATTAGAAACAAAGAAATACTATTGTCATGCTTTACAGATGATATGATTAGGTAAGTAAAAAACCAAAAAGATTCTGCAGATCTACTATTAAAAGTAATAACATTATTAATTAATTCTCTATTTTTTTTTTTTTTATATAGAATCTCACTCTGTCACCCAGGCTGGAGGGCAGTGGTGTGATCTTGGCTCACAGTAACCTCTGCCTTCTGGGTTCAAGTGATTCTCCCACCTCAGCCTCCTGAGTAGCTGGGATTACAGGTGTGCACCACCATGCCCAGCTAATTTTTGTATTTTTGTAGAGATGGGGTTTGGCCATGTTGGCCAGGTTGGTCTTGAACTCCTGACCTCAGGTAACATACCTGCCTTGGCCTCCCAAAGTGCTGGGATTACAGACATGAGCCACCATGCCTGGCCCTGCAAATATTTCTCTATATAGCATCAAACTTAAAAAAATGTAGTCATTTATAGTAGCATCAAAAATATCAAATGCCCAGTAATGAATCTTGTGAAAGGCAGACAAAACCTCATCACAGAAAAATAGAAACCTTCAGAGACATTAACGAAAACAGAAGTAAATTAAGGAATACCATATTTATAGATTGAAAAAACCAATTAGGTAAAGTTGTCAATCCTTTACAGATTGATTTGTAGAGGTAATACAATCCTAATCAAAATCCTGTATCATTTTCAATGAAAACTTACAGGCTAATTTTTAAAGTTGTATGAAAAATCAATGCATTTGGAGGAGCCAATTCACTCTTGAAGAACCAAAAGGGAGTTTGTGCTGCACAGATAGAAATGAGTCTTACACATCTGAAGGCATTAAGGCAGTTGGTATTGGCTCCAGGAGAGACACATGGACAGAGGTCAGAGCAGAGAAGCAGTCACCGAAGTGTGGACTCTTGACATATGGTACAGCCCTGGGCCCTGGTGGGGAAAGAGGCCTCTGTCTGGATCAGAGCTGGGGTCCCAAGGCTGCATTTGATGGTGCAGTGTCATGCTACTCCCTGTTGATCCTGAGGCAAGCTTGTGGACTTGAACCCGCTGGGAAGAAGCACAAATGGCACTGTTGGCAGCCTGTGGGGAGGGAATTAGAAGTGGAACCTCTGCCAGACCCTTGGCTGCCATCTGCCTGTCTCTGGAGAGGGCTGCTATAAATGGATGCATCTCTATGATGGGGATGTGGGTGCACCTCCCTAGAGCTGGGCCTGGCTGAGAGGTTTGGGGGATGGTGTGCTCCTTCTCCCTGGGAGTGCTGGACCACTTGGGGAAATGGTCAAGCAGGGTTCACAGACAGCAGCACAGGGCACGTCTGCTGGGACGCACCCTCATGGCCACCTTCTGCACCATCCCAGGTGCAATTCGAGCCATCCCTGGTCAAGGGGTGGTCACTGGTGGGGTGGAGATGCTGGGTTGAGAAGGATGCTGGTTCTGGGATTTGAAGGCCAAATTGATCACTGATGTCTGACATGGGTGAGGGGCAAGCAGGGGTGGCTCCAGTGTCCTGAACAGCCAGGCTATCATAGCAGCACCCAGGATGAGGAGGAAGAGCCACGCACGTGCCAGTGTCCATGCAAATGACCAAGGGGTAGTGTGAAGGGCTCATGAGGCAGCTGGCAGGGAATACATCCTAGAAGGAATTCACTTTAGAAACATCATGGCAACCTGCTGTCCCTTAACTCTCTCTACTCTAATGCCAGAGAAAAGAGATGCTTAGGAGAAAGAGGTGCAACCTTGCCTAACAAGAAATTCCAAAAATGTCAGATAAGATGGAACAGCTTTCTTCTCCTGCTAGGAAGGTCAAAATGTGGAGAGAAGCCCCATCCTGAACACCCATGCACGTGTGTGCAGTGCCCCACCTGCCCCAAGACTGGAGTGAAGCCTGGGGGACTGCCTTCCTCGTTAATATGCTTAGGGCAGGTGAGACCAGCTGCCAAAAGACACCCAGTTGGGTGAGCCCTGGCTTACTTAAAAGGGGCGGGAGGTACATTTTCATTCATTTGCTTTTTACTTTAAATTACAAACACCAGATGGGACATTTTATTAGGTATCATTGAACTAAGTATATTTAGTTAGCCAAAGTATTCAGCCAAAAACATCAAGAAACACGATTAAATTAAAAATTACAACTGTTAGGTAGGTGAACCTTTGAGAAGGGTGTCCGATTCTCTAAGGCTAGCTCTTCTGGGACAACTGCACAGAGGCCAAGGCTGGCCCTTCTGGTCTGATCACACAGAGGCCAAGGCTGGCCCTTCTATCTGATCACACAGAGGCCAAGGCTGGCCCTTCTGGTCTGATCACACAGAGGCCAAGGCTAGCCATTCTGATCTGATCACACAGAAGTCAAGGCTAGCCCTTCCGGTCTGATCACACAGAGGCCAAGGCTAGCCCCTCTGGGAGTTCCCACAGCCTCCGCTGGTGAGAGTGTTTGGCCAACCATTCCTGGCCTGTGCATGGAGGAAACCTGTGCACGCCGGCACACAGGAGAGGGTGGCACGGATTGGGCAGGCATTCTTCCCCGCTGTGCTAAGGTGGATGCAGAGCAGGCACATCAGTAACCCCTGGTCCCCGGCAGGGTAGTCTTGGGCAGATCAGGCATTTCTGTGGCGAAACCTGGGGTGGAGGGAAGAATCCTGCCGGCCTCTGGAATCCTTGCAAGCAGCAGAGCATATGCCGTGGCTGGCTTGTCACTACAGGCCAAACGAACACGACTTCCCCATCCTCACTGGCCGCCCCACCAACTGTGTGGGTCTCCCAGATGCTGGTTCCCACCTCTCTCCAAGGCAGGAGGTGTCCCTGTCAGGAGGGAAGATGGCCTGGAGGGGAGCCATGGGGAGCAGGCCTTCCGTTCCTACTGAATTCTCCTCTCCTGAGCGGCACATGCTGGTGTGGGCACTGGTTTCATGGCTTCCTGGGCAGACTCTGGGGTCTGCACAGAGGCTGGGAGCCTTGGGTGGGATTCCCAACCCCACACCCTCCTTAACTCCAGAACAAAGTGTGGACGGAGAGGACACAGAGCAAGGAAACATTCAGAAATCTGCCTCAGTCCTCCTTTGAATTCTCGGCTTTCTGTGGCAGACTAAGGAGAAAGAAGCTGACATCAGGTGGGGGAAAGAAGGGGCTGGTGGCACCTGGGGTCTCCCGCCAGCTCTCACCTGGGGAGGTGCCCGGGGATCTCCCATCCTGTGGGCCCTCCTCCGTGTTTGGTATACACGACGTTCCCAGGGACCTCCAACTTCTCCCAACACTTTGCAAACATAAGCCCGGTTTTGTAGGAGCACGAAGACAGAATGCCTGGGTGCTGTGAAGAGCTTACCAGGGACTTCCTCTCCTAGGGGGTCCTGGCCTCTGTCTCCTGAGTCGGCAATACAGGTCTGGTGTGGCTGTCCTCACTCCCGGCCCCTCCATCCCGGGGAACCAGCGGCCTCTGCTCTGTGGGACGCTAAGCCTCGCCTCCACTTTTCTCTCTTTGATCACGGCCATTTCATCTCAAATTGCCATCAAGGACCCTCTGGGAAGGGTCCTTGATGCTGGGAAGGCCAGGCTTGCATGCCTTGGTGTGCAGGGGTGTGTTTATTCCTTCCAAGTAACTGCCTCGGGCAAGAAATGGAAATAATCAACGGGAAAAGACCTCCAGCATTTAGAAGCTGTTCATGACTAGAGCGACTGGCACAGGAGCACCCACCTCCCCAGACAGCAGCCTGGGCGCTTCTCCTCTGCAGGGCTGTGTGTGCTGTGGTGTCCTGGAGGCCCGGCTGGGTTTGCTCCTTGGCAGTGAAAGGCAGAAGCAGGGAGATGCTCTGAGACCTCCAACTCCCTCTGGGGGCAGAGCCGACCTCTTTGCAAGCCTCTGTGTAATGGACTAAGCTGTGTCTCCTCCAAAATTAATCTGTTAAAGTCCTAGCTCCCGAGACCTCCTTATGTGGCTGTATTTGGAGACGAGCTCTTGAAGGAGGTAAATCAATGAGAATGAGACCATTCGGGTGAGCCCTCATCCAATGTGACTTAGTGTCCCTAGAAGAAGAGTTGATTAGGACACAGACACGCTTTCTGCACACCCAAGAGAGGGGCCTCAGAACGAATCCACCCTGCCCACAACTTGTCCTTGGATTTCCAGCCTCCAGGACTGTGAGATGATAGAGATCTGCCGTTCCAGCCCTCAGAGTCTGTGGTACCTTCGCAAGGACTTTCGAGCTTCCAGGGCTGGACCAGCCAGAAGGTGTCCTGGTGCGGAGCCTCCAGCACAGCTGCTGAGAGGGCGCTGGGAGGGGGCGGGAGGCAATTACATCGTGTAAATGGGACCCTAGACATGTGGGTGTCACTCTCTGGTCAAACAAATATTTGCTCATTGCTTTCTAAAGGTGAACAACATAAACACAGCTCCTAGCCTCGAAGAGCCTCCGGGCTATTAAGGAAATTAATAGTCACTTAGAGAAACTGATGAGAACATATGTGATCGTTTGGATTGTTGCTCGGCAAATATTCCCCCCTCCTCCCCTCGCTGTGAGGTGGGGTGACTTCCCCATTGTGGACTTTGGGTTGGGTCCTGCAATTTCTCTGGCCGAGGGATGTTGGCCTCCTGCCTGCTGAGGACATGTCCTGACGAACGTGTGCCCGGGGTCCACCACTGTCCTGCAGCCCAGGCCCCAGAATGCACAGACCTGTGGCAGCCGTGAGCCCGAGCACAGCCTCAAGCAGAGCCCACTGCTGGCCCGTGGGGGTGAGGAGCAGGGCCTGTGGCTGGGAGGCACTGACCTAGGGGAGCTTTGTTATGTGTCATTGCTGAAGAAACTCCCCACACAAATGATGTTCATCTCAGCCAGCAAGTAGAAATGTGAAGGCAATATGACTACAGTCTATCAAATCTTGCAAGTTGCTTATAGAATAAGCACACAAGGGGCCAGGTGTGGTGGCTCATGCCTGAAATCCCAGTGCTTTTGGAGGCCAACACAGGAGGATCACATAAGCCCAAGAGTTTAAGACCGCCTGGGCAACATAGTGAGACCCCACTGCTACAAAAAATACAAAAATTAACCAGGCGTGGTGTCATGGACCTGTGGTCTCAGCTACTGAGGAGGCTGAGATGGGAGGATTGATTGAGGCTGCAATCTCCACTCCAGCCTGGATGACAGAGCAAGACCTTGTCTCTGGAAAAAAAGAAAAAACAAAGCATGAGCACGCACTCATTCATCAGATGATGGATGGTGGTGTATTGGGGGAAGAAGGGAGAGAGCAAATGACAGCCCATAGACCTAAGCAAGCCTGTCACCAGTTTTTGAATGTCCCATGAGCTGAGAATGGCTTTTACAGTTTTTAGTGGTTGAAAAAAGAAAATCAAAAGAAGAATAATATTTTGTGACACATGAACTTTATATGAAATTCAAATGTCAATGTCCATAAATAAAGCTGTATTGGAATGCAGCCACATGCCCATTTGTTCTGCATTATCCATGTCTGCTTTCAGGTTCCAGCAGCAGAGTTTAGTGGTTCAGGCCCATGCCGCCTCAACAGTTTACCTTCTGGACCTGCCTAGTGAAAGCCACTGATCCCTGAAGAAGAGACAGTCTTAGGGCAAAAACAAAAGAGATCACCTCACATAGTGTGGAGCACAGCTGCACTGTGAGGCTGGGGCAAAGTGAAACAGGCTTAGGGGCATATTTCACAAACTTGTTCAGGCCGCCAGCGTTTGATGCCTCCTACATGCCCAGGTCTGTGAAAGCCCACCTGCCCCAGCACAAGGAAGCAGAAGATTCTACCCTGTGCTTATCTGCAGGGAAGGATCCCTTTCCATAACTTTGACTTCAGGAGCCAAGTCCTTCCTGCTTACCCACTCTGTTCCTTCCTTCCTTCATGTCCTCATGACTCACCCATTCCCTGAGTATCTTCCATGCACGGTGTCTTGTGCTGAACATGAAGATACAACATTGAGTAAAATGGTCATCCATCTATCCACCCATCCATCAGTCTTCCCATTCATCCATCCATCCATCCATCCACCAGTCTTCCCATCCGTCCGTCCGTCCGTCCGTCCGTCCATCCATCCATCCATCCATCCATCCATCCATCCATCCATCCATCTTCCCATCCATCCACCCATCCACACACTCATCTTTTCAGCCATCCATCTCTCTACCTACCCATCTATTTTTCTATCTATTCACAATTCATTCATCCATTCACCTATCCAGGCATCCTAACATTCATCTGTGCATCCATCCATCCACCCACTATACATCTACATCTATCCTACTGTCTATCCATCCATCCATCCATCCATCCTTCCATTTATCCATCCACCTATCATCAGTCTTTCCAACCACTCATCGATCTTTCTATTCCCCCTCCTTCTATTCACCCACCCACACACTCATCTTTCCACCTATCCATTTATCTATCCACCTGCCGATTCATCGCAATTCATCCATCCATCCTACCATCCCTCTACTCATCTATTCATCCATCCACAATCCATCCATACTACCATCTACTACCCATCCATCCATCCACTCATCCATCCATCCACTCACCCGCCATCCATCCATCTTACCATCTACTATTCATCTATCCATCCATTCACTCATCCATCCACCCACCACCATCCATCTTACAAGCTACTCTATCCATCCATCCATCCATCCATCCATCCATCCATCATCCATCCATCCATCCACTCGTCCATCCATTCACCTACCATCCATCCATCTTATCATCTACTACTCATCTATCCATCCATTCATCCACTCATTCATCCACCCACCCACCCATCCTTCCATACATTCATTCAATGACTATTTCCCAAGTGGCCATTTGCTAAGTGCTGTGTCAGTTCAGAGATACAGTGGTGAACAGGTAAGTCTGTGCCTTTGTGGAGTCCACCGTCTTGTGGGAACAGGGAAAGCTTAACCTATCATTACAAACCGTGAGGGGAAAAGTAGAGAAAATAAGTTGCCCTGGAGGTTGCAATGGGAAAAGGACTTTCTGAGAGGGGGAGGTTAAGCCAAGACCTGTAGTTGACAAGTAAAATGACATTTGAAGGGTGAAACTCCCAAGGCTGGACTAAACTTGCCCTTGGGGTTGGGGACTTGGAAAGGGCCACAGCCAGGATGGGCCCTGGAGAGACTGGGGGTCTGGAAAGCAGAGTGGAGTCTCATGTTCACAACATATCATGATAGTGCCTTGTGCTCAAAGCCCCCAGAGAAGGACAGACCCAGCACCTCCGGGAAGCGGAGAGTGTCAGGAGATGCTCCTTGGGGGACTTTATGGATCATCTGTGCTGAGTGGAACAGGGCACCTTAAGATTCACATCCACTGGAGCCTGTGAATGTGAGCTTATTTGGAAATAGGGTCTTCGTTGACGGATGGATGGATGGATGGATGGATGGATGGATGGATGGATAGACAGTAGGATAGACGTAGATGTATAGTGGGTGGATGGATGGATGCGCAGATAAATGGTAGGATGCATGGATAGGTGAATGGATGAATGAATTGTGAATAGATAGAAAAATAGATGGGTAGGTAGAGAGATGGATGGCTGAAAAGATGAGTGTGTGGATGGGTGGATGGATGGGAAGATGG
>NW_012103199.1:114689-122342 GCF_000951045.1 Mandrillus leucophaeus | reverse complement strand
GACCAGCTGGTGCGGCCCTGAGGGTGGGGTCTCCTTTATCGCCTATAAAAATGAGAAATCGCTAAACAAAGAAACTCCACCCACTTTGAAGCTGAGACTTGGGTAGAATTCAGTTTCCCACTCAATGGGAAATGATTTATAAGATCTGTGGAGGCCAAAGAGGTTGGCCTGGAAAGCAGGCTAGACAAAATAATTTATCAGAAAATTCCCAGTGACCGTCTGTAATGGTTAGAATGCGGCATGGTGAGGGCCTTTCCCAGCCGGGTCAGGCACTGGGGAGTTGGGGGGCGGGGTGCTGCCTTGGCAGCCGGTGCCTGGTTGTGGCTGGGTTCAGAGCTGAGTGAATGGGCAGACGCACTCTGTCACTGTCACAGAGGGGCTGCTGCCTCTGCCGCCCAGAAGCATCTTTCCTGGGAGGACCTGGCACTCCCAACCAAACGTGTTCTGGGTAAACTTGGTGCTCACTGGTCCCGCTTCTTAGGGCCCCTTGTACCGTGGACTCTGGCAGGCAAGGAGCCCAGGAGGATGGTGAGAAGAATGTTGAGTTGACAAACCAAGCAAGTGGCCTCCTCATGGGGAGCCAGGGAAGCCGTGAGTGGGGCTTGGGGCAAGTCCAGCTGTATCCGTGGGGCAGTGGGGCCCTCGGGTGATGGACGCCCAGGGGGACTGAGCCTCTCCCACCCGGGCTGTAACAGACGTGGCACGAGGGCTCGCACCATGCTCCCCAAGTAGTTGTACCCCCCACCGGCCGAGTGACTGAGGCTGCAGCACCAGACCTGTGTCCGGCCAGCGGCTGCACAGGGTGACTGTCTCTGGATATGGGAGCTACAGCCTTGTTCTGGGACCCTGTGCACTGACCCAGGGCATGGTCAGCTCAGTCTTCTGCCCCCTCCTGCCTAAAAGGAGCCCAGACATCCACTGAACTCAGCGGAAGAGCAAGGTCAAGTTATAGAGCCTCCCGAGGGTCCAGCCTGCTCTCCCATTTCGGGTGAAAGCAGTCCCAGCTACTCGGGAGGCTGAGGTGGGAGGATCACCTGAGCCTGGGAAGGTGGAGGCTGCAGTGAGCTGTGACTGTGTCGCTGCACTCCAGCCTGGAGGATGAAGCGAGATCTTGTCTCAAAAAATAAAAAAAGATCCATTAGGTTGAGAGCGGTTGGGTTTGAGCAGCCTGAAATCCCCAGAATCGGTGATTCCCTGAGTAGGGAACAGCACAAGGTGAGGCATCTCTGGCCCTGGATGCATCGACACTGCCCGGGGCGAGTGGACACTGGCCACACCCGTAGCACCCAGGCCGGGCTGGTGGACACAGGAGGCTCCCAGGCCCACGCTGCTACTGTTTCCAGGGCGGCGTGCCGCCTCATCGCAGGAGTCAGTGAATATATCACTCGGGTCACACTCTGTCCTCTGAAATGAACGCTGATTTGGAAACCACTCTCCCAATAAGACGGGTGAAAGTTTCCATTTGGAAAAGAGGTTTTTTTTTTTGTTTTTTTTTTTTTTTGTTTTTTTTTCCTTCTTGGCAGGAGCCACTTTCTCTGAGCATGGAGAGATGGCCGTGTGGTTCTTATCTTTGAACCCCATGTACTTAACGCTTATTAAAATCAATACCATCCATTAGCCAGCAACGTTTCCATTTTTAATCATCTATTGATATACGGCCTGTGCTTTTATAGGACTAAACAAATTTCCGCTCTCTGTGGCCCTCTGCAGCCTGGGGGCTGGCGGGTGCGCGGCCGCGGACGTAAATGTTTATTTACTGCCTGCTTCCTGATTGAGAACATACCTGGTCCGTGGCTTCAGATGGCTTTTACACGGGGGACTTACGGCCACTTCCTGTTCTCCAGACACACAACACTGTTTTTAAGGCGCGTAATGAATGCACGGTATTGTGGACGCAATCGCTGCCCTGGCCAAGCCCGAGCAAGGGCAGAGCCGGATCGCAGGGGTTGTTATTGACTTATTCATGGGCTGTTCTGGGGGGCAGGGTGCACTCGGCCCAGCTGCGGAGCTGCCGACTCCTCTCTGCTGCACGCTCCCAGGCCTCGCCAGGACCCCGTCTTGCGAGCGTTTGTCTGGGAAAGCGGGGCAGGACCGAGGTGACCTCGGAGAAGCTGTGGGTGCTCCTGCCTGTGCATCCATGTCCCTGAGGCCCATCAGCGTCCCGCCTCCTCTCCACTCCCCTTCCCCTCGTCCGGGCTGTGGCTCTGTTTCCTTTGAGCTTCTTGGCTGATCTAGAGGCAGAGTCGCAACTGTTTATCGATAGAGCTTTAGAACCCTGCACAGAGCTGGGTATGGGGAGCCTGAGACCACCCCTCTCTGCCCCCCAGGCATGGTGAAGAAGGGGCTCACGGACCCCAGAGAGGGACCCTGCGGTCTGGGTGGCACCTGGGGAGGCTGCTGCCGTCCTGACCCAGGGTGGCCAGTCTGGAGGGAGGGCAGAAGGTCCGTGGCCAGGGCCCGAGAACCAGAGGGATAGTGCCGCCCCGGCCACCAGTGCTTGCTTCACCCTGGGCCTCCCAGCTGCAAATCTGGCTTGTCTGGAAGTTTCCTCTGGGGCGACCAGTTCCTGTCTTCCTCATCTTATAAACACCAGATCTGCTGGGAGAGTGTCCCTGGCAGGGCCAAGCAGGCACTTGGATGGCCAGGAAGGCTGCCTGGGGCTGGGGACTCACCAGACACCTGGGGGAGGGGTGTGTGCCTCTCCAAAGTCCTGGTTCTCAACTTCAGAGAGAGCCACTCTTCCTGCTGGACACGTGGGCCTGGGCCTGGCCTGACGGGTCCCTTGACCACCGGTGGTGCAACCCAGGTGCCCCAGGCTGACTCTTGGGGCAGGGCTGTTGTCTCCTGAACCACACTCACCGTTAGGGGCTCAAGGCACCGAGCTGGGGGGAGTCCCAGGGCACAGCCACCACATGGTTCCAAAGACTGTCAGGAATTTGGGGTGTCCCAGGGGCCTCCCAGGGGTGAAGGTGGAGTGAGGCACGGGGTGGCCATTTTGCGCCGACAAAATCGGCTTCATCTCTGCCTTTTCTACTTTGATTTAGTGCTTTAGTGGTTTGTGGGAAAACAGCCCTGCTGCTAAAATAAGGTGAAAGGCATCTGTCTGCCAAGATGAGGAATCCGAGGCCCAGAGAGAGGAGGCCCTGGCTGAGCTCGTTCCCCACAGTGGTGTGAACAGGTGTCCTGACTTTCAGTCCCTGATGCCAGCCCCCGCCCTCTGGCTGAGGGTGTCAGGGAGGGGCTCCGGCTGCAGAGACAGCCATCGTAATAGACGCCTCTCCGTGCACTGGGATGGCGGACAGGCCCGCCGTCGCACCACCGGCCACCCAGCGCAGGACACCAGGCCCTGGGAGCAGCAGCTGCTGAGGCCGTGGGTTAGACGTGCGTCTGTGATCGGTGGCTTCATAAAACGCCTTCTAATGAAAGTAACACACAGCACAGGAGGGCGGCCCTGGGCGCGGGGCTGCGTCTCAGAGAAACGCTTGTTACTGTGTGTAATGAGGGACAGAGCAAATCCCCTGAATCGGGCAGAGCTGTCGTTAAATCCCTTAATGATGGCGGTGTTTTCTCTGGTGCGCCGAACAGTTCCTTATAAACCCCTTTGGTGTGGGAGAGGGGGTGATGGGGATGAGGGCAGGACAGAGCGGGGGTGTCTACAAATGGCCTTTCTGGGGGCTGAGACCTGGGGGCCCACTTCACCCCTCCCCGTCCTTGGTTCCTTCTCTGCAGTGGCTGGGCGGGCACCTTGTGCTCCCCTGCCAGGAGTCTGGGCAGAAACTGGGCTGGCAGAGAGGCAGCCTGTGGTCTTCAGAGTGACCCTGTGGCTGGCCGTTGGGTGACCGGGCCACAGCGTGCTGAGCACTTGCCCTGTGCTGGGTGTGGGGTGTGCGCCCAGGGACTGTCCTCTGGTGGCCCTCAACAGATGTCCATGGGGCTTGGTGAGGAGGGCTCAGAAAATACTCGAGGGCTGATAAGCGCCTTGCCCGGGGTGGACATGGCCCCGATGCCCCACTTGGGAAGGGCTCTCCTGGAGTTCGGAGATCCAGTCTCTCCCGGGGCGTGGAGATCCAGTCTCTTGGGAGTGCGGAGATCCAGTCTCATGGGCAGCGGCCACAGCATGTTGTGGTCACACACCCAGCTGGTGATTCCCAGCCCTCCTCCCAGGACTTTGGTCCTTCCCATCTGAGGACCCGAGCCTTGCTGGTCAGGGGCACTGGGTCCCTGAAGCCTGTGCCCCCTGCCCTCATAGGGGCCGGGTCTCAGTGGCGTTTGGGTTTTAGGGGCTTTGGAGAGTGGGAGACAGGGGGGTCCATGGCTTGGGGGCCAGAAGGCCGGGGCACCCAGAGGGTGACCTCAGGTGGACATGGCCTTCCCAACTCCCAGCATCCTTTCTTCTCCCTGAGACAGGCCCAGCGGCCCTCTGAGCAGGCGCCCGTCTCTGTCCCCAGCCCCTCCTGTGGGGGCAGCAGGCCCCATCCCCACCTCTGAGGCAGCGACCTGGACCAGGCGGAAGGGATGGTCCCTGTGGTTCCCCGCCTGGCCAAGGAGATCTGCCAGGCCTTTCGATGCCCTTTGAGGCCTGAAGCCTGGAGGGAGTTTGGGGGCTGAGGCCGGCCCCCTTCTTGCTGCCACTGGGGCTGAGATGGAAGCCAAGATAGCAAACGAGGAGGGGAGAGCAGTGGCTGCTCACGGCTTCCTGGAGCCCTGGGGCATCCACCCATGCCCTGCCTCCTCCCTGCCTGGGTACACTGGCACAGACTGGCGTAAGCCGGTTTGGGTGGCAGTTTCTGTCACTTGTGATCCTCAAACCCTAGCAGATGAGCCTCTGCTGCTCTGAGCCTCTGAGCCGCAGCTTCCACCCTTCAGGCTTGGGAAAGAGGCTTTTCCTGGACAGGCACCCCCAAGGGACAGGCCGGCCTAGTACAGGTCTGGCACTGTCCCTGGGGTGGACAAGCCCTGCTGGCACTGGCCCCTGGGGGCCAGGCTGAGACTGCCCCCGAGAAGGAGCCTCCTGAGCACCTGAGCCCCAGGCCGTCCCTGGGCCCTGGTGGTTCAGATGTTGACAGGTTCTGTCCATGGGTAGCCCTGGCCTTGCCGGGAGGCCACAGCTTAGGAGTTGAGCGAGGCGTCCAGGGCTAACTCCTGGATGGGCTGGACACCAGCACCCGGCCCTCCCACCACAAAGTGGTGGCTGACTTGACCTTGGAGGGTGGCAGCACCTGCCAGGGCGCAGGAAGGTGCTGCCCGGGGGGAGCCCTCCTCCTTCTCTGGGGAGGGGGTGTTGGGGGTTTCTGGCTACTGAAGTCCTTGTTTTTCACACCTGTGAGGTGGATCCCCCAACACGGGGACCAGGGCTCCTCCAGGGTCCAGGTGGTGCCCGGGTCTTGCTCCCATCCTCCTGGGTGGACCTGGGCTGAGGGCTCTGGGGGCTGGGAAAGAAGAATAATTCACACTCCAGGCCCAAGGGCGTGCACTGGGTGGCAGGACTCCATGCTGGGGGTTCAGGATGGAGAGGATGCGCCTGGCCAACGCTGTAGTCCCTTCATCCTCCCCTCAGCCTGGCCCCCACCACACCGCCACAGGCTCCTGCCCACATGGGTCCCCTCAGAAGTCCTCGCCAGTGTATTATCCTTTAGAGGCCTGGAAATTAAGGCCACCTGCAAAGCCCCAGGGCCCCAAGCTCGCTGGGCCCCAAGAGACTCGGGGTCTGGGTCCCACATTCACAGGAAGCCAGGTAGGAGGGAGTTGGACCGGGCCGCGGACTTCCCTGGGGCTGAGGCATGCCAGATACCTGCTCGGCCGGGTGGAAGCTGAGGTCTTGGGTTCCTGGGGCTCCCACCCATGCCACCGGCTCAGCACACACTTCACTGCAGCCGTCACACACGGGAGCTCCGGGCTCGGCTCAACCGAGCAGCAGGGAAGTCTCCCTTGACAGGGGCCAAGGCAGGATCCCCAAGGAGGCCGCCTTCCAGAAACTGCTGAAGAACGAGGTCCAGGGGCCTCAGTTGGCACAGCCAGAGGAAAGTCAGGCCGGGGCTCAGCCCCCCCATCCCCTCCCCTCAAAAGGGGGCATGAGCCCCTGCCCCTCCATGCCCCCGTTTCCTTGCCTGTAGACTGGCAGTGAGGAGTAAGTGACATCATCGCCATGGGCAGAACGGGTTGGATGCGCTGAGCTCTTGCGATGCGGACGTCCTTGTTGAGGAGGGACTTTTACAGCATCCCCATCCACCGTCCTTCCAGAAAGATCAACTCAGGCCATATCTCAGCACCTGACACCCCACAGGGCCTCTCAGTAGGTCCTGGGGTCCTCCCCTACCCTACAGGAGAAGGGACCCCCTTGGGAGGACCCTGGTCAGCGTGGTGGAGGGCTCAGGACACAGTGTCCTGTGGGACAGACGGCAGCTGGGAAACCTGTGTTCAAGGAGGTGTCCTCTGTCCATCTACAGCATGAGTGGCCCCTGGACAGAGTTGGGGTACCCAGCCTGCGCGGGAGCTGCCCCTGCTGGCCAGCCTGCCTTAAGCACTCACCCACCTTGGCCATCTCGGGGGACCCCCTTCGTACATATGTCCCCCAGACCCTGCTGGAGGATGAGGCTGTGCTGAGGCAGAGGGAAGAGGGAGAAAGGGGAGCCCCAGCCTGGCCGCAGGCACAGCTCTTGGCGGGACGCCCTGGCCCAGGGCAGTGGTTCAGCAGGCGATCCCAGGCCCAGGTGTGGATATTTTTAATAGTCTGTGACCTGCCATCCACTCTTGGCTGGGTGTTAATGGCCAAATGTTTTGCAAGTAAATTACCAGAAAGAATTATTCCTGAGAGGCAGACATTTGGGGGAAGGTGCTAGAAAAACGGACAACTGGCAAACGCTGCTTTCCATCCCTCCATCTTTCTGAGTCACAGAGGGCCAGGCGGGCCGTGGGCCAGGCAGGCTGGCTTCTGAGGTTCTGGCGGGATGAAGCTGGGCAGAAGGGGTGGTGGCCCCCCAAACCTCCCGGCCACAGGAGCCGCTTCCTCGGAGGGAGAGCCCAGAGCAGCACAGATGCCAGAGCTCCTGGAAAACCTCTCGCAGCCGGGGCTGGACAGAAAGGATCCTCTCCATCCCCCGTGGAGGGTGGTCCGGTCCCGGCCAGGGCAGGGGATGAGCTCTGGACTTTCTGTGTTGCCCCGCGGAGGCAGCCCTCTCCCCCAGAGTGAGCTGGAACCCCCACTTGGGAACTGGCTAGAGGAGAACTGTCTGTCCTCTCCCTACTGGAGAAGGGCTGGAGCTCAGGGGCTGCCCAGACAGGGCCCCCAGAATCCTGGAGGCAGGAGCCAGCAAGATGAGGGGCTGCCCTGGACCTGCACCTCCTCCAGGTGGATGGTCCAGACTGATCCATTCCAGCCAGCCCAGGGCACATGCTGCCTGGAGGACGAGGGTGGCATTCCTGGGATGGGGCATTCTTCCCTCCACCCAGGGCACAGGAGGCGTCCCTGAGGAGAGGACAGCTGGCCTGTGGGCCGCCTCACCAACCCTTGCCTGGCCAGGAGAGCCGAGGGACATCACCTGGAATGACTGGCTCTCTGAGGGCCAGGTCATTGTGGAAATGGTCAGCAAAGCTTTGACCCTGGCCAGAAAGGAGGACCCTGGCAGAGCCCTGGGCTGAGGAAGGCCAGGATGC
>NW_012103199.1:95354-114639 GCF_000951045.1 Mandrillus leucophaeus | reverse complement strand
GGCTCAGCACACACTTCACTGCAGCCGTCACACACGGGAGCTCCGGGCTCGGCTCAACCGAGCAGCAGGGAAGTCTCCCTTGACAGGGGCCAAGGCAGGATCCCCAAGGAGGCCGCCTTCCAGAAACTGCTGAAGAACGAGGTCCAGGGGCCTCAGTTGGCACAGCCAGAGGAAAGTCAGGCCGGGGCTCAGCCCCCCCATCCCCTCCCCTCAAAAGGGGGCATGAGCCCCTGCCCCTCCATGCCCCCGTTTCCTTGCCTGTAGACTGGCAGTGAGGAGTAAGTGACATCATCGCCATGGGCAGAACGGGTTGGATGCGCTGAGCTCTTGCGATGCGGACGTCCTTGTTGAGGAGGGACTTTTACAGCATCCCCATCCACCGTCCTTCCGGAAAGATCAACTCAGGCCATATCTCAGCACCTGACACCCCACAGGGCCTCTCAGTAGGTCCTGGGGTCCTCCCCTACCCTACAGGAGAAGGGACCCCCTTGGGAGGACCCTGGTCAGCGTGGTGGAGGGCTCAGGACACAGTGTCCTGTGGGACAGACGGCAGCTGGGAAACCTGTGTTCAAGGAGGTGTCCTCTGTCCATCTACAGCATGAGTGGCCCCTGGACAGAGTTGGGGTACCCAGCCTGCGCGGGAGCTGCCCCTGCTGGCCAGCCTGCCTTAAGCACTCACCCACCTTGGCCATCTCGGGGGACCCCCTTCGTACATATGTCCCCCAGACCCTGCTGGAGGATGAGGCTGTGCTGAGGCAGAGGGAAGAGGGAGAAAGGGGAGCCCCAGCCTGGCCGCAGGCACAGCTCTTGGCGGGACGCCCTGGCCCAGGGCAGTGGTTCAGCAGGCGATCCCAGGCCCAGGTGTGGATATTTTTAATAGTCTGTGACCTGCCATCCACTCTTGGCTGGGTGTTAATGGCCAAATGTTTTGCAAGTAAATTACCAGAAAGAATTATTCCTGAGAGGCAGACATTTGGGGGAAGGTGCTAGAAAAACGGACAACTGGCAAACGCTGCTTTCCATCCCTCCATCTTTCTGAGTCACAGAGGGCCAGGCGGGCCGTGGGCCAGGCAGGCTGGCTTCTGAGGTTCTGGCGGGATGAAGCTGGGCAGAAGGGGTGGTGGCCCCCCAAACCTCCCGGCCACAGGAGCCGCTTCCTCGGAGGGAGAGCCCAGAGCAGCACAGATGCCAGAGCTCCTGGAAAACCTCTCGCAGCCGGGGCTGGACAGAAAGGATCCTCTCCATCCCCCGTGGAGGGTGGTCCGGTCCCGGCCAGGGCAGGGGATGAGCTCTGGACTTTCTGTGTTGCCCCGCGGAGGCAGCCCTCTCCCCCAGAGTGAGCTGGAACCCCCACTTGGGAACTGGCTAGAGGAGAACTGTCTGTCCTCTCCCTACTGGAGAAGGGCTGGAGCTCAGGGGCTGCCCAGACAGGGCCCCCAGAATCCTGGAGGCAGGAACCAGCAAGATGAGGGGCTGCCCTGGACCTGCACCTCCTCCAGGTGGATGGTCCAGACTGATCCATTCCAGCCAGCCCAGGGCACATGCTGCCTGGAGGACGAGGGTGGCATTCCTGGGATGGGGCATTCTTCCCTCCACCCAGGGCACAGGAGGCGTCCCTGAGGAGAGGACAGCTGGCCTGTGGGCCGCCTCACCAACCCTTGCCTGGCCAGGAGAGCCGAGGGACATCACCTGGAATGACTGGCTCTCTGAGGGCCAGGTCATTGTGGAAATGGTCAGCAAAGCTTTGACCCTGGCCAGAAAGGAGGACCCTGGCAGAGCCCTGGGCTGAGGAAGGCCAGGATGCGTCACACTTACCTGGGGGGCGCTCACACAGAGGCTCCTGGATGGGCCCAGCACCAAGTTGGATAGACTCGGGACTGCGACCCTGGGGACTGGCTGGGTGGGTGGACTGTGCGAGCTGCCCCAAAATGCCACCTAGAAAGTGGAAATTGCCCTGAGAAAGCTGCACAGGGAACCTGTCCCTGGCAGCCCCTTCTTTATCCGCCTCCCTCCATCCCTGGGAGCCCCAGTCCCTCCTCGACTTTCACCCCAGCCTCGGCTGCCTGGAGAGTGGCATGGCCAGCATTAGTGTTTCCTGCCACGGCTCAGAGATGGACCCCAGCAGCTCCATGCTCTGAGTCTCCACGCAGTGGCTGACCGACCGCCCTCACATTGCTTCTCGGAGCTGGAGACCCGGCGGAAAGGCCAGGATGTGCTGCGAACCCAAATCCAGAGAGAGACGGCCCTGGGGCCGCAGAGAGGGCACAGGCTGGGGCCTGCAGATTCCTTGGGACACCTGGAAATTAAGGCTGCCCACAAAACCCCAGGGCCTCAGGCTTGCTGGGTCCAAGTTCCTGACCAGCGTTGGGCCCTTAGCAAGTTCCTGAACCTCATTAAACCTTGCCATTCCCATCTGTGAAATGGGGAAGGTGCCCACCTTGGAGGCTGTGTGAACAACAAATGAAATATAGTTAAAATGCCTTGCCAGGCACTACGCATAAAGCCAGGTGGCAGTCCCCCTGGGGCTGCCCCCCATGTCCAGGTCCCAGAGGCCACCCCCGACTCCGACACTGGGCCAGGGCTCGACAGACACCTGGACGCCAGGCCCCTCCTGGACACCCTTGCATCCTGGCCTGGGCCTGGACAGTGAGCGTTCCTGCTGCACCTGGAGATGGCCTCGTGGGGGAAGACTCGGGCCTGGGTGGCCCTGTGAGGGGGTGAGCCCTAAGGAGGGGTCTGGGCACCTGCACGGGGAGGACACAGGTTGGACAGGCTGGCTGGCGAGACCCAAGGCTGCTCTCCACCCCTCGCCCTCCGCCTGTGGACTCGGCTCTGCGTCTTTAAGACACTAATGGGTCCTCTTAAAAAAATGACAGTCTGCCTGCACACTCACAGGTTCTCGTCTGACATCAGCAGGGAATCAAAGATATTTTATTATTTGGAAACTCCATATAGGGAAGGCAACCTTGAAAATCTGTCATTGCTCCAAAACCCACACCTCCCCTGGGAGTTAATTATTTTCTTAAAATGCAACTTGTACTGTTAGTTTAAAACATTCCAACTGTGTTCACACTCTTTAAATCTTCAGTAAACCTTAGAGTTTAAATCACTTGCAGATAAGAGTAATTCTATTAGGGAGAGAGCGGAGCGAGCACTCAATGGAGGTGAAATAGAATGAAATAAAAAGGCCATTGATTGTGGGCTCTCGTGCACCTCCATCCACACCCTCTGAATGTGTCAACCACACAATGAGACCTGGCACGGCCCGGACATGGTGCCCAGCAGGGCTGCCCACCCAGCTCTTAGGGGGCCGGACACAGGCCTTGGCTGTCCACCTGGGGCCTGATGTCTACCTGGGGCTGATGTCTACCTGGGGTCTAATGTCCACCTGGGCCCTGGTGTTCACCTGGGACTGGGAGCTACCTGGGGCCTGTTGTCCACCTGGATCCTGGTGTCCACCTGGGGCCAGTGGGGGTGCTGGTCTGGATGGACAGCCTTGGTGGTCTGCATGGGTTCTCCTTTTCTCCCCTCCAACACGGTGGCTCAGATGTGGCCTCTGGTGCCTCCCGGATCATTCCTGGGGGCTGGTGTTCCATCCAAAGGGCCCCACCTTAAGTCATGGGAAAAAAGATGGTGACAGCCAGGAGCAGAGAGCCAGGGCCTTGTTTCTTGCTCTGGGAGGTTCTTGGTTTCTGAGTGGGTGAGGGGCTCCTTAGCGCTCTCTGCCCCTCCCCATCAGGCTCCGCTTCTGGCTAAGGGGCCCCTGCCTCGGGGTGACATCTGTGTTCCTGGTGCATCTGCCCAGCCCCAGGGATTTTGTTCACTGAAGGTGTTGGCCACCCATGCTTTCCTGCGTCCTTTCCTCACTGCCAGGCCTCACCAGAGGGGAGGTGGAGGCCACCTCTTCCTCCCAGCCCTGGGTGTCCCCTTCCTGGCCCCTGTCTCACAGGACTGTGACTGCCTGGCCACTGTTCACCTCCCCACTGGACTGAGACCCCTGCCCCAGAGGTTACCAAGGGACCCCCAGGCCTGAATAAGCTGGGCCACGAGGGGAGGCGAGGGGCTGAGGGTATGTTCCTCAAAGGAGGGCACACGGATAGGAGTGGGACAGGGGGCTGGGAGGCAAGGACACGGGGCTCTCCCCAGGCTCACTGGCAGCCCATTGTGCTGGGCTGGAAGGTCTCCCAACCTGAGGACACCCAGGGGCAAGGCAGCCACTGGCCTGAGCCTGAGATCTCCAAGTGGGGGCAGGCAGCTCTCACCATGCCAAGGGCATCCCTAATCTACACCTACATGCCAGCAGAAGCCACTGGCAGCGAGGGCGCAGGGCCACCAAGCAAGGCTGGGGTAGGAAAGGCCAGCAGGTGCAGCTGAGGGAAAGGGGGATGTCATGGGGCTGGGGGCCGGGGCCGCCCGCGCTGGCCTCCTCTGAGGGGTCCATCGGGGTTCCGGGTCCCCAGACCCCAGCTCTGCAGCCTCAGGGCCAACTTCCCACTGGGAGAAAGGGCAGCGCTTGTCCGGGCACCCACCACACTCATCCTTGTAGGGGGCTGTCCCTACCCAAGGTCCTCCCCACCCCCTCATTCCTCCCAGTGGTGAAAGGACGGTGAAGGAGGAGGGCAGCCCAGGAGTGGACACGGAGTGACGGGGAGCTTCCTGGGGGGTCCAGGTGGGGCACGCCTATCGCACACCTGGCCTGCAGGCCTCGAGGGGGCAGCAAGATGAGTCCCAGGCCCGCACTGTGTGTGTGAAGGTGTGTGTCATGCATGGAGTCCGGTAGCGTCCACTCCTGCCTGAGTCCAGCTCCTGTTAGGGGGGCCTGCATGTCTGGCTGTGTTCAGGAGCCAAGGAGGCGGCCCCTGACTTCCCACTGCCCATCAGGGCTCTGCAGTCCAGATCTGGCAGTGGCCTCCCCGTGGTCCGGGTCTGGCAGTGGCCTCCCCGTGGTCTGGGTCTGGCAGTGGCCTCCCCGTGGTCTGGGTCTGGCAGCGGCCTCCTCGTGCTCTGGGTCTGGCAGCAGCCTCCCCATGGTCCGGGTCTGGCAGCAGCCTCCCCACCCCATGCCCACACACGGTGTCTCGAAGGCCTCTCGGCCCCTGACTGCCGGCCCTGTGAGCACGAACGCTTCACGCCCCATTTCCAGCAGCTCTCAGCTCCTTTGGCGTGGGGGTGTGCTGGTGCCCGGCCACGCCTGTCGTGAGTGGAGACACACCTGCCTCATCCCTTCCGTTCTGGTGGCTGAACCTGCTCTGGCCAACAGCGGCCAGCAGAGCCGTCCACCCCAGCTCTGTCTGCTGGCCTGAGGCTGGGCTGTGTGTTGGGCCCCTGTGGACACGGCCCTCCTGCCTCCTTCCTGAGAATGGCTCCTGTCTCCAGGAGGAGGCCTCAGGCATTAGGGGCAGGGCCAGCCTCCCGCTTCCACCTCTGTGTGCTCAGCCTCGGCCACACATGGGCTACACCTGGGGTGCAGGGTCCAAGCTCCAGGATCCCCGAGATTCTCAGTGGGGAGAGGGACCCCAGCTGGCTGAGAAGGGCGCAGGCTCTGTCGTGTGGGACCCGGCCCGCAGAGACCTCGTGGGGAGGAGGAGCTCCTCGGAGCCGAGCTGTCCCAGACTCAGCGCGTCCTTCCTGGGTGGACCTGGCTGTGTCCGGCAAGCCCCACTCAGCCCTTCGCAGGCAGACTTGGCAGGCACCCTGGGCCTGGTCCCACTCTCACCAAATAACATTTTGATGAGTTAAGTGTGAGAGAATTAAAAACAACCCGATTAAATTTCCTTTATAAATACACGTGGGTTTGGAAATCAAGGGGAAAAGCGGCTTTGGGCTCATAAAACGCTGTGTACGCTTCCCCTGCAAGTGTGAGAGGAGGCGGCTGGCAGGTCCTCGGCACGGGACTCCCTGCTGAACCGAGCTGAGCCAGCTCAGGCCACGACCCAGGCAGGCTCTCGTCCTGCTCCCAACCCCAGTTCCCAGCTTAGACAGCGTAGACGCAGTTCCACGCAGGTGCACACCCTGCCCATCCCCCCAACCCCCAGCCCCACCAGTACGATGCCAGTGCCTTCTGCGCCGACCTGTATACCATTATCTCATCCTCACGACCGTCAGCCATGGCAGCCGTGCTGTGACTGCCCCCACCGTGCAGGCAGCGGGAGCTCCCAGGCGGCTGAGTTAGTGGCAGGGCTGCCTTCCTCCCCAGGCACACGGCCTCTGTCGCCCTTCCTGCTATCAAAGTTGTTGCTCGGGCACTTGGGAGCAGCCTGGCCTGCAGTGGGGAGCCCAGGTCCTAAGCCCCTTGCCTGTGGGTCTGAGCTCCAAGGGAGGGAAGGGGGGCAGCTGGGCCCACGTGGTGGGGAAGGGGTCCAGGCAGTGGAACGTTTGAGGTCATTGGAAATGCAAACAAAATCATTAACAGCTTCCAAAAATAACCCAGCAAGAGTGAGATTCCCAGGAGGCTCTGCCAAGCAGTGGAGCTTCGACTAGGGGGGTACCTCTAGTCGGTCCGGGGCTGGCCAGGTAGGGGCAGCTGGGGGTGGGGCAGGGTGAGCTCCAGTGGGTGCTCCTCAGGCCACTTGGGCTTTGCCTGCAAAATGGGTCAACAGGAGGTCTGGTAACAGGAGGTCTGGTGCCGGATGAGGCTCCACTATTGGCCCACTCAAGCCCTGTCTTAAAAGCTCATTTTTAATGCTCCTGTTTATTGGCCGTGAGCCCTCACAGGTCACACAGCGAGCGTCTCGGATCTTCTTTAATAGCTTTATTGAGGGACAGTTGGCTTACAAGAAATGGCACCGTTTAAAGCATGCAGTGTGATGAATTTTGGCACAGGTATGAGCCTGCAGAACCCTCCCCACAATCAAGGCCATGAGCATTGCCATTGCTCCCCAGAAGAATCCCCTACCCCCCACAAGCAAGGCCGTGAGCATCGCCATTGCTCCCCAGAAGGTCCCCCTACCCCCCACAAGCAAGGCCGTGAGCGTCGCCATTGCCCCTGGAAGTGCCCCCTGCCCCTCTGCCAGCTCTCCCTCTTGCTGTCCCCCTTCCCCAGGCGACCACGGACCTGCTGCCTGTCGCTGCAGATTGGTTTATGTTTCCTAGAATCTCACAGGAGGGGAATCACAGGCCTGCAGTCCTTTGTCTCCTTTCTCTCGGGCTCTTCCTTCAGAGGCTGGTCCTGTTGCAGCATCTGTCTGTAGTTCAGGCCCTCGGATAGGATATTCCTCTTAGTGTGAGCTGCTGCTCATGAGCTCTCCCTGCGTTTGTGTATTCATTCAAACAAGTCTTCATTTCACTTTGGCACTCGGAGTAGGTTTTTGCAGGGTGTGGAATTGCAGACTCACAGGTTCTGGTGTGTGGGGTTTGTTCCCTTTCGGGACTTTAAAGCGGCCCCTCCACGACCTCCTTGCTCGCCCTGTTTCTAGCAAGAAGCCATCACCATTCCTCTGTAGCAACACCTCTCCCTTCTCTGGCTGCTGTGAAGACGTCCCGGGCCTCGCCTTCGGGCAGCTTTATCGTGAACATATTCTCTTTACCCAGGTAAAGACCATTGACCCCCACAGCCTCCCTTTCAGGCTAAAAAAATAAACAAACTGGGAAGTGAGCTGCCCTTTCCAGGGTCACTGGGCATCGGAATCAGCCACATCCGCCTGACTCCAGAGCCTGCGCCCACAGCTGCTCTGTCGCCCGGGTGGACTGTGGCAGGCCAGCCAGTGTGTGGGGGTCCTGGGTGGGGACACAGGCTCTAAGGACCCAGTCCCAGCCCTGCGGTGCTCAGACGTGCGGCTCTGTGAGCACAGAGGAGGCTATGTCCCAAAGGCTGCAGGGAGGGAGCTGCCAGGCCTCCAGATCCGTCACACTGTGGGGCAGCAAGGCCCTGGGGCGTTTCTACAGCCCTGTCTACAGATGGAGGCCTGGGGGACCCTCAGCCCCCATGTGGCAAGTGCTGTGCAGACGCATTCCAGTTTTCACAGAGACGTTTCTCCCCTCCGGTGTCCTTTCCTCTCACCATCGGGCTGGAACCTTGGCCTGATCAGGTCAATTTGGACCAAAGTCTCTGCTGTGGCCTCGCTGGGGCCAATGGGCTGAGGGACAGGTCACAGCTGTCGGGGTGAGCAGAGCGCCTGGGCCACCCCCGGGGGCTGTCTGGGGGTCAAGTGTGACCAGCTCCGTCCTCTTGCCCAAGGACAGAGGCTGCATGCTGACCTGCAGGGGTACCTCTGGGGCCCGCGCAGGTGCCGTGAGACCTGGCAGGTGCAGAGCGGGAAGCAGACCCTGATGAGAGGGACACCAGCATCTGGGTGCCATGGGAGGCACCCGGGACTCCAGCTTCCTCGTCAGCAGCTTCAGGAGGGTCAACCAGCCTGGGGCGTACGCAGGGTCCTGCCCCAGAGGGACGGCCTGGGGCGCCAGGGAGTGGGCCCCTGCGGAAGAGTGTGCCAGGGCATTTGGGCTTGCTGGGGCAGTTTCTTCCCAGACTTTCTGGTCGTGAGCCCCGGATGGGGCCATGGGGACTAGGAGAAGGAGTTCTACGCCCCGGCGAGGGGCAGCCCCAAGGCAGGGAGGCTCAGCCCCACTGGAGGCCGGAGTCCTGGCCCTCACGTAGCTTCTTCTCGCTGACATGTCACTGCCTCTACAAGGGCCAGGGCCAGGGCCAGGGCCGGGGCCGGGGAAAGTTCACCCTCCTGCCAACCACAACTGGCAGCTCTGCTGAGAGTGCAGAGAAGGCTTTTTTGGAGCTGAATTTACTTGATATTTCCCCGCTCCGCTGGGCCGGTTCCAGGGGCTGCAGTCCACGAGGCTGCAAGTCAAGAGGCGTCTTTGTTTCTTTAATTTTGCCCGTTGGAAAACTCCGGTATTAATATTTATGAGAAATGACCTAATATCCACGCCGCCTGCCGCGTGTTTGCTTAACATATTTAATGTGATTTGGGGGCTGCGTGCACTTTTTTAACTGCCTCGGCGAGGGGGGCCTGACCTATCTCCTCCCCATCCCCCTCCATGGTAAAAAGGCAACGTTCTCTTCGAGGTCTCAAAAGTTCATTTTCTCTGTAGCTTTGGAAAGGCCTCACGGTCCCCGCCTGGCCCGGGCCCTGGAGGGGCAGCCTCACTCCACGCAGGCACCCAGGGTAGGAGGCTGGGGGTCTGCAGACCTGTGCCTTCGAGAGCCTGAGCCGGCATACTCCATGCAGGCGCCTGGGGCAGGAGGCTGGGGGTCTGCAGACCTGTGCCATCCAGAGCCTGAGCCGGCACTCGGGGAGGACTGGAAGTGGCTTTCTTCAGGAAAGGGAGGAAAAGCATTTGAATGGTTTCTGAAAATAGCTCCTTGGGTAGTTATAAGACAGCAATTTAAATAAGTGCTTTCTGCCTGTTTCTCTTGAACATAAAGGTAATTGTTTTTGCCCCAAAATAGATGGCCAGTTTCACTGCAACTTGATTTTTCTCCACCATCCCTTTGTGTACTGCATTAGCTAATGTGGGCCACAGGTGAGCCCCACGAGGCAGCCTGGCCTGGGCCATTCAACCCCGGCCAGGCTATTGACTGCATAGAAAGAGCTGGGCTTTTGCAGCCAGAGAAACGCCAGCTCAAAATCCAGTTCTGCTGATTAGAAGCTGTGTGACTTTGGACTCATTACTTCACCTCTCTGAGCCCCAGTTTCCTCAACGTGAGAACAAGAGCATTCACAATTTCTGGCTCACAGAGTCGTGTAAGGCTCAGAAAATGCAGCTGGTCTGTCCTTGACCTTTCTGCAAGGCAGCGGGTCCAGCCTCCCGTGCAGTGGCTCAGAAGCCCCCCAGGGCATTCCCGGGGCTTTGTGGTGGGTCCTGGATGCTCCCTGGGAAGCTAGGAACATGGGGCATCTCGTCCCTCCTGGCACACACAGATGCTGACTCCTGGGCCCAGCCAGCCAGTCCCCTTGGAGAGTCAGAGGCCATGAAGTCAAGGGGCTCTGGTCAGTGAGGGGCCTTGCTCGCCCAGCCATCACCACGCACCAGGACCACAAAAGACGTGTACCTCTGCGCCGTCTCTCAGGCTCTCAGCAGCAAGGTGTCCAGGGCACTCTGGCCCAGAGACCTGTGTGCCAACAGCTCACACACCGAGAAAGTAAAAGGGGCCACAGAGAACAACCCCTCCCATACCAGAGGTGCTCCTCCTGGGGCTGAGACAGGCCCTGCCCTTCCCCTGCTGGAGGTGGGGGAGGAGGATGTCCAAGCACAGCCATCCTGCCGGCGGTCCAGTGGCCAAGGGTGGGAGATCTGTGTGATCCCTGAAACCGATCAGACAGAAGCTCTGAGTCCTGTTCCAGGTGACCAGGCAGGACCACTGGCCAGTCACTTTCTGGGTCCAGCCATCAAGTTAATCACTCACGTTGTTCCTGTGACCACCCTTTCGAGGTGAGGTGGTTTCCCATTTTACAGCCTGCAACGCTGAGGCTTCAAGGCATTCAGCAGCCAGAGCACCCAGGCAGCAGGTAGAGCCAGGCCGAGAAGCTCCTTGGGCCTGCCGCACGCCTGGTCTGGCCTGTCGGATGCATCTGCCTGTGACCCAGCCTCGGATGACAAAATGACAGAAAACAAAGCTGCCATTCCTCCTGCGTCCACAGCATCGGCCAGGCAGCCTGGGTCCCATCCTTCTCCCGACCCACCAGTGCGGACCCATCACCCACAGATGCCATGGACAGCATCCCCCAGCCCTCTCCACCTCTATCTTCTCTGTGGGGAAGGGCCATCCAGGGAGCTGGGCAGGGGCAGCGAGTGAGGGGTGAGGGGAGAGTTGGGGCCGGGGGAGACCCTGGAAGGGACCCTGACCCTGTGAGTTATTGCAATGCCCTGGCAGTGGGCCTCAGTGTGCTCATCGAAAAATGAGGCCCTGCCAGGATCTTCCCCCGATGCTGCCCGGTGGAATGAAGATGCTGCCCCCCACCCTGAGTGCTGGTGAGAGACACAGCCAGCTGCCACCTTAGCCCGGCCCCTCAGCCTCCGGGGAGAGGACACCAGCACGCGTGATCAATCAGTCCCAACACTTCCCAACATGCTTCTCGAGTTACACGCCGCGGGAATGATGTCATAGCGGCCGCCAGCCGGATCTAGGGAAGAAAGAGGCCCCTCTGTTTCAAACCCATGGGCCAGGACAGGCCAGTTTCTCGGGAACTGGAATTTCTCTCCCCGCCTTGGCTTCAGAAATGAGAGGAGTGCTGACACCTTTGAGGGTTTTTTCCTTCAGATTTTGAAAGCTATGTATGTTTACCCTACAGAGGAAGAAATAGAAAATATTCCAAATCTCACTTCATTATATTTTCCTCTGTTTCCATCATGTACCTCTACTTACCTACTCACCAGCTCATTGACCCATTGATCCTTCATTCTGTCCATCCATCTATCCATCGATCCATTCATGCATCCATCCATTCACCCATCATTCATTCATCCATCATCCATCCATCCATCCTCCATCATCCGTCCATTCATTCACCCATCCATCCACCATCCTTCATCCATCCATCATTCATCTGTCCACCATCCATCATTCCAACATCCATCTACCATCCACCCATCCATCCATCCACCCATCCCTCCATCCATCCACCCATCCCTCCATCCATCCACCATCCATCTACCACCCATCCATCCATCCATCCATCATCCACCCTCTATCCATCCATCCATCCACCCACCATCCATCTACCATCCATCCATCCATCCATCCATCATCCACCCTCTATCCATCCACCATCCATCATCTATCAATTCCATCATTCCAATATCCATCTACCATCCATCCATCCATCCATCCATCCACCATCCATCTACCATCCATCCATCAATCCATCCATCCATCCATCCACCCATCCATCCATCCATCCACCCTCTATCCATCCATCCATCCATCCATCCACCCACCCATCCATCCATCCATCCATCCATCAATCCATCCACCCTCTATCCATCCATCCATCCACCCATCCCTCCATCCATCCACCATCCATCTACCATCCATCCATCAATCCATTCATCCATCCACCCTTCCATCCATCAATCCATCCATCCATCCATCATCCACCCTCTATCCATCCACCATCCATCATCTATCAATTCATTCATCCATCCGTCCACCCATCCATCTATCTATAATCCATCCGTCATTCACTTATCTATTCTTCCTTCCTTCCATCCATTCACCCATCATCCATAAATCATTCATTCATCTATCTTTTCTTCCATCCACCCATCCATCATCCACTTACCTATCTTTCCTTCCATCTATCCTTCTTTCCTTCTTTTCTTTCATCCATCCGTCATCCACTTATCTATCTTTCCTTCCTTCCTTCCCTTCTTCCTTCCTTCTTTTCCTTTTTCCATCTATTCACCCATCATCCATCAGTCGTTCATCTGTCTTTCCTTCCTTCCTTCCTTTAATCCATTCATCCATCTATCCATTCAGCCAGCCATCTCTCACATCAAACCATATGGAATTGCTGATACTCAATGTATGAAATATTGATCATCTGTTCTCATCCTTTTTTATTTTGGAAAAATCTACATGTGCCTTTTGCAACCTGCTGCTGCTCCTTAATGACATTCCTATGACAATTTGCTTGAGAACCTTTTGTTGTGAAGAACCTTCAGGAAACACCCGTCTGACAGCACGGTGGGTGTGGAGGGCCTCAGCTAGTCAGCGGAGTGCAAGGCTGCCCCATTGGGCACAATAGAGCAGAGGCGGGAGGAGCGTGCGCCAGCCATTCCCATAAAGCAGCCCATGTTTCACAGCAAGGCAGCTTGAGTGAGTGCCATGTTCACCTTGGTTCACAGCAACAGGTCAGGCAATTTTATAATGAATGGCAAGACACCTTCAGAGCAGCCTGGGCCCCCAGAGGCTGATGGCAGGGGACTCCCACCTTGCCACTCCCTGCCATGCAGTCCAGGGCCAACACCTGAACTTGTCCGAGCCTCCACTTGCTCTGCTGTGAAATGAGACTGCAGGTGGCAGCTGTCTCCAGACGAGAAGGATGGCCCTGGACCAGACCAGGCCGAGGCCAGCTCAGTGTAGGCTTAGGGAGAGCTCTTTCCACCCTCGTTCTTCCTGACCCAGAGGGGTCAGAACCATGGCTAGACGGGAAAGGAGGGCAGAGCCAGGGGCTGCCCCCATTCCCAGGGGTGACCCGCCAAGCCAGGGAGGCAGAGATGATTTGGCTATAAACAAAATGCTCAGCATGGCCTGTTACACGGGCCAGGCACTTACTGCAAATCTGGTGGCATAGAATAGACACGCAGAGAGGTGCCAGGCCACACCTGGATGGCTGGGAAAACAATCCCCAGAACCCAACCACGGTTAGCTCTCTGAGTGGATGCGGAGAAGGTGTGGGGTGGACTCCCTCCATCCGTGGGCAGATGCACCGGGAGGGCTCTGGGGGCGGCAGGTGCCGCTTTTGGATGACGCCCATGAGGCTGAGGCTCCCTTGTCAGGAAATGGTTCCATAGGACAAAATCATTTCCCCCAACAAAGAAAGCCATGCGTGGACCCCGACCGACCAGGCCCTTCAATATGCCAGGGCCTGTGTCTAGATGTGGCATTAAAGCAGACAAAAGGCAGGTCATAAAATAACGCCCTCCTAACAGGGATGGTGTGGCACCTTCAGTTTCGTGCGTGTGTGTGAGTGTGTGTAAGTGTGTAGGAGTGTGTGGCCGTGTGTATGCATGTGAGAGGGTGCAGGAGGGTGTGAGTGTGAGCCTGAGACTGTGTGCTGCTGCAGGGAGGACAGGGCCCCTGCCTGGCCTCCTCCCATCACAGCATCCTTGGCCTTGCATCTCAGCATCATTCCCATGGCTCCTCCCTGCCCGATGGAGCTCTGCAGTTGTCCCTCAACAGGGACGTGCCTGGTCTTTCCCGGCTGCGGAGCTGGGGCTGCACATGCGGGACCGCCCTGGCTCCACGTGGCCCAGGTTGGCCGCCCCCACTGACTGCAGCCAGAAAGCCTGTGCCTTGGTGGTCAGTCCCCGCCCCCACCTCCGGCCCACCTCCACTTCTAATTGGGCCGCGAAGCCGTTTAATGGTGTCTGCCACGTCTGCAGGGCTGCTTGGGGCAGAACAATGCACCATTCATGTCCCACACAGCACACTAGTGATCCGGCTAATATCTTTAAGCTAAAAAACAAGGCTTAATTGGAACAGATGCTGCAAATTCCAGTGCAAAAGGCCAGCTCCCATGCGACCTAAACCAGGTATGTGCCAGGACTTCGCGTTTAATAGCAGCTTTTATTTTTTTATTGGCATGTACAAAACTCACTAATACTCTGCACGGCAGACTGGTGACGGGTCTCTTAGAAAACTTCCATGGGTGCGAGGCCTGCGGAGCGTTGTGGCCGTTGTTTGGGTTACAATAAAAAGGTGCCCGGCCATTTGGCAAGCTGTTTCCTCGTGGGCACTGGTCGCTCCTCTCCTCTGGGTCGAGGCTCTTGTGGCCTTTCCAGGACTGCCACCAGGTTGTTAGAACTCAGCACTGAACACTCCCAGTGAATCAATCAGGCCTGTTCAGCAGCTGCCAGCCTTTGTGGCCATGGCCTCCCCTAGCCAGGAAGCCTCTGTCCTCCGGACACCGCCCAGCCTTTTCCCTGCTGCTGCGCCACCACCCTGACCACAAATTCCTGCATTTTCTCTAAGAATACAGCTTTTTGGCAGTGTACTCCTATTTTGAATATATTTGCCGAGTCTTCCAATCTAGAAGAAAACTCCCTGAAGTCAGGGGCTGACTGTGTTTTACACATAGATTCTAGTACATTGCTGAGCAGAATGGGGATTTTTTTTCCTTGTCTTCCACTTTTTCAGAGAAAGAGCCAGCACTAGGCAGGCCCAGAAGCAGCCGTGTCCAATCCCAAACCCTTTCCAATTCAGCCAACTGAAGCTGTTGCTGCTAGAACTGTTGTATCCAGGCCTGGAAGCTGCTCCTGGTATCTCAGGACATTGTTTCTGTCACAGAAGTTAAAATAGGTACAGCTCCCTGGCTAGTGAGGACTCCCATTTGCTGGAAGTACTGAGCTCCCAAGAGAGCTATTGCTTGGATTTATCTGAAAAAATGCGTCAGAAGGAAACCTTGGCTTCAGATAGAGTCCAAGGCTGCAATATCTGCCATCTATCCATCCATCCATCTATCCATCCATCCACCCATCCATCTATCCTCCATCCATCCATCTATCCATCCATCCACCCATCCATCTATCCTCCATCCATCCATCCACTCATCCATCATCCATCCATTCATCATCCCACTCATCCACCCATCCATTCTCCATCATCCATCCATCCATCATCCACTCATCTATCCATCCATTCTCTATCTTCCATTGATCCATCCTCCATGCATCCATCCTACATCCATACACACACCCACCCATCTATCATCCATCCATCCACCCATCCATCTATCCTACATCCATCCATCCACTCATCCATCATCTATCCATTCATCATCCCACTCATCCACCCATCCATTCTCCATCATCCATCCATCCATCATCCACTCATCTATCCATCCATTCTCCATCCTCCATTGATCCATCCTCCATGCATCCATCCTACATCCATACACCCACCCACCCATCTATCATCCATCCATCCACCCATCCATCCATCCACCCACCCATCCATCATCCACTCATCTATCCATCCATTCTCCATCCTCCACTGATCCATCCTCCATCCATCTATCTTCCAGCCATCCATCATCCATCCATCCACCTAGTCATCCATCCATCCACCACTCATCCATCCTCCATCCATCTATACTCCATCCTTCATCCATTCATCCATCCTCCATCTTCCATCCATTTGTCCATCCATCATCCACTCATCCACCCATCCAATAAATACCTGGCCCTGATAAATGACAGCCAGTGTGTGGACTCTCTTCCTCCCCCACCTCATGTGTACTGCACATGCTCCTGTGGCTGCTGGAGGGGCTCTGGAGGAGGCTGGGGAGCCTGGCAGGTAGTGGAAGCTGAAAGGGCAGGGACATCCATAAGCAAACTTTGCCCATGCAGAGTCAGGGTGAAGGATGTCTGTCTGGGCCTCTGCCTTGCACCTGGAGGGCTTCCCTCCCACAAAAAGGCTCTCCCTCCTCAGCTCGAATCCCCCTAAGAAACCCTTCCTTGAGCACAGGGTCTTAAAAACCTTTGGATGATTAGCGAGCAGAGAAACGGGAGCTTAACACTGGAGAAGTGAGAGTCAGGGGCCATTAACTGGGGGCCAGCCCACCCTCCATGCCTTCCTCTGGGTGACCAGGTGTGCCCCCTGCCCTCTGCTAGTACCCAGGCCGAATGTGGGTGGGGTGGGGGTGGCCTTCCCATGACCCCTATCTGTGGTCACGGCTGCTGAACCTGGGCCAGCATTCCAAGATCCTCAAGGTTCTCTACCAGGCCCCTCCTTGGTTGCAGCAGCAGAGAAGATGCCCAGGATCCCGGCGGACATGACCAGTGTCAGCCAGGAGCAGAGCCCAGGCAGCCTGGCCCTCGGTTCAGCTGAATGAGATCCCAAGCTCTCAGCTCTTAAGACTGTCAACTCTCCACCATGGGTGGCAGACGGTAGAGTCAGTAGCCAGCATGGGCCACGAGCTCTCCGTGCCTGGCTGTGTGGGGTCCTCCAGGCAAGTGAGATGGACTGGGGAATTTGCAGAAAGCCAGGGGACCAGAACTCAGGTCTGTGCCTCTCAAGACCTGAGAAGCCCCTTAGGAAGATGTACACCCGCCCCCGTCCACGTGGGAGAAATGTGACACCATCACAGCTGTGGCTCTGGCTTGAGGGTGAAGCAGATACATGAGGCTGGAGGGGGTGGCTGCCCCACGGGACATAGGACTTGATCGGGGCCGGGAAGGCGTGCAGGGATGCAGACGGACCCTGCAGAGCGTCTGAAGTTCACCTGAGTTTCTGCTTCTGTGGCCTTCTTGGACGTGCTTTTTAGAAGCATGGAATCTTTTGATCATTGAGAAGTGTGAGGACAGCAGGTAGAACACCCTTGACGCTCAGCTGTGTGGTCAGTCGGGTTCACGGCCACGGATGCCGCATTGCCCTGTCCCGTTCCCACTTGGAGCCCTCACATGTGGCGTTTATCACCCTCACACCGGGCTTTCACTCTTCCCTTCAGTAATTCACAGGCGGGCCTGGTGGTCTTCCAGCGCGTGTTGAGAAGTGGCCACATTGCTCTGCATCGCCGTGGCCCATAGTGAGGCCATCAGCACCTGGTGTGAGTAAAACTCTTGTTGTGCCCATTGAGGCCTGAGAGATAGGCGGTCACTCCTACTTCAACTAGCATCTCCCTAGTGACGGGTGACGAGCGTCTCTGCCTAGGTGCCCGGCCTCTGCCTTTCTGCCACTGTAAAATGGCCCTTTACAGCTGGTACCTATTTTTCCATTGGATTGTCTCGTCATTTCTATTTTTTCTTGTTGCGGTTTATTTTTATTTTATTTTATTTTTTGAGACAGGATCTCACTGTGTCACCCAGGCTGGAGTGCAGTGGTATGATATTGGCTCACAGCAGCCTCGACCTCCTGGGCTCAAGCGATTGCTGGGACCACAGGCGCACCCCACCACACCAGGCTAATTTTTGTATTTTTTGTACAGTCAGGGTCTCACCATGTTGCCCAGGCTGGTCTTGAACTCCTGGGCTCAAGTGATCCTCCTGTCTCAGCCTCCCAAAGCATTGGGATTACAGGTGTAAGTTGTTGCACCTGGCTTACTGTGGTTTATTTTTTAATGAACAATTTTATTTTATTTTTTATCTTTTTTGTTTGTTTTTTGAGACAGAGACTCTTTCTGTTGCCCAGGCTGGAGTGCAGTGGCATGATCTTGGCTCACTGCAACCGCCACCTGGGTCCAAGTGATTCTCATGCCTCAGCCTCCTGAGGAGCTGGGATTAGAAGTGTGCACCACCGTGCCTAACCTAATGAACATGTTACTAAAAGACAACATACATACAGAGAAAATGCAAAAGTAAGTGTGCAATTGGTTGAATTTTCACAAAGTGGACATACCCATGTATTCAGCAACCAGGTCCAGAAACAGCAGCCTGGGCTCCAGATGCCCCAGGGACTCCTCCCACCACTCCTCACCTTTCACTCCAAAGGCAGGAGCTATCGTGACTTGAGCCAGCGTGGCTTCCCCCTGCCGTCTACAGTTTACCTAAGTAGAATCATGCAGCGGCTGTCTTTCAGGTTCAACCTCTTTTGTGCATGTCACGTGTTTGTGAGGTGCACTGCGTCACTGCAGGGAGAAATCATGCTTGTTCCTCTGCAGTATCCCCTCATTTCAATGTCTATTCATTTATCCATTCTAATATTCATGGACTTTTAACTAGTTTCCAGTTTTAGACTACTTTGCTTAAAAGTCTTACTGACATTCTTGTAAATGCCTTTTGATATGCATTTGTGCCATTTCTCGAGTTTAAGCCTGGGGTGGAATTCCTGGGCCGGGGCACATGTCCTGGTCTGGGGGGACTTGTAGACAGGCTCTCAAAGCTTCTGCCCCCACGGACGCCCTCACGCGGTGTGAGGAGCTCCTGTGACTCCGTGTACTTGCCAGCACCGGGCTTGCCAGTCCTCTGAATTTAGTCAAGGTGCAGGTCTGTGGCACTGGCTTAGGGTGCCCATAAGGTGCATATTCCTGATGGCTGAGGCTGGGAATTCTTAAATGTTTATTGGCCGTTTGGTGCTCTTTTTCCATAAACAGCCTGTTGGAGACTTTTGCCCGGGCTCATAGGAGGTTGCCTGTGGTTTTCTCATTGGTTGGTGTGGGCCCCACCTGTGTTGCTGACGCAAGCTCTTTGTCAGTGACCTGCTGCGAGTGTCCCATCCTGGGCTGCAGCTTGCCTTTCACTCTCATACTAGTAACGGGCAAAATGCCTTCATTTTCACCTAGTTCGATTGATTCAGCTTTATCTTATAGTTAGCGTTTTAGGTATTTGGTTTAAAATCTTGTCCAAGATCAGAAACTTGTGATCAAGAGCTGCCTAAGGTCATGAATACGTTCCATGATATCCTCTCGAGGTGTTTTTCCTTTCACGTTTAGCTACAATCCACTGGGAATATTTTGTTTGCCTGTTGGGAGGCGTACAATATTTCATTTTTTCCTTTACAACTGTCTAATGGACTCAGTACCATTTATTAAAAATGCCATCGGTTTCCTCAAAGACCTAGAGACAGAAATACCGTTTGACACAGCAATCCCATGACTGGGTATATACCCGAAGGAACAGAAGTCATCCTATTATAAAGACCTATGACTGGGTATATACCCGAAGGAACAGA
>NW_012103199.1:89591-95304 GCF_000951045.1 Mandrillus leucophaeus | reverse complement strand
ATATACCCGAAGGAACAGAAGTCATCCTATTATAAAGACCCATGACTGGGTATATACCCGAAGGAACAGAAGTCATCCTATTATAAAGACCCATGCAGACATATGTTCATTGCAGCACTATTCAAATAGCAAAGACATGGAATCAACCTAAAGGCCCATCTATGATAGACTGGATAAAGAAAATGTGGTACATAAACACCATGGAATACTATACAGCCATAAAAAGAAATGAGATCATGTCCTCTGCAGGGACATGGATGGAGCTGGAGGCCATTATCCTTAGCAAATTAATGCAGGAACAGAAAACCAAATACTGCATGTTTTCACTTATAAGTGGGAGCTAAATGATGAGAACACATGGGCACACAGAGGGGAACAACACACACTGGGGCCTATGAGAGGGTGGAGGGGAGGAGGAGGGAGAGGATCAGGAAAAATTGCTAATGGTTACTAGGCTTAGTACCTGGGCAATGAAATAATCTGTATAACAAATCCCCATGACACATGTTTACCTGTTTAATAAACATGCACATCCTGCACATGTACTCCTGAACTTCAAATAAAAGTTTGAAAAAAATGCCATCCTTTCCCCACCATTTGGAACCTCCACCTGTGCAGAATTGATTTGCCATGTTTGTCAGAACCCATGTAAATGTCCATCTGTTTCTGGACTCAGTCCTGCTCCATGAGTCTGTAAGGATGACAATCGAATCAGGATGGAGCTTGTCAGTAATAAACAGAGAGAGAAGGCAGCGTTGATTTCTATGCTGTGTAACAAAGCAGTGAACGTCTCATGGCTCAGAACATCGCACATTTATCGTCTCACTGTTTCTGTGCGACAGGAGTTGCAGTACAGCTTGGCTGTGTTCTTGGCTCAGGATCTCACAAGGCTGTGATTAAGGTATCAGCCGGATTATGTTCCTTTCTGAAGTTCAGTATCTTCTTTCAAGTTCTTGAGGTTTTTTGGCAGAAGTCAGTTCCTTGCGATAGTAGAACTAAGATCCTCATTTTCTTGCTGGCTGTCAGCCAGGGTCTGTTCTCAGGTCTTAGAATCTTCTCTGATGCCCTTGCCATGTGGCCTCTCCATCTTCAAAGCCAGCAGCAAAGACCATCCCTGCTGTTTAATCGCTCTCATGCTTCACGTCTCTTCTGCCAAAAGAACTCTGCCCCTTTTTGAGTGCTCATCTGATTAGGCGAGGCCCACCCAGGGTAATCTACCTCATGACAGATTTGCCATGTTAACTGCCTCTGCAAACCCTGTCCTGTTCCTCTCCCCACTGCTGTGTGTTGGGCGTGTTGGGAGTGGATGGCTTGTCTTCTGCTGGTCTCTGGGGAGTCTGTTTCAGACCTGGGAGAGGAGCACTCATTATTGGCTCCTCTGTTATCAGCTCTGAGACAGCACGATAACAACATGGAAATTCATCCTCTCATAGCAATACAATTCCCTGTTGTGAGTTCAGCACATAATTGCCCAGAATAAGCCCCACAACCCAGCTTGCCTTGCAGCTGGTTGTCACCATGGTGGCAATTTGACTAATTGGAGTGGGAGTGCTGTGTATAATTTCTTGACTGTGTTCTTATGGGTGTCCTGATCTTTCTTGTCACTTCTGTCCTGTATATTGACATATGATTGTAGTGTTTAATCATCTTGGAGCAGACAGTTGAGGGTCATACCCTAGAGTGCTGAGAACAAAACTGGAGTCTAACTCCTCAGATGACCTCCTAAAATGGGACCATCCTACCAGTGTTGGATGTGGCCTCTCCACATTAGGTGAGGAACAATGAAAATTTATGTGTTTAAACCATTGTATATTTGACATTTACCCCTCTCAAATGCCTTCAAACCGAAGTCTAATTAATACCCATAGCAACTGACTTGAATTAAACTCTCTAATGTTAAACCATCCTTGCATTCCTCTGACAAATCCAATTTGGTCATGATATTTTGTTTTTTAATTTATATTTGCATGTTTCACATTGCTGGATTCAATTTTTGGCTATATTATTTATTACTTTTAAGAAATCAATGTTTATAAGTGAATTTACCTATAATTTCTCCTTCTTACATTGTCTTTTTCTGATCCTGAATATCAAAGAAATTTTAGCATCATTAAGTGGTTTGATGAGGGCATTTCCTTCTTTACATTCTCTGAAGCTGTTTTTTAGAATTGAGACTTTATAGAATATTTTGGAGACTTCTCTTTAAAATTCTCTGATTCGGGTATTTTATGGGTATATTTTGAATAATCCTTAATGCTCAAATAAAAAAGTGATATTTATATCACAGATATTTATATTTCTCTTTTAGTCAGTTTTTAAAAAATTTACAGAGTTCATTTGAAAGTCATAATTTTTCCCCAATGTTCTGTTTTTTTTGTTTTGTTTTTTTCTTTTTTACAATCTAGATTCTACCTTGTATTTAGTTTTGATGTCTTCTTGGTCTCCTCCAATCTGTGACAGTTCTTCATTCTTTCCTTGTTCACAGACATTGGCACTTTTGAAGAATACAGGTCAAGTATTTTGAAGAATGTTCATAAACCTGAGTTTGTTTTGCTTTCTAATAAGATCAAGGTTGTGGATTTAGGGGAAAATTCCTTAGTCCATCATAATGGGGGCATGTGATGTCACATCATACTGGTAATGTTAAATGTGAGCCCTTGGTTAAGGTGAGGTCTGCCAGGTTTTTCTACTGTAAAGTTACTGTTTTCCATTTGTAATTAATAAATATCTGAGACGAAATGCTATGAGACTACACAAATATTCTGTTCCTTCCTAAACTTTTACCCAGTAATTTTAGTATTCATCTGTGGACCTTGCCCATAACAATTATTACTGTGGTTTTCTATTAGTGATTTTAAAAATTTGGACTAATTCATTTTACATTTATGAATTGAAATGTTTCCCTAAGGAAGAGTTTCCAATTCTCTCATATTTACTTATTTATTCATCATTTATTTATGGACCTATGGATATTTTTCTCTTCTGGACTTTAGTCCAATACTGTTATTTTTATTTTATTACTCAAATTGTCCCAGTTTTGGCTAGTGAAAGTTGAAAGTGAAAGAAGAAATTTTTCATTCTTTTTGAAGCTGTTATAAATGGAATTGTTTTCTTAATTTCATTTTCAGATAGTTCATTGCTAAAGTATAGAAATATAATTACTTTTCATATATTGATCTTGTATCCCAAAACTTTGATGAATTTGTTAGTTCTAATAGGTTTTTTTTTAATCCTTAGGATTTTCTACATACAAGGTTATGTAATCTGTTAATAGGCATGGTTTTGCTTCTTCTCCAATCTGGATTCCTTTTATTTCTTTTTCTTGCCTAGTTTCCTTGGCTAGAACCTCAAGTCCAATGTTGAAAAGTTACGAGAACAGACATACTTGTCTTGCTCCTGATCTTAAGAAGAAAGTTTTCAATGTTTCCTCACTAAGTATATTAGCTGTGGGTTTTTCCTAGACGTCCTTTATCAGGTCGAGGGAGTTTCTATTCTTAGTTTGTTGAGTGTTATCATTAAAGGGTGTTGGATTTTGTCAAAATGCTTTTTCTGTATCTATTAAGGTGATCACGATACTTTTGTCCTTTATTCTACCAATATAGTATATTAGATTAATTTATTTTTATATGTAGAGCAAGTCCGACATTCTTAGAATAAATTTCACTTGTCATTGTATATTAAGCTTTTTATATGTTGTTGAATTTGAATTGCTAGTATTTGTTAAGGATTTTTGCGTTGGTATTTATAAGGGATTTTGGTCTGTCATTTTCTTGGGATGTCGTTGCCGAGTTTTGGTATCAGGATAATACTGACTTCATAGAATGAGTTTTATTTCTGTCTTTGTCTTTGTCTTTGTCTTTGACAGCTTGACTATGAAGTGTTTAGTGTGCATCGCCTTCGAGTCTATTCTACTTAGACTTCATGGAGCTTCCTGAATGTATAAATTAATCATTTCACAAAATCTGCGAAGTTTGGGTCATTATTTCTTCACATTTCTTTCTTGCACTTTCTCTCCTTTCTTTCTGAGACTTCCATCATACATATGTTGCTATATTTGATAGTGTCCCCACAGATCTTGGAGGTACTATTCATTTTTCTTTCTGTTTTTCATACTGGATTATCTCAATTTACTTAGCTTCAAGTTCACCAGTTCTTCTACCAGTTCAAATCTGCTGTTGAGCATCTAGTGGGTATTTCATTTCAGTTATTGCACTTTTCATCTCCAGAATTCCTATTCGATTTAAAAAAAATAATTTATATTGCTTTATTTATATTCTCTACTTGATGACACATCATTCTCATACGTTGCATTAGTTCTTTAGATATGGTTTTCTTTAGTTCTTTGAACATATTTATGACAGCTGATTTAAAGTCTTTGTCTAATAAGTCCAACACCTGGGCTTCCTCATGGGACAGTTTTTATTGACTGATTTTGTATCCAATGTATGGGCTACACTGTCCTGGTTCTTTGCATGTTTCATAATTTTTTGTTGAAAAGTAGATGTTTTAAATAGTTTAATCTAGCAACTCTGGAAATTAGATTCCTCTCCCCACAGATTCTGTTTTTGCTATTTGTTTTGCTGAATTAAGTCTATAAAGTCTGTATTTGTTTCATGTATAGCCACTGAAGTTCATTTTGCTTCGTGGTCAGTTAATAGCTAGGGAGAGATTTCCTCAAATACCTTGGAGCAAAAAGTCTCCCTGATTTTGTGGAGGAAGACTTCAGTTCTCCAGCATGCAGGCTGCAGCTCTGCCTTAGCTTTCAGTTCCTACTTGTGCAGAGTCTCAAGGCTAGCTAGAGGTGACAGGCTAGCGCCTCCTCAGGTCTTCCCTGGGCATGGGCACAGCATGATACATGCATGTGGTCCTCTAGAATATCTTGGAATATTTTGGAATCTCCCCCTCCAGTAGCTGTTAGGCTGCCATTTGTCACAGCTATCATGATTGGCAGACTGTTAATTTTCAAGGCCACTACACAGCGTGGGAGAGGGAGATGAAATAGGGCAAGCTGAAATGTCACGCAGCTCTCCATTCTTACCAATATTTAGTCTTTTTTCTTAAACAAATGCTCTTCAAATTGTTGGAGGCCGTATTAGTCTGTTCTCGCATTGCTGTGAAAAAAATCAAAGAATGAGTGATTTATAAAGAAATGAGGTTTGATCGGTTCGTGGTTCTGCAAGCTGTGCAGGAAGTGTGGCAGCATCAGCTTGGCTTCCGGGGAGGCCTCAGGAAACTTACACACATGGCGGAGAGCAAAGGGGAGAGTGAGCACTTCACACAACTGGAGCAGGAGGAGAGGCAGGGAAGGGTCACACACTTAAACAACCAGATCTCATGAGAACTCCTGCACTATGCAGTAGCCTGTGAGGGGACGATGCTAAACCTTTCACGAGAACGTACCTCCCACGAGGCCCCACCTCCAGCACTGGGGATCACAGTTCAACATGAGATTTGGTGGGGACACAGATCCAAACCATATCAGAGCCATTCACCACTGCCTCGAGTCTCCGTCCATCCTTACCTCGGGGCCACTTCTCTCCACTCAAGATGAATGTTCAGGTGCATGGCCCAGAGCTCCACCCACCAAGAGGATGTCCCCTGACCCTGGTGAACTTCCAGGGCATCTAAGAAGTTAATTTTGGCCATTTTATTTGCAAGGATTCTCCTTGCTTTTATGGAGGGGCGGAACATGGGGATCCTTATTCCACTATTC
>NW_012103199.1:81263-89106 GCF_000951045.1 Mandrillus leucophaeus | reverse complement strand
GTTATCTTGATCAAAATTCTCCCTGGAAAAAGTTGCTCTCTGTATATTTTAAAACTCACAGAAACACGCACATACACAAGTGGCCAAGTGCAACAAGCAGAAGCAGGAATGTCAGCTATGCTGTGGGCGGTGCGTGGGGGCATCTGGCATGAAGACCGATAAGAGGGTCTGTCCTGGGCCCGGGGGTCTTCAGGTCCACCTCATCCACTTGCAGCCCTCACTGGAGGTGTTTAGTGACACAAGAGTGGGGTGTCTGGACTGCCGGCAGCAGGACTAAGGGAGCCTCCTGTTGCCCAGAGCCTCTGCCTGTCCACACTGGGCCTGCCGTTCCTAGGCAGTGGTCTGGAACCCCTGGGACTATCATTAGGGCCTTGGGTGATACTTGCAGAGGTGCCCCCTCCAACGCTTGGGGAAAGTGGAAGGTCCACAGGCCCAAGGTCCAGGACAGCAGGTGCCAGGAGGAGTGGGAGGAGGAAGAGACACGCTGGGAGAGGATGGAGGAAGTTGGTGGTCCCGAAAGTGGATCAGTTTGTAAGAGAACTTTATGGGCTAGAAATGAGGGTGGGGCTGAAGGGAGAGTGGCCAAGGGCTCCTGTGTGAGAGGAAGACGTGCATCTATCCAGCGGGGTTCAAATTCCCCAGATGGACCAAGGACAGACTGGCAGGAGAGTCCTTCCAAGGGCTGTGGTTTTCTTAGAAAGTGTGTCTGGGGCTTTCCCAGCCATCAAGATGCACCCACATCCCCTCCCAGCCTGCGAGCCCCACACCTAGCTGGACCTGCATGGCCACAGGGTCCGCTTTCCCTTCTTTCCCTGCTCCCCAAACACTTAGTGATCCCATCGGCTGCAAACTTGGCAGCAGCAGGGCTGGGACTGAGCTCCCAGAGTTGGGGTGGCTGGGCCCCTTTATACCGAAATCGAGTTGTTAGAAAGGTTGGTGAGAGCGTGGAGCGTGGAACACCTCTCCCTCCTCGGCATCACTGTGACGTCCGCGGCCGACCCTCCCCGGCGCTTCCCCACATGCAGGTCCTAAGAGCTTCATGGTACCACATCACTTCGACCTTCCAGCCGCCTGGGCTTCCTTCTCATCATTCTCTCTCCTTTATTAAAAAAAGCAAGAAGAAACTCAGAGAGGCTGAGGGAGCCAGTTGCTTGTGGCCACAGAGCCGCTAAGGTGAAGACCTGGGGTTGGAACCCAGAATTTTTCTCACCCTAGAGTCCATGTTCTTAACCATCATAGTTTATCCTGACCTCTCTTTTTTGAAGGGGGAGTTCCAGGCATCCAGCGAGCCAGCAGCAAGGACCTGCAGAGGATCGTCCTGAGTCAGGCTCCCTGGACATGGGAATCTGCGTGTGTGTCATTTCTCCAGGAAGAGCTCATCAGGAAAAGCCTTTGAGGGTCATGGTGAAGCAGGGTAGGGGAGGGTCAAGAGCTGATCGCCCGGTCTCAGAGCATCTCTGGAACATGAACTGCACTGCAGAGAAAAAAATCGAGCCGTCTGTGCCTGGACAGCCAGTCACTGGCCAGGGGCCTCTCCAGGGGGTTCACCACTTCCTGGGCAAGACGGCTCAGGTTGGTAGAAAGCCGTTCCTCCAAGACAGGGGATGCAAGCCATTTGCACCCTTCACTCCAGCAGCTTAGAGGTGGAGTCACTGAGCCTGTGCAGGGGATCTGGAGGGGCTCCAATGGCACCTGTGACAGTCTGCCCCCGGCCAGCCCACAGTCACCTGCTGCTCACAGGTCGGTGAGTTCACTGCAGCCGCGCAAGGCACAGGCTCTCCACGGTTCTGCAGCCTCAGTTCCTGGGAGGTTCACCAGCAGGGGACTGGCGTATGAACTCCGGTCCCGCTGTGGTCTCCAGGCCGTAACTTACCCTCACCCACCCCTTGACCTGCCGGGCACTCTAGGCTGCCTCCGCCTGGTGCAGCAGGCCTGGCTGGTGAGGGATCTGCCTGCCAGGAGTCTGAGTCCCAGCTGCCATACCTTAACAAGGCTGTGGTTAGTGGACTTGCTGGACACTGGGATAGCAGGAGGTGTCCCGTGGGTCACATGGACTCCAGGTGCATCCCCACCCTGTCCTGGCAGCAGCAGCCCTGGCCCCACCTCCACCCCTCAGGATCGGGGCCAGCGACCACTGCCAGGACGACTCTTTTCTGTGCCTGACACAAATGAGGCAACAGTGACCAGATGGCAATGCCTTCTCAATCCAGAGGGACTCGTTCCACGACCCCGGTGGAAATGTACCCTTCGGGCAGCCACAGAGCCACAGGGTGAGGGCGGCAAACCCATGTTCCCACAGTGAGCTGCGTGGAACGATGGCGAGGGGACCCCCCATGTGTTCACTCCTTGGCTCCCAGATCCACGCGTTCTGCCTGTCACGGACATGGCACCATGTCCTTGTCACTGGCTCGAGAAATATCCTGCAAACTAAAGGACAGCACCCACATTCTTGGACGCCCACATTCTCGGATGCCCACATTCTCGGACGCCCACATTCTCAGACGTCATCTCTTAGCCAAGCCTAGGCTGCTTCTGGGAGGACACTCCGTCCCTGTTGGCCGGGACAGTTCTGGAGGGAGGTCCACGGTGGGGCCAGGAGATCCACGGTTGTGTACCCCAGCCCCTTCCTCTGACATCGTGGGGTCCTGTGGTCAGCGGCCATGTGGCTGGGGACCTTCTGTTAGTGAATCTGGGCTCTTGGCTGTGGTGCATGAAGAAAAGCAAACCCTCATCTGGCACAGGCACCAATCCCAGTCCCGACAGGCCCCTGTCCTCTCCAGTGCAGAGTGGTTCTTTGTAACTAGTTTGCCACTGAAAGACTGGCTGGTGTCTTTGAGGGACGATGTCAGGACATGAGCTGCGGTCTGTTTCTGACACAGCAGTGACAGTGATCACAATGACCTTGATGAGAAGCCTGTGCCACTGAGGGGACGCATAGCTTCAGACCCTGTCACCTCGCCTACTGCCACCACACGTTCGTCACCCCAATCCTGCAGTGGCCCTGGACAGAGGCTGCCTGACACCTGGCAGAGCTGCCCTGCCCACGCGCTCATCCTGGGCCTCTTCCACACAATGCCCGCTGGAGCGTGGGGATGTGGGACACAGAGACCCCCCCGTCCTCCAAGCCATTCACCACTGCGCCGACTCTGCGTCCATCCTTATCCAGGCTCACTTCTCCCCACTCACAGGGGATGTGCGGGTGCACGGCCCAGAGCTCCGCCCACCCAGAGGGTGTCCCCTGACGCTGACTTTCAGGTTGGCCTCTGCGGAGCAGTCACACAGCAGCAGCTCCTTTCTGGCTTGTCCTGAGAGCTGAACCGAGCATCTGAAAGTCAAGATTGCTTCTTCCTCTTTTGCCCACTAGTCAGAGAGACCCCGACGAGGCCAGTGGTGTGAGCTGGGGGAGAGACGTTGGTGCGTGGTGGCAGAGGACACGGAGGTGGGTTTCCTGTTTGTGGAGCCTCCTTGTGCCCCCTGGACCTGCCTGGGCCTGGTCACAGATGACCTCGTCAGCGAGGGTGGATGGCCACTGCATCGTCCAGCCTTGTCACTCGGGCCTGGCGGTGCACAGCTCTCCCTGGGTGATACTGGCTCCATGGACAGCTGCAGTCCCCTGGCCAGAGGCTCCCTGCCTGCCGAGGTGCGGGAGCTCGTCGGGGACTGTTCTGGAAAGATGGTCTGTTCTCTCCCACAGAGAGCAATGACGGAGCCTGGCTCCCGAGCTCTGGGGTCTGCACGGCTGCTCTCTTGGTGGGCATCGTGCTCCACCTCGCGGGGTCTCCCAGGCTGTAGGGCCTAAGAGACAGAGCTGCTTATACACAGCCTGGGCGGATTGCAGCGCCCGCTGGGTCCTGGGCCTGCGGAAGAGGAACTGCCTGGGTGGTACCTGACAAATGGCAGGATCAGGGTGCCAAGCACAGGCCACGCTGCCTCCATAGCCGCAGGGGCCTCGGGATGTTGCGGCAGGAATCCAGTCCTCAACAGCCACCTCTGGAGGGGGCGTGTCCCCCACCCTGAGTCCCCTCCAGGTGTGCACCCCTGCCGAGTCCCCAGCTCCATCTGCGTGCTGGCTTCAGCGTATGGGGCTGCCGTCAGGGTCTGGGCCACGTCCAGGTGGTTCCAATGCCTCCCTTCCTTCTCATCATTGTCAAAGTAGGAGGCTCCACACAGCCCCAGGGTGAAGCTCACTGGGGGTGCTCACCAAGGCCAAGCCACGTGCATGTGGACGGCTTCTGAGCCTCACCATGGGACGGACGTGGAAAAGGATTAGCTCGCAGATGGGCCCCCACAAAGCGCGTAGCCGAGGTGTGCGGGCTCGAGTACGACACTCCCTCCATCCTCAGGGCTGCAGCTGTGCTGTTTCTCAGCTGTGATTGTGACCAACTCACCATGACCACAGCTCATCCGGCTTCCTGGGGGCCACACTGGTGACTTAGATAGTGACAGGGCTTGAGTGGGGCGTCCTGTCCCCTGTTCCTGAATCCCAAAAACTGCAAACCCTCACCCTGCTCCCTCGGCCGGCAGAGGCAGAGGTGATGTATTTTAGCAGGAACGGCCGTGTGGAGGCCATGGAAATTGTCCTCAGGCCTGCCCCGGCCCAGAGAGCGAAGTGAAAACAGTAGAAAAGGCTGTGGGGAATGGTGGGAATTAGAGCCACTTCCCAAAACTCGAAGGATGCAGGAGGCTGTTAGCAGTGAGTGGCAGCCCCTGGCAGATTGAGCCCTGTGCATCACCAGGGAACACAGAATGCCAAGCAGCGCAGCCAGTCAGCCACAGGAAGGTGCCTGAGGGGGCATCTAACCTGGAAATCTCACCCCAGGACACCCTGCAGAGCTGAGGGCACCGCGTGCCAGGATGTCCTATGCACAGGCACCACTGAAGCCCTGGTTACCATTGCTTGTAGCAGGTGAAACTGGTCACTGCAGTGAATTCCAGACACAGAAAGCTGTGCAGTCTCCATCATACGGCCAAGGCTGTCATGGGCCCTGGGAGGCAGGAGTGCACAGGAGCGATTCCACGTTGGGATGTGCCCTGTGCCCGCTCCGGCTCAGCCTGGCTCTCAGGCTGTGGGGAGACGTCCCCAAAGGGCTCACAAGCCCTGCCCCTCCTCACCAGACTGAGCAAAAGCCAGGGCACAGGGACCTCTTGACAGAGCTGATTGGCCGGCACAGACAGAGCCCCTGGGACCGAGGCTTTTCTCTGGAACCTCCCACATTCTAGGGGCGAGGACCCCAGCTGCGGCTGTGTCCACAGGCACCAGGGGAAGGGACTGGCACCAGGGAACCTGCACCAAAAGTGTGGGGCCCCCTGCCGAGCAGGGCTGCCTCCAACTGGGATTGCGTGGCACTTCCCCGGCAGGAACCTCTCTCGTGTACCAGGTCAAGGCTGGTTGAGAAACACAGAGCCAGGGCTTGGGACGAGCCGAAAACCAGGAAGGGCTGACAGCGCTCCTCCCCAGGGCTTTGCCTGGGTGTTCCCTCCCCATGCAGGAATGTGCTGCTTCCTGGTCTCCCCTAGCACCCTCCACCTGCCCACCCCATGTAACTCGCCCTCAGCTCAGTCTGTCCCCTGACAGTTTCATTTTCCTCATGGGGCATATCCCACTTCAGCACTATCTTGTTTTGAATTTGCTGACACCTCCCTCACCCCACCCCCTTCCCCTGCTCTCGACTGCAGGCCAATGACGCAGGGGGTGTCCTGACCTCATCCCCAGCATCTCAGCACCTGCACGGAGACTCAGACACACGGGGTATGGTGTCCAGTGGTGGGATGGCAGCTCAAACCTGGGGTGGAGGATGGAAGAGTAGGTGGCGAAGGAGCTATGAGGGTGCAGGGGCACCTGGGACAAGGTGGGGACCTTGGCCTGGTCCACACGAAATCATTTAAGCAGCATCCTTGAAGTTTCAGCCACTGGAGGAAACAGCCAGGGAAGGGGGTTGTGTGCTTTATCTCCTGTTTCGTTTGGCAAAAGAGAACCACTGCTCTCCCTGCAGCATGGCAGACCCCTGCCCCGGAGTCTGCACCTTCCTTCCCCCTGCGCTGGGCTGCTCTGGCTACATGATCTCACTGACACCTTGGGAACTGGGTGATAAGGCTCGTGCCTGAGTAATTTCTACCTCCAGGCTCTCCTGAGAATCACAGTACAATGTGGATGTTGCCAGGTTCTGCCAACACATTTTCCAGTCGGTCCTCTCTTGGGAGTCTGGGCGGGCAGGGCAGGGGAGGGGAGAGAGAGAAGGCGTCAGCCTCCATTTTTAGGTTGAATTCCCTTTTGGAAGGTGCCCTGTCTGTCTTTGGCAAGGATGCAGAGAGGGGTGGAGCACCACCCGCACAGGGCAGCTCGGCCACCCCCACAGGGCAGCTCAACCACCCCCACAGGGCAACTCAACCACTCCCACAGGGCAGCTCGGCCACCCCCACAGGGCAGCTCAGCCAGCAGCTCCCCAAGCTCTTCCTTGAGTATTTCCCTTCAGCCCTGGGCAGGTGGGGGCAGCCACAACTCCATTCTGATTAGTTTGATCCAATGTTTCTCTGTACTTAAAGACCCATATTTGGAAAACTCCAATTCTCTGCATACCAATCACTGTATACTTAAGAGATGGCAATTTACCATTGGAAGTCTGGCCACATAGGTAGGGTGGCCAAGCTGAGCAATACTGGACGCCCAGTGACACAGTTTGAATGCATGTCCCTGCCCAAATCTCATGTTGAAATGTAATCCCCAGTCTTAGATGTGGGGCTCGGTGGGAGGTGTTTAGATCATCCAGGTGGATCTTTCATGAATAGCTTGGGCCATTCCCTGGGTGATGGATGAGCTCTTGTTCTGAGTTCACATGAGATCTGGTCGTTTAAGAGTATGTGGCACCTCTCCCCATAGTACTCTGTCTCTTGCTCCTGCTCCGGCCATGTGACATTCTTACTCCCCCTTTACCTTCCACCATGATTGTAAGCTTCCTGAGGGCTCCCTAGAAGCCAAGCGGATGTCAGCACCATGCTTCCTGTAAATCCTGGAGAAGCATGAGCCTATTAAACCTCTTTTCTTTATAAATTACCTGGTTCTCAGGTATCTCTTTATAGCAATGCAAAACCTGCCAATACAGAAAATTGGTACCAGGAGTCAGGTATTAGTATAAAGATACCTGAAAATGTGGAAGCAACTTTGGAACTGGGTAATGGGGACAAATTGAAAGAGTTTTGAAGGCTCTGAAGACAGGAAGATGAAAGAAAGTTTGGAACTTTTTAGCGACCGGTAAAATGGTTGTGACCACAATGCTGATAGTGGTATGAACACTGAAGTCTAGGCTGTTAAGGTCTCAGATGGAAATGAGAAACTTATTGGGAAACGCAGCAAAGATTACACATGTTATGCCTTAGCAAAGAGCTTGGTTGCTGCCTTCTGTTCCTGCCCTAGCGATCTGTGGAAGTTTGAACTTCATAGTGATGATTTAGGGGATCTGGCAGGATAAATTTCTAAGCAGCAAAGTGTTTGAGATGTGGCCTGGCTGCTTCTAACATTCTATGCTCAGATGCAGAAGCAAAGGAATAACTTAAAGATGGGACTTATATTTAAAAGGGAAACAGAGCATAAAAGTTTGGAAAATTTTCAGCCTGACCATGTGGCAAATTAAAAAAAAAAAAAAGGCTTTTTTCAACAGAAGAATTCAAGCAGGCTGCAGAGCAACCACTTGCTAGAGAAATTTGTATGAATCAAAAGGAGCCAAGTTCTAATATCCAGGACAATGGAAGAAAGGCCTTGAGGACATTTCAGAGATCTTCCTGGTCTCCACTCCTATCACAGGCCCTGAGGCCTATGAGAACTAAATGATTTTGTGGGTCAGGCCCA
>NW_012103199.1:75247-76113 GCF_000951045.1 Mandrillus leucophaeus | reverse complement strand
AGTCTGTCCCCTGACAGTTTCATTTTCCTCATGGGGCATATCCCACTTCAGCACTATCTTGTTTTGAATTTGCTGACACCTCCCTCACCCCACCCCCTTCCCCTGCTCTCGACTGCAGGCCAATGACGCAGGGGGTGTCCTGACCTCATCCCCAGCATCTCAGCACCTGCACGGAGACTCAGACACACGGGGTATGGTGTCCAGTGGTGGGATGGCAGCTCAAACCTGGGGTGGAGGATGGAAGAGTAGGTGGCGAAGGAGCTATGAGGGTGCAGGGGCACCTGGGACAAGGTGGGGACCTTGGCCTGGTCCACACGAAATCATTTAAGCAGCATCCTTGAAGTTTCAGCCACTGGAGGAAACAGCCAGGGAAGGGGGTTGTGTGCTTTATCTCCTGTTTCGTTTGGCAAAAGAGAACCACTGCTCTCCCTGCAGCATGGCAGACCCCTGCCCCGGAGTCTGCACCTTCCTTCCCCCTGCGCTGGGCTGCTCTGGCTACATGATCTCACTGACACCTTGGGAACTGGGTGATAAGGCTCGTGCCTGAGTAATTTCTACCTCCAGGCTCTCCTGAGAATCACAGTACAATGTGGATGTTGCCAGGTTCTGCCAACACATTTTCCAGTCGGTCCTCTCTTGGGAGTCTGGGCGGGCAGGGCAGGGGAGGGGAGAGAGAGAAGGCGTCAGCCTCCATTTTTAGGTTGAATTCCCTTTTGGAAGGTGCCCTGTCTGTCTTTGGCAAGGATGCAGAGAGGGGTGGAGCACCACCCGCACAGGGCAGCTCGGCCACCCCCACAGGGCAGCTCAACCACCCCCACAGGGCAACTCAACCACTCCCACAGGGCAGCTCGGCCACCCCCACAGGG
>NW_012103199.1:64912-74132 GCF_000951045.1 Mandrillus leucophaeus | reverse complement strand
AAAAAAAAAAAAAAGGCTTTTTTCAACAGAAGAATTCAAGCAGGCTGCAGAGCAACCACTTGCTAGAGAAATTTGTATGAATCAAAAGGAGCCAAGTTCTAATATCCAGGACAATGGAAGAAAGGCCTTGAGGACATTTCAGAGATCTTCCTGGTCTCCACTCCTATCACAGGCCCTGAGGCCTATGAGAACTAAATGATTTTGTGGGTCAGGCCCAGAGCCCTGCTGCCCTGTGCAGCCTCAGGACACTGCTTTCTATATCCTGGCAGCTCTGGGTCCAGCCTGGGCTTGAAGGGGCCCAGGTATAGCTCAGACTGCAGCTCCAGAGGGTGCAAGCCATAAGCCTTCCACATGGTATTAAGCCTGCAGGTACACAGAGTGTAAGAGCTGAGGTTTGGCAGCCTAGATTTCAGAGGATGTATGGAAAAGCCTGGATGTCCATGCAGAAGCCTGCTGCAGGAGTGGAGCCCTCACAGAGAATGTCTACTGGGGCAGTGCCAAGGGGAAATTTGAGGTTGGAGCTGCCACACAGAGCTCTACTCTGTGGGGCACTACCTAGTGGAGCTGTGAGAAGGGAACCATCCTTTTCCAGACCCTAGAGTGGTAGAGCTTCCTACACAACTTGCCTCCTACACCTAGAAAAGCCACAGGCACTCAACAACCTGTACGAGCAGCTGTGGGGGTTGTACCTTGCAAAGCCACAGGGGTGGAGCTCCCCAGGGCCTTAAGAGCCCACCCTTATCACCAGAGTGTCCTCAATGTGGGACATGGAGTCAAAGGAGATTATTTTGGAGTATTAAGATTTAATGACTGCCCTTCTGGGTTTCAACTTTTACAGGGACTATAGCCCCTTTCTTTTGGTCAGTTTTTCTCCCTTTTGGAATAGGAACATTTGCCCAGTGCCTCTGCCCCCATTGTATCTTGGAAGTAAATAACTTGTTTTGATTTTACACACTCATAGGTAGAAGGAAAACATCTCTAGATGAGACTTGGGACCTGGGACTTCAACTTTTCAGTTAACCCTAGAAATTAGAGTCAAGACCTTGAGGGACTGTTTGTAAGGCATGATTATATTTTGCAATATGAGAAGGCCATGAGATTGTGGAGGGGTCAGGGGTGGACTTACATAGTTTAAATGTATGGCCCCACTCAAATCTCATGTTGAAATGTCATCCCCAGTCTTGGAGGTGGGGCCTGGTGGGTGGTGATTGGATCATGGAGGAGGATCCCTCATGAATGCCTTGGGCCATCCCTCTGGTGATGAGTGAGCTCTTGCTTTGAGTTCATACCAGATCTGGTAATTTAAGAGTGTGTAGCACCCCTCCAGGCCCTCACTCGCTCCTGCTTTCACCACATGCCATGCCTGCTCCCAATTTGCCTTCCGCCATGATTGTAAAGTTTCCTGAGGTCTTCCTAGAAACTGAGCAGATGCCAGCACCATGCTTGCTATAAAGCCTGTAGAATAATGAATGAGTTAAACCTCTTTTCTTTATACATTACCCAGTCTTGGCTATTTCTTTATAGCAGTGCAAGAACGGCCTAAGACACCCAGTTAAATTTGAATTTCAGATGAACAAGGAGAAATATGCTGCATAGGCATGTCCCATGGAATCAGGCAAGCCCATCTGGGGCAGGCTCAGGACTGTGCACCAGGCTGGCTCTCTGCTCGCCCGCATTTCCTGGTTCCTATGCAGGTGGGCGTGGCCATGTGACTCGTCCTGACTGATGAGGTGTGAGCAGAAGTGACATGTGTCACTTAAGTGGAGGCAGTATCCTCCCACATCTGTCTCATGGACTACACTATGGTGCCCATCCCCTGGGCTCTGAGTGACCGCGTGGAGCCGAGTATACAGACTCAGCATGTGGAGGAGGTGTGTCCTGGTCTAGCCTTCCATGCCCACCTCCTGTGGGATGATGGAGCTGTACCAGCTGCTCCACAGCTGTTGTTGGCAGAATCCCTGCTGTTGTTGGCAGAATCCCTGAAGAGAAAGGTAATTATTGACTGCTCACATAGGAGGCCCAGAGCACGGCGCCCCTGGGCAAGAAAGTAGGGGATGATGCAAAGTTCCAACAGGCAATGCCAGCTCCTTGGAGCGGCTCAGCTTGGCTCATGTGTGGCCCTTCTTCAGAGCAGAGTTCTTTCATCCCCTCCAACAGAATGGCCACATCATCTGTCACAGAGTCCCCAAACATGCCCCTGTTGGAGCTGCCTCCCCATCTGGAGGTGAAAGCATGGTCCCTGGAAATGGCAGAACCTCAGAAGCTGGGTGGGGAGCCTGAAATGTCTCTTTCTGCCACTTGATAAGGTCAATGTTGGGTTTGTTTCTAAATAAATCATCCCCACCTCCTAAAATCCTAAATCTGTTGACAGTTGCCCAGAATCTGAAAATACAAGCCTGACACAGACAGGCTTTCCACTGAGATATCTCTGGGGGAGAGATATTGAGCTGCAATGTGAGGTTGGGACCTGCTTATGTGGGGAGCCAACCTTCTCAGCTGCCCAGAGCCAATGGACCCCCAGCCTCCACTTCTCCCCAAAGACTCTCCAAGGCCTCCATCATCCAAGCTGGGAGTGAAGTCTGAGACTAGCAGTTGCCTTTGTGGTACCTTCCACTCAAAGGCCCTGCGGGTCCTCTTAAAAAGAATAACAGCCAGCAAGAGGGAAAGTTCATAATTTCTAAAAGATGAGTTGGCAAGTGTGGTTTTCTCTCTGTGGACAGTGGACAGTGGGGGATCACAGGGAAAGCTAGCTGAAGAAGGGGATCTGTGGGGCTCAGAGCACCCAAGGGCCACCTCAGAGCAGAACTGGGGGGAAGGGTAGTGCATTTGTCTGTTTTCATGCTGCTAGTAAACACATACCTGAGACTGGATGACTTATAAAGGGGCCAGGCGTGGTGGCTCACGCCTATAATCCCAGCACTTTGGGAGGCAGGGGAAGGCAGATCACCTGAGCTCAGGAGTTCAAGACCAGCCTGGCCAACATGGTGAAACCCTACCTCTACTAAAAACACAAAAATTAGCTGGGCTTGGTGGCACATGCCTGTAATCCCAGCCACTTGGGAGGCTGAGGCAGGAGAATCACTTGAACCTAGGAGGCAGAGGCTGCGGTGAGCTGATATCACGCCACTGCACCCCAGCCTGGGTGACAGAGAGAGACTCTTTCAAAAAAAAAAAAAAAAAGAAAACAAAGAAAAAAAAAAGGAGGTTTAATGGACTCACAGTTCCACACGGCTGGGGAAGCCTCACAATCATGGCAGAAGGCAAAGGAAGAGAAAGTCACATCTTACATGATGGCAGGCAAGAGAGAGCGTGCGTAGGGGAACTCCCCTTTATAAAACCTTCAGATCTCGTGAGACTTATTCACTATCACGAGAACAGCACAGGAAAGACCGGCCCCCATGATTCAATTACCTCCCACCGGGTCCCTCCCACGACACGTGGGAATTATGGGAACTATAATTCAAAATGAGATTTGGGTGGGGACACAGCCAAACCATGTCAAGTAGGGACACAGCAGAGAGGTGGAGCATGTTGCAGCTTCGCAACCTAAGAAAAGCTCTGACAATCAATCTGTGGCTCTGATGAACCACTTCATTCATTTTCTGTGGCTGTTTAAAACAGGATCTGGAAAATGCTAGCCTGACACGGATGAGCTTTCCGTGTCATTATGTTCTCATGGTCTGGAGACCAGACGTCCCAAACTGAGGTGTGGTCAGGACCTTGCTCCCTCTAGACTCTGGGTAGAATTGGTCCTTGCCTCCTCCCTGTTTGTGGCCAGCCATTCCTGGAGTTCCTGGGCTTGCCGGCACATCACTGCAATCTCCGCCTAGTTCCTGGGCTTGCGGGCACATCACTGCAATCTCTGCTTCCTTGTCACGTGGCATTCTCTCCGTGTGTCTCTTCTGGGACACAAGTCATTGGGTTTGGGGCCCACCCTAATCCGGTATAGCCACATTTCAACCTACCTAGTTACATCTGCAAAGGCCCTATTTCCAGATAAAGTCATTCCGAAGGTGCCAGGTGGACGTTATTCAACCTGGTACCCCCAGGTGCACAGATCCTTCAAAACTGAATGTGGATTCTCAGGCTCGAATGAGCTGCAATTCCAGTCCCTTGGGGCCCAGCCAGGGTCCTGATCTCCGGAATGAGGGGAAGCAGCAGGTGGGGAAGCAGCAGGTAGGAAGGGAGCAGTTCGGCCAGGAGCCCCCTCTTCAGATGGCCTTGGCTGTGCAGGACGTGTTGGACCGGCCATCCAGCCCCTGATGTGCCCCACCTGTGACAGAGACCAGGCGGCCCTGAGCCGGCAGCACGTGCACTGTCATCCAGGACACAGCCCAGGGCCTGCAGCAGGCAACAACTTCTGCTGGGAGCACTTCCATCTGGAAACCAGAGAGGTGTCCACAGAGAAGGGGCAGGACCTTCCCCTCCCCGTCAGGGCTGGCTAGGCGGCAACCTCACGGTGGAGGAAAATCCTTCCACCTGGAGCCAAAAGTCCACGGAGATGATAAATCTCTCCTCGTGTCGGCTTCCAGAAACCACGCCTGCCATTTGCAGATGAAAAATGTCGGCCAGCCGGTTGGAAGCGGCAGGCACATGGCAGAAAGGTTAGCTCTCCTGCCTCTCCCCCAAACACAAAGCCTTTTCTTTCTCCAGCTGGAAGTGAGCACGCCTCATGAATGCAAAGCACTCTTTCAACATTCGATTTTAAATTCTTTGAATTAAATCTGGATCCTTCCAGGCCCTGTGTTCTCCCGGTTATTTATCACTGGCTAAGTGTAGAAGTCTGTTGAGCGTCTCCGGGGACTGCTGACTTAGGAGCTGCATCTGAAATGTTATAAACTATTTAAAACCAAAAGCTCGGCTGTGTCCAGTCAGAGGGAGCGCATTTGCAGGCCGTGCTGGGAAAACGAGCGCTGGCCCCCTGCACACACACTCATTCTGCCTGGCCTTCCTCTGGGTAATCACTTTAATACACTTGAAAATAAACCTTTTCCCCACCGAGGCAGGGCGATTTTTTCCCCTTATTTAGCAAACATTGATTTTTATTCCCTCCCCCATGGTCCTGCCTCTGTGAAATTAGCAAGTCAGCTTTGTCCCCGCATCCCCACCGCCCCCACCCCGCCGCCTCCCCAGGCCCGTGGCAGTCCCACCGCGCGCCGGCAGGGGGCGAGAAAGCCTCTCTTTTGAGGGCCCCACGCGGCGCTCCCGCGGGACCCGCCTGGCTCTGGGCTCCCGGGACAGGGAAGCCAGGCTTCTCCCCGGATGCAGGGGCAGAGGAAGACCCAGTTCCTTCTGGACGTCGCACATCAGGACCTGCGATGCTGAAGAATGAGGAACTGGGTGGAAGTCGTGCTTTGAAGCAGGGAGAGCCCCCCCACCAATCAGGAGCCCTGCCAGGTGCCCCTGCCACCTGCCCCGTGCCACGGGAGCCACACTCCCCAAAAGGCTGTGTGTGGCGGGCTCGGCCCCCAGCCCTGCCCGGGCACTGGCTGACAGCGCTGGAGGGGCTGGAATTGGGTAGGAGCTCCCAGGGGGTGACTCCGAGCCTCAGTCCTGGGGCCCTGGCCTACGTCCTGTCCAGGGGGCCTCCAAGATGGCCCTCGATGTGCCATTTCCTTTGGATGACCTCTCTGCCCCTCAGCTGGGCTGACCAGAGCGCTTCTGATGGGTGGAGAGCAGCACAGGTGATGCCACTTTCCAGAGAGGGTTCTGGCCTCTGCCTCGGCTGGCTGCCTCCTCCTTCTCTCTCCCCACCTTTTGCTCTGGCTCTCTCTTTCCCTCTTCCTCTCTCCCTGTCTCTGTCTCTTTTGCTGTCTGTGTCTCTGTCTCTCTCTCTCTCTCTCTCTCTCTCTCTCTCTCTCTCTCTCTCGGTTTGGTCTCCCCAAGGGAAGCTTATGCCATGTGTGAAGCCACCGGAAGAGGCCCATGTGGCAAAGGACCGAGACCAGACAATGGCTAGATGAGAGCTTGGAGGTCAAACTCCCCTCTCACTCCCCACTGAACCTTCAGATGAGACCGCAGGCCCTGCCCACAGCTCAGCTGCAGCCTTGTCAGGACCTGAGAGCCAAAGGCACCCACACAAGCTGTGCCCAGATTCCTGGCCCTCAGAAATGTGAGATGAGAAACACTTGTCTTAAGCTGCTAAAGTGTGGAGTAACTCCTTACCTAGCTGGAGAGGACTGGAGAGTAACTCCCTACGCGGCCGGACAGGACCATGGCCCCTCCTTCTCTGCTCCACATGCAGCAGCTTCTCCTGAAATGCCCACCAGGCTCCCGCCTCTCACTGGGTGCTATGCTGTCACCTGGATCCCCAAGGCAGGAAGCACCGCTGCTTGCTGTGAAAAAACACAGCTGGTTCCCAGCGGGCAGGCAGCACCTGCTGAACTCTGGCTCCCTCTAAAATGCACGTATTCCCGTCCTAGCCCCCAGCACCTGGGAATGAGACCAAATAGAGTCTTTGCAGATGGTCAAGGCAAGATGAGATCATTGAGGTGGGCCCTAACCCGAAGGGACTGGTGTCCTTGGGAGAAGGGGAACCAGATGCAGAGGCATAAACAGGGCCCACTAGAGTGATGCCACCCACACAGCCCAGGAGTCCCAGACACCAGGAGCTGGGCCAGGAGCAGGTGCCTCCTCAGTGCCCTCAGAGGCTGGCAGCCCCATCCACACCCTGATGTTGGACTTTCGGTCTCCAGGACTGCGGGAGGATGAGTTTCTGCTGTTTCCACCGCTGAGTTTTCCAGCAGCGGTGCTTCCACGTGCTTCCAGCAGCCCCAGGACACGGGTGCAACGGCTGCCAGAATCCACCCCTCCATTCGCCCTCGAGTTTTCACGTGGAGATTTTAGAAGGCCTTGGGAGGAAAGCAACCCTTTGAGGAATTGTCCCGTGGTTCTTCACATAGGGGGTGTTGGACCCTGGGAAAGGGAAGGAGGAAGCTGGAAAGCATTTTTCTGCCAGTTTCTGTCCACGTTGTGAGCACGTGCACCCCTGGATGGACCAGCCCTGAGTTCCAGTGCAGCCCCTAAGTACACAGCAAGCATGTGCAAGTGGATGTGTGATGCAATTGATGGCACTTCGTTTCTAACAGAAAAAAGAAAGAAACAGAAAAACCTCAATAATTGAACAATTATTAAATGGAAACACCTCAATAGCGGGTTGGTCTAATAAAATGGGCAAAGCAGACAACAGGTCACTGAGCAGCTGTTCGGAAGAGCAGCACCGTGCTCCACACGCTCACTCGGAGGAGGGGCAGGGACACGTGGGGGACACGTGGGGGACACGCCTGGCCCAGGTTAACTGCAGTGACACTGGAGCAGCAAGAGGGGCTGGGAGGGGGCTTCCTGGCACCTCACACCGTGCCGGGCGCCAACGCTCCAGGTCAAAGCCCAGTTCCCCATGCAAGTCATAATACAAATGCGAGCAGAGCTCACTGGAGGGAGGTGGGCGTGGGCAGGGTCTGTTCTCATCCCTCAGGCCCCTATGCCTGTGGCCCTGCCCAGTCAGCCTCAAGCCTGCTCCAGCCTCACCTGCCGTGGATGGGGCAGAGGAGAGGCCTGGCTCCCACACCCCCCACCACATGCGTGCCCAGAGCAAAAGGTTTCCGAGTCCGGAGGAATGAGGCTGCCCTGTGCGCTGATGCCACCCTGTCCCAGGCAGGTGAGCAAAGGCACTGCCCAGCCTCCAGACTTAGTGTCCCTGCAGCTCGGTCCTCCCACCACCCTCCTGCCTCTGTTCCTCCAGGCAGAGGTGCCTGGCATCTTGGCAGTGTCCGGGCTCACTCTCCTCCTCCCCTGCGCCAGGGTTGGATGCTCCCCCCGGCCCCGCAGTGAGGCACTGAGTCCTGGTCAGGGGAAGCGCCGAGCCCCTGCATTGGAAAATAACAACAGTACTCATAATGCTGATGACTGAGCAGAGCTCACCTGAGGATGTGCACACTCATGAGTGCTTTGGGGCTGCACTGGCACTCGAGCCTTGGCGACCTTGCCCATGAGCCTCACTCCAGGCCCCTGCATGGAGAGCTGAAGAGGGCCGGTCCCATGTAGACTGAATGTTCCCCTGCAGAGTCCTCTGTGAAGCCATTTAACACCCAGCATGGTGGGGTCAGGAGATGGGGCCTTTGGGAGGTGATTAGAGTCCTTGTGAGAAGAGAATGAGACCGGAGTCCCTTCCCTCTCTGCCACTGAGGATGCAGTCAGAGACGACCCTCACAGACCCCGCAGTGCTGGCACCTGATCTCAAACTCCCAGGCTCAGAACTGTGAGAGGTCAGCAGCCTCTGTCGAAGTCTCCAGGATGTGGGTTTTGTGAGGATGCCCTCAGTGGCAGCAGCCCGTCTCTGGGCACCACGCGGAGCTGTCTACCAGCCTCTGTCTGCATGCGGATGATGCCACTGAGATGTGGTCTTGGGCCCCAGGGCTTAACCCACCCTCATGGCTGGCACCTACCCGACACCCCACAAGGGAGATGGTCCTGGGGTCTGCATTTTCCAGCCCAGCCTGCAGTCGGGGAGCAAGTCACAGAGCCCTGGAAGCTGCTACAGGGAGGCCCCTTGTCTTTTTAGCATCCAGAACCCAATATTCCCAAACCTCCATCTCAGGTTCCTGCCACACCTGTCCCAGGTGACAGGCCACCTCTGCACCCAGTGTGTGCCTAGGTGGGGCTTATCCCCTGACCAGGGAAGCTGGAGCCCCCACTCACCCTAGACCACCCCTGCTGGCCACTGATTGGTTGAGGATCTGGGCACCACGGAAGGAAAGAAAAGAGGGAGGGAGGGAGGAGAAACAAGAGGAAGGAGGGAGGGAGGAGAGAGGAAGGGAAGGAAGGAGGGAGAGGGGAGATACAGGAAGGGGAGAGGAAGGAGAGAGGAAGGGAAAGAGGGAAGGAGGAGAGAGGAAGGTAAGGAGGGAGGCAGGAGAGAGGAAAGGAAGGAGGCAGGAGAGAGGAAAGGAGGGAGGGAGGGAGGAAGGAGAGAGGAAGAGAAAGGAGGGAGGAAAGAGGAAGGGAATGAGGGAGGGAGGGGAGAAGAAGGGAATGAGGGAGGGAGGGGAGAGGAAAGGAAAGAGGGAAGGAGGAGAGAGGAAGGGAAGGAGGGAGGAATGAGAGAGGAAGGGAAGGAGGGATGGAGGAGGGAGGAAGGGATGGAGGGAGGAAGGAGAGAGGAAAGGAAGGAGGGAGGGAGGGAGGAGGGAGAAAGGGAAGGAGGGAGGAAGGAGAGAGGAAG
>NW_012103199.1:61256-63537 GCF_000951045.1 Mandrillus leucophaeus | reverse complement strand
CTCCCCTTGAGCTCCAAGTCCGCTCAGTCACTGGGGTTTCTGTCCAGTTGGACATCAAACCCCTCCAGGTGACAAGGACCCCTGTGCGTCTCACACGGGTACCTCCAGGAGGTGTAGACCAAGTAGTAAGAGGGTCGAAGATGTTTCCTCGTGGACGGCGAGCCCGGCGTCTCCCACCACTGCTGGGAGGAGGCCGAAGTTCCCAGGCACCTGAGAACTGAGAACCGTAGGGAGGAACCTCTGTCCCGGGGCAGCTGGAAACCAGTACAAGGTCACGTAGGCTGTGGCTCATAAACCCACTGGATCTTCTCAGTGGCCACGTGGTGCCAGCCCCAGACAGTTGCCAGGCCTCCTTGGTGGGGGGTCTTCAGGGTCCTTCCTGCTTCTTCTGGCTCTGCCCACATGGCGGACAATTTTCAGCCCAGTGAGACACCGAGCAGCTAGGACAGAAGCTCCTGCCTAGCCAGCAGCCGGGCCTTGAGCCGGGCCTTGCCCCTGAGGTTCTCGGCTCCAACAGCAAACCCAGATATGACGGTGATGGAGCCAGCCTCGCCCCGGGTGTCCAAGCATCCTGATGGTAACTGGGGCAAGACCACCCTGCCTGCAAATTGCTTCTCCCAAATAGACAAACAGCAACGTGGTGGGCTTCACAGGGCCTGCTCTGCCGGGCACGTGGCACCCCGGCCACGATCATCTGAGTTACCAGGATGGGTCAGGCCACCAGACCCAGGGCCAAGGGCACCACTGCTCCCAGGCTCAGCAGGGAGAGAAAACATTTAGGGAAAAAGGACCTGGCCAGTGCTGCCTATGCCCCAGCTTTCCCAGCTGTGTACTTGGGGGTATGCCCTTGTCTCCTCCAGAGCGGGGACTGGCAGGGTCATGGAGGGACCGAGAAGAGCTGGAAACAGGTGGAAAGTCCCAGACCTAATGTGGAGGCTGGGGAAGCAGCTGGGCCAGGCAGGGCGGAGACAGGGGCCTGTGTGTTTTTGCAGGACGTGCACAGGGTAAGAGGCTGTGCCTGGGACGCTGTGACTGTGCCTTGTGATAGTAACAGGGGACGGAGGAACGGAGAAGCCCCACAACACCCCGCCAGGAGCTCAGCAGCCCGGGCTTAGTGGGTCTGTCTCCTCCTCTGTCCTGCCTGCAGATGCCCAAGACCCCAGCCCACCCAGGGCCACCTCAGCGTGTCTCTGTGCCTGACCCAAGAGCCCTCCCCACCCAGCATTGTCACCGCCTCCCACTGTGGCCACCGGCAGAGCCAGAATCTAGGAAGCGTCAGAGCCCGTTCCTCCCGGCTCAGCTCAGGCGACACCGAGGCACTTCCAGCCACACCTGAGAACCGAGGATGCAGACCGTCTGTGACGGCTGCGGGCTGGAGCCCCAAGACACAGCAGCCAGCCAGGGAATGCTCTCCCCAAGACGTGAGACTCGAAACCTTAGCAATCCCTGCAGCTGATGGTGGATCTGGGCTGTGCAGAGCCAGGGTCTGTGAGACAACACAGCAGGCTCGGTCGTCCCAGACTTGGGGGCCCTTCCCAGGCCGAGATCACCTCTGCAAGGTAGAGGGGGCTCAGCCGGGGGCTGTGGGCAGAAGTTTCAGCCGGTGGGGGCACATACCATTCCTGAATGGCACTCTGTCGCCCTCCTGGGTAAACCTGGTGTCCATCTGGGGCCGTCTCTGGCGGCATCGGCTGATGTTGAGCTATTGCTCTGCAGGGCATGTGACGGAGGGGGCCGTTGCCCCTCTGCAGGGCCAGGACAGAGCCACCCAGATCCTGTCCCAGGGCTTCAAAGGGCCAGCCTTGTGGACAGCCACACCTCTGCCAGGACCCCCGGCTGTGCAGGTCAGCAGGGATGGGCCCACTTGTATCTCCCAGGACTGGTGCCTGTGGTCTCCCAGTTCAGCGTGGGGGGAGCTCTTCCCGTGCAGGGTGGTCCTTCTGTTGTGAGTGTGGCCGCACCGTAGAACTGGAAAGGCATCGGAGGACAACTCACCTTGCAACCTGGGACCTGCCTGGAAGACGGTGTTCGAGGGGGGCACCCTCTGCCCGTGCACGCTATCAAACAGGAACAGGGTCGGGATGGTGCCTGCCCCTGTCCCAGGACACTCTCCCCGTCCCCCAGCACTGGCCAGGCCTCAGGTGATCTTCAGGAGGACCTACGGGGTGACCTTGATGTGGGCAGGGAGGACCTCCAGGGCCTCGGTCAACAGGTTGCGAAGGAGGCCACAGGGCCCCAGGCCATGCCCATGGGTCAGTGCCTCCGTCCACACCTACCGCCG
>NW_012103199.1:57086-58456 GCF_000951045.1 Mandrillus leucophaeus | reverse complement strand
GAGGGAGGAAGGGAATGAGGGAGGGAGAAGGGAAGGAGAGTAGGAAGAAAGAAGTGAGGAAAGAAGGAGGGAGGGGAGGGCAAATGGAGGAAGGAGGATGGGAACAGGGGAGGGAAAGAAGGAGGAAGGAAGGAGGGAAGGAGATAAGTAGGAAGGAATGAAGAAAAAGGAGGAAGAGAGAAAGGGAAGGAAGGAGGGAGAAAAGGAGGAAGGAAGGAGAGAGGGAAGGCAGGACGAAGGGAGGGAGGGAGGGAGGAGGGAGAGTGGGATGGAGAAAGGAGAGAGGAAGGGAACGAAGGTGGGAGGGAGGAAGGGAAGGAGGGAGGGGAGAGGAAGGGCAGGAGGAAAGGAGGGAGGAGGGAGGGAGGAGGTAGGGAGAAGGGAGGAAGCGAGGACGGGAGGGAGGGAGGTGGGAGAGGGAGGGGGAGGGGGGAGCCAGGAGAGGGTGGGAGGCTGGCTGCATGAAGTATGACTGGAAGGACGGATACTGGGTGGGTGGCTGCGTGGGTAGATGGATGGAGGGGACTCGGATTCCATCTCAGGGACTCACAAGGGCTGAGCTGCCAGGGAGAATGCTGGGGCTTGGGCCCTTCTGGCTGAGCTGCCAGGGAGAATGCACGGGCAGAGAGGTGGGGGAGCAGCCGCACCGGGTCCTCCCGCGACCGCCTGTGGGCCCTGTGCTCCCCACACCCTCCTCACTCTTTCGAGGACAGTGTGCCTCCTGCCATCTAAGAGTCGCCCTGTTCCTTCACTGCCGACACCCGCATGGAACCCGCAGCCAGCGGGATCTGGCCACCAGATGTGGGCCGGCACTAATGAGCCCTGTCCACTGGTCAATAATTGGCTGAGGCTCTGGCCACCAGTGACAGATGGAACCAGGGACAATGGGGCCGACAGAGAGGCCCCTCGCCCAGGGTTTGGGTGACGCAGGCACCCTGAGCCAGGCTGGTGGGGACAGGGGGTGCCCAGCAGATACAGGGCTACCCACTCCAAGCTCACATGCCTGGCAGCTTCCCAGGGACACCCATGTCCGTCACCTCCAGCTGCAGTCTCGGGGCCCCTCCCCGGGGATGGGAGGTGGGTGGGGGTTGCTGGGGGAGTGGGAGGGGCCTGTGCTGGGCGCGACTACTCCAGCAGAAGGAAGAATGAGGCTTTCTGTGTGGGACGAAATGATGGCCCCAGAATCATCTCAGGGTGAGCCCTGCCCTGGATGGGGGACGGCGGTGCGGCCAGTTTGCCCATAAACTTGTTCAAGCGATTTATGAGGCTTGGTCAGCATGGGTCGGGGCGGGCCAAGGCGGAACTGTGGCCTCTAATTGGAGCAGGGAAAGGAGGATGTCCTTGTGTTAATAACAACCTTCACCACCAAC
>NW_012103199.1:49785-54891 GCF_000951045.1 Mandrillus leucophaeus | reverse complement strand
CTTCAGGAGGACCTACGGGGTGACCTTGATGTGGGCAGGGAGGACCTCCAGGGCCTCGGTCAACAGGTTGCGAAGGAGGCCACAGGGCCCCAGGCCATGCCCATGGGTCAGTGCCTCCGTCCACACCTACCGCCGTGGGGAGCCTGGAGGTCTCTGAGACAACTGCAAGCAAGCTGTGGGGTGGCTGCCACGGTTTCCAGAGAAATGAAGATTTAAAAGCCACAACCGCCCTGGCATGCATTTGACTCAGTTTCCCTCTGGGGGGGTGCCCTCTAGGAAAATCTTTCAATAATCAAGTTTTTATTGACTCCCGCCCAGAGATCAGTGGTGCCCACAAAACCACGTATCAACAAGACACATCTACACCACACATCAACGAGTGTACAACGCGTGTCTACACCACCCATCTATCCCATGCGTCTATACCTTGTGTTTACACCACTTACCTGTGCCACGTGCCTAGACTGCCCATCTACAACATGTGTCTACACCACCGTGGGTTTAATGCCTGCTGCTGGGTCAGCAGGGCAGGCAGGACACACAGAAGGGGCCACCAGCAGGAGCCGAGGGGCTCCAGGAGGGGAGTGACCCCGGGAGGCGTCCTCTGGGAGAACTTTGGGAGACCAAGCTGGGCTGCACGGTGATTGTGGATATGACAGGAGAGAGGCAATAAACCTCATATTCTCCAAGGCCACCTCCACCCTCCTCAGGAAAGAAGTGAAGCTGGTTCCCAGGTTGGATCCCCTCCCACTTTCTCCCCAAGCAGAAGACCAAGTGGGGGTCTGAGTGCTGGGCACACACTGTTGTGGGTCCTCTCATAGTCCGGAGCTGCTGCCCTTGGCCTGGCCCAGTGCCTCCATCCTGGTTGTGCTCAGACCTTGACCCTTAATGGCCTGGTCATCTCTGAGCGTTCCTCTGTGGCTGTGGCCTGACTGTGTGGCAGCTCGTAGACACAGAGAGGTGTCACAGGCTGCAATCCAGGCTGCCCGTGTGAAACCGGTGGACCATATCTTCGGGGCTGTTGGGGTTCCCAACTCTGTGGCCGCTGGACTTTGTTGTGTGCCGGCACTTCAGAGTCTGCAGAGAGGAATGAGGGGCCCTGGCCTCAAGCCACAGCAGAGATGTATTCCTGGACAAAGGGCCAGCAGCCCAGAGGGCTTTGAATAGGGTCCACCCAGTGGGACAGACAGCCGGGACTAATGGGATGGAGGGAGGAGAAATCCCTGAGAGCTTCCTGGAGGAGTCACTATTCAAAAGCACGTTCTAAGTGCCTGTTGGGACAGAATTGCTTACAACACCCCTCCAACCTGGTGCTTGGTTCTCCCCCTTAGCACAGGGAAGTGTTGTCACCCCAGAGGTTGCAGCTCAGAGAAGCTGGTTTTCTGGGGTGCACCCAGGTTGGGCTGCTTCTCTCCACTCTAAAGCTAAGTCTCTGCCTCAGCCCACAGGCTAGTCCAGCACCACCCTAGGATGCGCTTGCCTCTCTCTCTTGAGCTCCTCACCCTGTGGGGGATGGGGGACTCAGAGCCCCGCCCCCAGGGCCGCTGAGGCTCAGGACAATCGTTGCCTTGGCTGGATTGTTACCTAGGAGGCAGCCCCCTAGAAGAGGCCTCAGCAGGCGGGGGCCCCCTGAAGGGAGAGCAGACCTGAGCCTGAGGATGGAGGGCTCCCTGGTGCGGTGCTAACCCTGCCTTGAGACACCCCGAGAGCCGTGGGATCCCCTATTGCATCACAAAGTGGCCCTGGAGGGCTGGTCTTTATTTTGATGAGGCTGAGAAGGGAAGGCTGCGGGCATGTTTAATCCGCACGCGTTAGACTCCCCCGCTGTGATTTTCGACAATGGCTCGGGGCTCTGCAAAGCGGGCCTGTCCGGGGAGTTTGGACCCCGGCATATCGTCAGCTCCATCGTGGGGCACCTGAAATTCCAGGCGCCCTCAGCAGGGGCCAACCAGAAGAAGTACTTTGTGGGGGAGGAGGCCCTGTACAAGCTCGAGGCCCTGCAGCTGCACTCCCCCATCGAGCGTGGCCTGATCACAGGGTGGGATGACATGGAGAGACTCTGGAAGCATCTCTTTGAGTGGGAGCTGGGTGTGAAACCCAGCGACCAGCCTCTGCTCGCGACGGAACCCTCCCTGAACCCCAGGGAGAACCGAGAGAAGATGGCGGAAGTCATGTTTGAGAACTTTGGCGTGCCCGCTTTCTACCTGTCGGACCAGGCGGTGCTGGCTCTCTACGCCTCGGCCTGCGTCACGGGCCTGGTGGTGGACAGCGGGGATGGGGTCACCTGCACTGTCCCCATCTTCGAGGGTTACTCCCTGCCCCATGCAGTCACCAAGCTCCACGTGGCGGGCAGGGACATCACGGAGCTCCTCACGCAGCTGCTCCTGGCCAGCGGCCACACCTTCTCCTGCGAGCTGGACAAGGGCCTGGTGGATGACATCAAAAAAAAGCTGTGCTATGTGGCCTTGGAGCCCGAGAAGGAGCTTTCCCGGAGGCCGGAGGAGGTCCTGAGGGAGTACAAGCTGCCCGACGGGAACATCATCAGCCTCGGGGACCCGCTGTACCAGGCGCCCGAGGCCCTGTTCACGCCCCAGCAGCTGGGCTGCCAGAGCCCCGGGCTCTCGCATATGGTCTCCAGCAGCATCACCAAGTGTGATGCCGACATCCAGAAGATCCTCTTTGGGGAGATCGTGCTGTCGGGGGGCACTACCCTGTTCCACGGGCTGGATGACCGGCTTCTCAAGGAGCTGGAGCAGCTGGCCTCCAAGGACACTCCCATCAAGATCACGGCTCCCCCCGACCGGTGGTTCTCCACCTGGATTGGAGCCTCCATCGTCACCTCTCTGAGTAGCTTCAAGCAGATGTGGGTCACCGCCGCAGACTTCAAGGAGTTTGGGAGCTCCGTGGTGCAGAGAAGATGCTTCTGAAGGCCGCTTCTCGCGGGGCACAGTGGGGGGTGAACCCGAGCCCCAGCTTTGGGAGGATGTTCAATAAAGGACAAATACCGGAGCACCTGTGGCCGCCTCCACTCAGTTCCTTCTTGGGGGCGGCAGAGCCATTTCTGGCCCTGGTGGTGAATCTGTGGCTTGGTCCACACCCACTCCCCTTTGCTTCCTCCCAAGACAGCCCGGGCTGAGTCCAACTATTCCATCTGCAGTTTGTAGGAAAGTAGGGCCCTGGACCTCAGGCGAGTAGGGCACTGAAGTCTGCATTCTAAACAAGGGTCTTAGGTGGGCCGAGAGAGTCGGCAGGGAGGGTGGGGACTAGTGGGTGCGCCTGGTTCTGAGGGCTCAGCAAGAAACCCCTACTCATGTGGGCCCTTAGCTAGCATGCCAGGGCCTGGGCTCTGCTCGTGAGAGGCCGGGCGGCTGAACAGGGTGGAGGTGTCGTTCTCAGCAGATAGGAACAGACAAGAACAGAAGTCACCGTTTGCTTAGGGCCCTCTAAACTCAGGGGTCCTGCTCCCAAAGGAAGTACAAACAATCAACACTTCTGCTTAGTGAGTGTGATTCTTCTGTTTGTTTTTACTTTCAAGGATGTTTATAGCATCGTTGTTTGGGGGCAGAATGCTGGAAACAGAGTTAATGGCCATCACTAACGTTAACAGTTGAGTAAATTATGCATGGAGGGAGTTTTTCCACATTGATGTGGTGGAATTAACCCAAAATGTTATTGGGAGAGAAGTGGAAAATACAGATAACTCTTTATACATGGTCCTTCCCTTGGTTTTTTGGAAAAGAAACAGCGTCCCTTCCCCACGTCTTTGCCTGTGTCCACAGCTTTGTATGGACCCATGCCTGTGTTCTATGTGGTTACCAAGTGCACGCTCTGTGGGTTCCAGCATGTCGCAGGGGGAAGAGGGAGGGAGAGGCAATGCAGGCGGAAAAAAGAAAGGGAAAAAAAGGGCTCAAGAAATTCAGCCTGAATGAAACAAACCCATTTACCTGAAATGCGTATGTCTTTCCATCTTTACAAGGTGTATCTTTTTCCATCATTTCACTTTCAACTGACCTACGCTGTGTCGGAAGTGAGCATGGGGCTGGTCTGAAGACAGTGTATAGCTGGGTCATTTTCTCATCCACCCTACCAGTCTCTGCCTTTCGATTGGTGTATTTGGTCCATTTACCTGGTAGCCCATCGATATGCAGAATCTCAAGTCTGCCATCTGATCACTCTCTGCTGTGTCTTCTGCTTCTCATTCCTGTTTCTCTTTTCTTACCTCCCTCTGGGTTACTGGAACACGTTTCAGGATTGTGTGTTGATTTATTTAGCATGTTTAGAGTACCTTACTTTTGTAGGTTTCTTAGTGGTCACCCTGGGTATTACGCCGTATATGTGGGGATGTATATGACGTCACGAGCTACAGGCATTGACGTGGTACCACTAGAGGGAAATGTGAAACCTTCTTCTGTCCAGGACTCTTCTCCCCTCACCTCTAAAACACAGTTGTCTTGTCTGCTGTGCGAGCACTGAACGCAACACCAGAGGGGTCTGAAATTTTTCCTTCAACCATCAAAAATGATTTAAGAAGCTCATCATATTGAATCTATTGACCCCTAATCTGGGGTTCTTTTGTCCTGTCTGAAGCCCAAGACTCATTTTGCTGTTATTCCTCCTGTGTTTAGAGAGCTTCCTGCAGCCATTCTGCAAGGAAAGGACACTGGCAACAGAATCTTTGCCTTCCTTCTACTGAGGTGACTTAATTTCTGCCTCATCCCTGAAGGCTGTGTCCACTGCACGTGAAATCTGCAGGTCACAGTTTCCTTTCAGCTCTCGGGCTCCCCAGCCGCCTGGTTTCAGATCAGGCATCCTCTGTTATTTGCTGGTTTCAGATCAGGCATCTTCTGTCACTCGCTGGGCTCCCCAGGTCAAGGGTCAGGTCTCTGTGGCTGCTTCAGAGTTTTCACTGTCTCTAGATTTCAGAAGTTTAATTTTCATGCATCTTGGGGTGGATTTCTTTGGGCTTATCCCTTCACCTTTTCCCACCTCATGAATGCTGGGGGTTCACCTCCCTGCAGGGAGCCCACTGACCCTAAGGGTCAGGCTGAAGTGGTGGCGATGAGACTGGCTCACACCACCTGGCTCAGCCTCACTGCTGCTGCTGGG
>NW_012103199.1:30276-49555 GCF_000951045.1 Mandrillus leucophaeus | reverse complement strand
TTGGGCTGGACTAAGGCAGGTATTTCCAAAAAGCTATTCTTCTGGGTCACCCTGCTCCCAGTGGGAACAGGCTTTACTGGGAACATTTTGTGTCTGTGCCTGTTGGAGATTTGGGTCGGAGGCTTCTGAGCACCCTATTAGGTATGTGTGGGAGACAGTCAGGAAGCCTGGGAGCCCCAGTCCCAAGGTCCCTGGGCGGCCTGCCCGCCTTCCACCTCCCAGTCTTTCTATGTGCGCTTGCTGTGTTACATCCAGCCTTTTAAGGGAGGACCTGGGAGGAATGGGGTCCTTGAATGAGGTTTTTATCTCTTTCCATAGAACCTGAAAATTACAAGGAAATGTAGTGAGGTCTTCTGGCCTCCACCATCGAAGTCCTTCCTGTCAGGGTCACTCCAGTCTACAGGTGAGAATGTCAAGGCTCAGAACCTATGACTTTCTAAGGCCACACAGGGAGTTGAGAGCAGAGCTCAGTCCAGAGTCGCAGACCACGGCTCTTTCTTCTTTGTATACTCCTTCTAGACCCTTCTCCACTCTAGATGGTCCCCATGTTACTAATAAACCACACCATAAATAAAACAGAACTAAAAGAAAACTTCCTTTTTCTATTCAAGATACCCTGCTTGTCTTCTTATGGTGGCTTCTGCTACTGTTGCTGTTGCTATGGTGGTAGGAATGTGATGGCTGCGGTGATGATGGCAGTGATGGTGGTGGTGGTGGTGATAATGGTGATGGTGGTGATGATGGTAATGATGATGACGGTGACGGTGACAATGATGGTAATGACATGGTGGTGGTGATCATGATGATGGTGAGGATGGTGGTGGTGATGACGGCAATGGTGATGATGATGGTGGTGGTGGTGATGATGGTGATGGTGATGATGGTGATGGTGATGGAGGTGATGATGGTGATGGTGGTGATGGAGGTGACGATGGTGATGGTGGTGATGGTGATGATGGTAATGATGACAATAATGATGTGGTGATGGTGATGGTGATGGAGGTGATGATGGTGATGGTGATGATGGTGATGATGGTGATGATGATGGTGATTATGGTGGTGATGACAATGAGGGTAATGATGATGGTGATGGTGACGATGATGGTAATGACATGATGTGGTGATCATGATGATGGTGAGGAAGGTGGTGGCGATGATGGTGATTGTGATGGAGGTGATGATGATGTTGATGGTGATGATGATGTTAGTAATGATGGTGTTGATGGTGGTGATGATGGTGATGATGACAATAATGATGATGGTGGTGATGATGATGGTGATGGAGGTGATGATGGTGATGGTGGTGATGGTGATGATGATGGTGATGATGGTGGTGATGATGGTAATCACATGGTGGTGGTGATCACGATGATGGTGAGGATGGTGGTGGTGATGATGGTAATGGCGATGATTATGATGACGGTGGTGGTGGTGGTGATGATGATGGTGGTGATGATGGTGATGATGGTGGTGATGGCAATGAGGGTAATGATGGTGACGGTGACGATGATGGTAATGACATTATGTGATCATGATGATGGTAAGGAAGGTGGTGGTGATGATGGTGATGGTGATGGAGGTGATGATGATGGTGATGGTGATGATGGTGATGATGATGTTGGTAACGATGGTGATGATGGTGATGGTGGTGATGATGGTAATCATGGTGATGATGGTGATGGTAATGACGTGGTGGTGGTGATCATGATGATGGTGAGGATAGTGGTGGTGTTGATGGTGCTGATGACAGTGATGGTGACAATAGTAATGACGATGATGATGGTGGTAATGATGGTGATGATGACCACAATCAAGATGACTGTTGTGATAATGGTGGTGAAAATAGTGATGGTGGTTTTCTGACCTCTAGTTCTTCAGAACTATGTTCTTCCTGGGGCACTGCAGTGAATAGATGGTAAGCAGTCCCCCAACGCCCTGATGGAGTTTCTAGAAAGAGCATTGTAACCCAGCTGGCTTTTAACTGTGGCTTCCTTGAGAGGGGTGGAAGGTCCAGAGCATGTCAAGCAGACGAGGCTGCTGCTAGCAAGGGAGGAGAATTGGGAGGAACTGTGAGGTCAACCTTTGCATCTGAGACTTGATCCTGCCTCAGCCTGGAGGTGTTCAAAGTGAAGGGCCAAGGCCAGGGGATGGGCTGGGCTAAGCCCTGGAGGAGGAGAGAGAAGCCTCCCTCTGGCTTTGAACTGTTTGACCTTGCCTAGCAGGCATCCACGGGAGCTGGCTTGAGCCCGTTTCCCTATCTGGAACATATTCCCATGCCCAGACTCTGTCAGAGGACTTCACGAGCCCCAATCAGCTCTTTGCTTTGGTCCTAAGCAAGATCTTTCTGTGAAGTGCCATTTGGATGCTGCCCTCTGGGAGCTCTGCTGGAGGGGTTTCTGTTTCAAAACTTGCTGGCAGAAGAGAGGACATGGAGCAGAGCCCAGAGAGCATGAGGCCTGGTTCTTTCTGAGACTGGCCCTGTAGCGACACTGCTGGGGTCCAGAAGCTGTCAGCTCCTGCCCCTTGCCCAGGGGGCATCTCAAGGTGTGGGCTCCTGCCCCTTGCCCAGGGGGCATCTCAAGCTGTGGGCTCCTGCCCCTTGCCCAGGGGGCATCTCAGAAGTGACTGCTGTGTCTGCAGGTGGAGGATGATCAGGGATACCCCATGCCTAGTGCCCCTGCCTCCATCATCTCCTCCACCGACTTCCAGTCCTGGCTTCCATTATGGACCCTCAGAAACAGGTTGCACAGGAGCCCAGGAGCCTCATCTATGGCAGTGATTAGACACAAAAAGTGCCACTCTAGGTGAGGATCAGGCCAGGAGGGCACCCCCATACTCAAGCACCCCATGCCTCATGGCATGGTCGCCTCCTGGGACATCGGGAGGCTATCTCAGGGCACCTCTGCCACCAGGGGCTCCAGAGGCCCGTGCCCCAATGGAGGCGCCACGATCCCTTGCTGAATGGCACCACCATGATGATGCTTTCTGGAGGCCCTGGTGTTCCCGGGTCCTACACTCCTGCAGACTCATCTCCACCGGGGGAGGCAGTGGAGGGCCATGGCGCACAGTCCTGAGAGTGGCTGCCTGCCCCATGGCATGGCTGCAGCCAGAGGGCAAGACAGAGCCTGACGCCCGGGCCAGCTTCTGTGAGAGCAGGACCTTCTGTGATCTGCGCTGAGGGTGAGTTGGGCAGGACACTAGGAAGAGGCTCCCAACAGACTCTGGCAGAGGATGCGGGAGGATCTGAGGAAGACAGGCATGACTCTGTCCTCTCCAGTGGCCATGCCATCGGGGGTAGAGTCTGGCCCTTCTAAGCCCTAGAGCTACTCGGTATGACGAAGGCCCAGGTCAAGGTTCCAGGAATCCACAGCTGGTCCTCGTGGAGAGGCCGAGTGCAGCCAAGAATCCACACACGAGGAAACCAACCCTCAAACCCCCAAAAGTCCACCGAGGAATGGAAGCCTCACAGGCAGCTCCACACTCGGCCCCAGAGGCACCATGGGCTGCCCCTACTCGGACCGGTGGGAAGCTGCTCTGCTCAGTTGCACTCAGCCTTCCTGGATGGCGGGGGTCACCTGTCCCACCTACAGGGAGCTCGGTACAAATGCTCCTCCCAGGCAGGCACTGGCCCTCGCATGTGGGGCAAAGCTTGGCAAAGCTCCGGCCTCTGCCGCAGCCGCCACTCTCCACCTGGAGCAGCCACCAGGCTGGGCATGGACCTCAGCTGGGTGGGAAGGAGCCCCCAGCCCTCTCCTCACACCCACTGCACCCTGGTGTCCGCAATTTCCACCCTGAGGGTCTCTAAGGCCCTAGCCCCCTCCATCCAGCCAGCAGGTGTTTAGAGCACAGGGCCCTGCCATTCCCAGGCTTTTGGGGGCTCACAGAGAGCCTCTGTCACCCTGACCCCTATCTCCGGGACTCCGCCCCTCCAAGTGTGTCCAGGCATACAGCCGACTTAGATAAGTGCCCCGACCACTGCACTCACTCTCTCCTTTTGCAGGGACCCAGACCCCAGCTTGGGAGGCCAGAGTTGACCCAGGGGTCACTGCTGACTCTGGGGACCGGAGTGGGCGGCCCACAGCAGGGGACAGAGCTCTCAGCTCCCTTTGCCTCACTCCCCTCGAGCCGATGGTCTGGGGAGGCTTTGGGCCCTGGATCCACACCCCTCAACCCTCCACCTTCCTTCCTGAGGGTAGGACGGGGCTCTTCTGCCTCCAGGATGGTAAGGGCAGGACCGGGCCTTCCCGGGGGTCCCCAGGAAACCCGATGCAGGGATGTGAGTCCCCCTGAGCCAGCGCAGGAAGCTTGTAAACAAATGAGGTGTAACTGTCGACAGTTTAAATGCTGTGCGGCTTGCCGGCTTCCAGATGAGAGGGGATTTACGGGCCCTTAGGAGTTCAAGCGGGTTCCCGGTAATCCAACGCAGATAAGGAGTGCAGTGCGGCTGCGGGCGGAGCCCCTGCCACCTGGGAGGGGACCCCAGGGGTCGGCACACAAAGCCAGGACCCTTCCCACAGGGTGACTTCATCCTGGCCCCCCTTGCCCCGTCCATCCCGATGTGGAGACAGCTCCCTTCCCTGTGGAAGGCGTGGGGGATGCTGTTCCTGAGACGGGCCTGGCTGCAGGGCGGATTCATGGTCCTGGGAGCTGGGCAGGCACCTGCAGGCAGAAGAGACCAGCCATGAAAGGAAGGAGTCTGGCTCCCATACTGCTCACAGGCCCCACGAAGAAGGGGCTGGTGGGGTTCCCCGGTGCTTCTAGCCCCTGGTACGCAGGCACGTGGATGTGACCCTAAATGTATGGTGATGGACGCTGTGGGGTGGGGTGGGGTGCCCCCGTGCCACAGAGGGGTCATGGTGCTCCCTTCCCGCCTTCTAGGCCAGGAGCCTAGAAGTGATTAGACACAAAAAGTGCCACACTGGGGAGGCTCGGGCCAAGAGGGCACCCCCATCCTCAAGCACCCCATGCCTCATGGCATTCGCCTCCTGGGACATCAGGGAGGCTATCTCAGGGCTCCTCTGCCACCAGGGGCTCCAGCAGCTGCTGGTGGGAACTCGCTTGAACTCCTAAGAGCCCATAAGTCCCCTTTCATCTGGAAGCCGGCAAGCCGCCCCGTCCGGCTCCAGAGTGTGAAATTGTCAGCACCCCACAAGCCGAGGCCCCCGGGCATGCCACGAGCGCTGCACAGACCACAGTACTCCTGGAAGGTGAAGTCCACGCCTGTGGTCCCGGGGGCAGGAAAGCCCTGCAGTGCGGGCATGAGCCAGGAGCCCGAGGACGGTCTGGCCAAGGCCAGGAGGGGCCTGGAGATCTCAGGTCATTCATTTGCCTGGTAGGTGCTCCCAGGAACAGCGGGTCCTCCCGCAGGCCCGGCCCTCTAGTCAGGTCTGTGCTGGGTGCCGGGCAGAGTCGGCAGTGCCCGTCCTGGGATAAGCAAGGATGTCTGAAGTTGCAATGGGCCAAGGTCAGGGCACAAGGCCCAGGTCTCAGGGTGGACCTGGTGAGGACCCCGAGATAGACTCCATGCTCTCAAGGCTCCCGCTCAACCCAGAGCCCAGCGCAGGGGCGAAGGGAGGCAGGGCCAGGGTGGCCGCATGTGCTAAGGTTGGCTCACTTGGCACTCGTCACCAGGACGACTCTTTAGAGAATTTCTGTGAGCGTGGGGCTGCCCCAGAAAGAGCAAGGGGCACTTGGACTGGTGGGACGAGGGAACGCCAGGCTCGCCAAAGGGAACGTGGCACAGTACCCCTCCTCGGCCCTTGTTGTGGGACAGGGAACCAGGGAAGACCAACCCTCTCATTCCCTGCTCTTGCCCTAAGAGTAGGCCTCTTTCGGCAGGGCCAGGCCCCACAGTCATCAAGATCCAGTCCCTCACTCCGGCCCCAGCAAGGAAGCCAGACCTCCTCCAGCCTCACAGTTTTGCTAAAAGTGAAAATCTCCTCACCCCACGGGCGATGGCTGCCTGTCTGCCAGGGCGCCTGCTACCCCCACCGGCCCAGGGCTGTGTCCCCGCTCGGGGCAAAACTGTCACCAGGCCACAGCACAAAGCCAGGAGCAGCAAAAGCCACCACTTCCCTCCTCCACATCTGCTTTCAAATCTAGCCACAGCTTTCGGCTTTCTGGTAGGGGTCCATGATCTGCCAGTGCGTGCTAATCCCTGTGCGCCATGGCCCGTGTGTCTGGGGCACCGTCCTCTGGTGACGATGCCCAGCACGGGAAACAATGCAGACATTGTCACGGCTGGCCCTGGCTCAGCACGGGGAAATGTAAGACATCCTCAGTTATCACACCCACGGGGGACGGGGCTGGGCTCCAGCTTGCCAAGACAGAATAATTTTCTCCTATTATCCAAATCTCTTTCTCTCACTCCACCTTTGGGTGTCAGCAGCACTGGAAGGGAGAGAGTGGCCGGGCTGGAACCCAGGGCCCTGGGACATCTTCCTATCTGGGCTGGCATCCAGGGGCCCACAGGGGCCAGGGAGCCGGGTACCGCTCCCCGAGGAATCCCTCAGGGGGCCGGCCAGCAACAAGGACTCCCAGCAGGCGACTCCTGGATTCACCCCCTCCTCACCATTGTCTCTGGACCCGAGGCCCACAGTCTCTGGCAGGGCCAGCAATGACGCTGACGCTGGGAGAGATGTGATCAGAGGGTGGAGACACGCCCGCCTGCCACCACCCTTGCAGGCCAACTCTGGCCAGAGGTGACCACTCCTGGCTCCCACAGGCTGGAGGCTCCATGTACCTTTGCCAGCCCGGCCTCGGGGTCAGGGGACACGAGAGCCCCCACCCCAAGCCTGGCAGGGGTGGGCCGCCTCCCAGAGAGGGAGCATGGAGCCTGCTCCACCCGCCGTGGTGGGCTTCAGGCCTCACTGAGAGGCGTCGGCCGGCGTAAGAGGATACCTCACAGTTAAGCAACCCGGGCCAGCGAGGATGGGCCTGCAGCCCGGCCAGCCAAAACAAGCACCGTCCGGCTCCAGAGTGTGAAATTGTCAGGCCCAATTAAAGGGAGCTCAGGGAGCCGGCTGGGGGCTGGATGGGGGAACAGCCTTCCCGGGAAGGCCTGCAGGCTGTGAGGCCTGACCCACCCTGTGGAGGTCTGGCCCTGCTGCCACCCGGGCACCCTGGGGAGGACAGGGGGAGGCGTCCGGAGCCTTCTCCTCTTTCCCCCAGTTAGACTGGGACATTTCACACACTAACGCGGTGCGAGATACAGGGACAGCCAGAGACACTCTTGCTCCCTTTTTCTGCCTAGGGATTCCTGGAGGCGGGTCCCCAGTGGGACATGGCCTCTCCGAGCAGCCGGGCCCTGTTGGGTTCCAGAGATTCTGACAGGAGCCCAGGCTTGGCTGTTACCAGGAGTTCACAGTGCAGGGGCAGGAGCCAGCGTCAGCTCGGGGAAGGAAGGGGCATCCCACCACCTGGTTCAGGGCCTGGGGCAGAGTGAATGCCCTCTAAATGTTGAGGAAAAGGAGGACCATGTAGGCTGTGCCAGGCTGCCCTGGGGACATCTCCAAGGCTTTGGGGTGACTTGATGTTGAGGATGGCCCAGGGGAGGGGCGACACCCGCAACAAGGCATGTTACCCTGGCGTGGCACCCTGCATCTGTAGAGGGCACAGCCCGCTTTCTTGCTGGCCATCTCCAGGGCCAGCCAAATGCAACAAGAGTCACCACCAGCCCCGAGAGGAGGTGAGGGGGACATGCTCCATGGCATGCACCCCAGGCTGGGGCCCCACAAGTAGGACATGACTGGCCTGGAGCTGGTCCCGGATGAGGCCGACCCTCCACGGTGGTGAAGGGGCAGCAGCTGGTCAGGAAGTGGAGCCTGGTAGAGACCACGAGGGGAGCGAGGGGCTGTGCGGCTAAGCAGGGGGCGCGTCTCTTATCTCACGGAGCCCGGGAAATGGTTCTCATAAAGCCCATCCCCAGACACGGGAAGGAGAAAAGTAAAAGTGAGGCTGGAGGAAGGCCTGGAGGCACTGGCTTCGTTCCGTGGAGGGAGGGGCTCAGCAGGAAAGCCTGGGCCTCTCGGGGGGCGTTTCCGGGCTGGGAGTGTTGGGAGCTGTGAGCTTCCCATGGCTTTGTTGCGTGTGTAAGGCGTAGGGAGTGGGCGGGTTTGCACATCACCTTGGCTGGGCCACCTTCACCCAAGTTCACCAGACGTTGTGGTGAAGGTGTTTTTAGATGTGGGCAGCCCTGACATCTGCGGGCTCTGAATCACACACGGGGGCCCTTCATCCAATCAACGGAAGGCCTTCAGAGGAGAAGACCAGGTCCCCAAGGAGGGGGTCCTGCCCTCAGACTCAAAACCCCAGCATCAACTTTTCCGAGATCTCCAGTCTGCCAAGACTGCCAGCGCCCCCACAATCACCGGAGCCAGTTCCTTAAACTACCCCCCAACACACACACGTACAGAGTCTAGGCTGCCAGCGCCCCCCACAATCACTAGAGCCAGTTCCTTCAACTACCCCCCGTGCCGCCCATACACATAGAGTCTAGCACACTTCCTATCGGTTCTGTTTCTCTGAAGAACCCTCGCCAACAGGAGGACTGTGATGGGAAATATTTATGACGTTTCATGCACACGTTTAATGCAACACGCCCTCTGCTCAAAAGACCCCTTGTTATCAAGCACTTCCTACGGTGCAGGGGTGCCATATGAGAGCCCAGGAGGGCCCTGAGGCCTGACTGGACAGAGCCAGGCAGGGGCTTACTGGTGTCGGGATGGACACTCAGGCTGCCCATCCAATCAGGGTCCCCTTGGAGAGGAAGACCTCATGCAGGGAGTGCCAGCCCCGCTCTGCAGTTCAGGCTCACGTTTTTGCTGTGAGCATTTTGGACATGTTGTCTGGCTTGCTGGCTTTGGCAAAATTCCTCCCATTTGCACACAAAGCTCTGAGTGCTCTAGCCCCTGTCCCTGGATATGAAACACAGGGAAGTGACATTCAGCCAGGGACACAGAGGCATCCCTGAGAGAGGTTGGGCTGCAGCATGGATGGAGGATGGATGCATGTCCCAGTCCCTAAGCCCAAGTTCACAGAGATGCTAGCAGCAGACTCACTAAGCGCCTGCCACTTTTGTAGGATGCTAGAAAACCAGCTTGCTTTTCTGAAAACTGGTCAATGAAAGGTAGGAATCCTTTCTGGATACAATTCTTTTTGAATGCAAATACAAATTTAAAACCAAAACCATAGCAAAGGCCAGATCTAGGAAAAAAAAAGATTCCAACGTTGTTGAAAGCAATCCACATAGTGTAAGTTGCTGTGCACTCTCTGACCAGTTAGAGAGAAGCTGGTGATTCCTCTGAAGACAAATCCTGGGCGACTCACCCTGGGGCTGTGACACTGACCCTTGAGGCTGTGAGGTGTCAGGCAGGCTCCCAACCCTGAGTCCTGGTCCCACCCCAGGTCAGCCACCTGCAGTGTGGGGATCCTCTGTATTGCACAGCAGGCTATGGGGTAGACACATACATGTGCACACACGTGGATATGTATGCTTGCATGCAAGTAGACAAACGTGCACACATGTATATGTGTGCCGCCATGCACACACAAACATGGAGGGAGGAGAGACAGCAATCAGCTCCATGTGCAAGTCAGCCTCTGACTCTACCCAGGCTTCCAGACGGCCATTCCTTGCTGTGCAAATTAAGTGCCAGAGATTTGCAGGGAAGACTCATGCGTGACCTTCCAGGGATAGTAAATACATGAAATCCTTGGTCTGATCCAGTCCTGCAGAAGCAGGATTTCCTGGACAAGCCTGGAGTGGAGAGGGTCCCTGGAGGGGAGGAAGCACTGTGTCCTGCCCTTCTCTGGGTTTGTTGACCAGGGCGGGAGAGCCCTCCTTTGTTCCCTGCGCCTCCAGAGTAGTCACCCACAGGAGAATGATGAAGCAGTGTGTTCAGACCGACCGCATGTCCCCACCTGGGTGTCTGCCTCAGGCCTGGAGATCCTGGTAGGGGAGGCGTTGGGAGGAGGTGCATATGGGCAGCTGTGTCCATGACCCAGGCGGGTGTAGGAGATGCTCGGGGAAACCAGGACCCCAGGTATCTTCTGCAGCAGCAAACTCCAGGGCTTCATCCTCAGGATAGTGACTTGCTGTGAGGGTGGAGGTGGGCATGGGGTTGGGAGGACCTAGGGGTCAGGGCCTAGCCCATCAGGAGCTTGGGCTCCTTGAGTAGGGAGCAGCACCCATGGGCCCAGCCAGGCTACAGAGCGGTGGGACGAGAAGTGAGCTGCATGCTTGGCATTCAGTAAACCCAGATTTTCCAGGGCAGCAGAGCTTGGAGCATAATATCGAAGCCCATGACAAGTACTGGGGGCATCAAACCTCAGGATGGATATCTTTTCTGACCCTGGGGAGCCTGGGGTGCCCCATCTGGCTTACGATCTGAAAAGGTACGTACCTCCCTCCCTTCTTCCCTCCCTTCCAAAGAGGTCCCTCCTGGGTGGCGCCTGCTCATGGCCAGCAGTTTGGGCAGGGGCCAGGTGTCAGGCAATAGGGGCTGTGGAGCCCAGCCTCCTTCCTGAGGTCTGACTCATGCTAGGAGCCGAGTGGCTGTGACTGAGCTGTCCTGGGGGGCCTGAGAGACCCCCTTCTAGAAGCCACATGTGTAGATGGAAAGCAAGGCAGCTCAGCTCCACAAAACGACTTTGTAGCTCAGCTTCTTCAGCAGGGTCTGGGGGGATTCCTGCGCTCGCAGCTCCGTCCAGCTGGCCCCCTCACCAGCGAAGCTCTTACACAGCCAAAGTCTGAAATGACTCCAGCTTTTCTGCCGGGGATTACATGAAACCAAAATCATTCTTTCCACGAGGATTACACAATAGCTTTTATTTTAAATGTTTCTCTCTCTGTTCTGGGGATAAGGACTGAGACCTTCTGCCCCAAGCCCTTGGCCAGTGGGGACAGAGGCCATTTCGTGGAATACAGCCAAGGGGGACAGTTGAAGACTGACCTGCTTTCTACAGGAGGTGGGGACCCTGAGTGCTGGTCTCCATATGAGGGTCCTCACCACCCCCACACAGCCTGGCCCCTGCGCATCTCCACTTGGCCTTGGAAACGGGGTGGGGCCCCTGCCCACTGATGAGCTGTGAGAGTTGGATGCCATCAGCCCTACCCCACGCAGGACACATCCTAACTGCCAAAGTGTGCTTTGGGGATGCTGCGGCCACGTCCAGGAGGCAGAAGCACAGAGAATGTTTGGAAACACGCAGCGAGCAAAAGCATCCAGGCCCTTAACAACCAGGAGCTCTCACTGTCAGGCTGTGGAAGTGGCTGGTGCTCATGGCCTGGGAACTTTGTGAGGCATTCTCGGCCCTCCTGACTCCAGGCTGTGCTTGAGTCCAGCAGCCTGGCTGGGCACATGGAGTAAGGCAGGGGCAGAGTGATGTTCAGGCTTTTGGGGAGGGATGTGAAACCCATCTGAATGCCCACCCTAGGGGCCATGTTCCTGGGCACGGGGGATGAGGGCTGCCTGTGGGAGTGGCAGGGAAGGTCACCACAGCCAACCCAGCCACTCCAGGTCTCAGCACCTGGGGAGGACGCATGAGGGGGACCCTGAGCCTGGCTTTTATGGGTGCCCCAGGCCCATGGACAGGAAGGAAGCCCCACCCCCTGAGAAGGGCTCCTTCCTCAACCTTGGAGGCTCTTCTGATGAAGCCTTGACTTTGGCCTTGGTCAGCTCTCTTTGGCATGCCAAGCCATTTTAGCAAGAACCCTGCTGAGACCGTTTACAAGAACCCCCACCCTTGACACCAAATCGATTTCTTGCAGGAGCTGTCCCCCGCCTGCCGGCTGCCTGCAGGGTCCGGAGGCATTGCTGTGTTCTGAGCAGTGCTCAGCTCTGTGCAGTGCCTCTCTCCCTGCTGTTCCGTGAGAGCCACCTGGCTCCTCCTGATGGGTGCGTTCTCTATGACACCACCCAGAACCCAGGACCCGACGGTGCCTCCCCTGACTCTCCCTATGGGCCAGGGTCTGCCTCCCACTCCCCTGAACGCAGCCGAGTATATGGAGCAGCGAGCTCTCCCGGGAGGTCTTCATCCTACCAGGAGGAAGCTCCTCACACAGCCCTTTCCAGTGTCCCCACCATTCACTCGGCCCCTTCACTCCCACTCACCTTGCAGGAGGCTCTTGAGTGGGGAGGTAGGAACCCTGACTCCACGGCCAGCCTGTGGGTCTCAGATCCCACCTGCCCTTCCCCAGCATGGGAGGACGGTGGTGATGGAGAAGCTGGTTGGAATTTCTCCTTCAGCACATTGTGGGCAACACTAGTGTCTCTGACCTTAGCCTGGGGGGAGCGCTGCCTAAGGAGTGCTCGCTGGGGTGGCTGCCATGGCTATGGCGATCCCAGGCCCAAGTGAGGGCGAGATGGTAAGGAACACAGGTCCTCACTCTCCCGGGGCTGACTGTCTGCTGGGAAAGGAGGCCACGACCAACGGGTACCAAGGGTAATGACTGAGGTGACAGGTGCACAGGGGAGAGGCAAAGGCAGCATTTGGCCCCGTCGGGCAAAACCCAACATTGAAACAGGCAAACACTCACTGGCTGTCATTCCAGCGAGGCTGCCCAGCAGACAGCCCCTCCCGGCTCATCTGAATGACAGGCTCCGTGCCTCTGCTTTCCACTGGGCTGTTCTAGAGCCCTGTGCCTGGGAGAACAAGGAGGGTAATGCAGAGGACCCCTTCCCAGAAGGAGGTAAGGGGATGCCACATGGCGCAGGTGCCACCCGTCCCACCCAGAGCGAGGTGCAGATGCCAGGGACCCTCTCCCTGGGTCTCGTCTGCCGCAGATTGCTCTCCGTGCTCCCGGCCGCCTGTGCAGCTGGGGCTGGACTCCGGATAGCCCTTTAATTGTTTTTTACATCTGATTGGTGTCTCATAAATTAACAAACTAAGTGGAATTGTTGACATTGTTATTTTGTGTTTCTCTCAAAGTCATGATTTCAGCCCTGAAAAGATTACATTTAACTCGCCTCAGAGGGCGATCAGCAGAGGCTTCCCCAAGGTCCACGGAGCTGGCATCTGCAGGACGAGCAGGGGTGACTTGGAGAAAGGGGATGGAAAGCAGGGGCAGAAGTTCCGAGGCCAGGAGGTGGGAGCAGTCCCAGAGTCTTAGCCAGCCCCCTTCCTGCCCAGCAACCTGGCCTGGAGTCTGACCGGGGACTCCCTACCTCCACCTGCACATCAGTACACCTGCCCCGATGCCTGTCACATGACCTTGTTCCTGAAGCTCCTGCGTCTCCTCACCCATTTTTTCTGCCTGTGCCAGGCAGTCAAGGACAGTGGTTGCAAAACACGCATGGGGGCAGCCAGTCTCGGATCCAGACTCGGCTTGGACACTGCCCACTTTAGGCCTCGGGCGGTAACCTGGGCTCTGCTACCTCACATAATACATAAGGAATGTGAAAATCCATACAGCCTGCCAGAGGCCCACGAAGGTGTCAGGCAGATGGGGTGAAAGTAGAAGCTTACGGCCCATCAAAGTGGGCGCTCGTCCCACCCAGCCTGGGCTCCTTCACAGCCCCACTGCCCCCAGTTCACCTGCTGGAACCGCCCCCGGGAGGGTAGGTGACAACCTGCCTTGTACCTGCACCATCCAGGGGTAGGGGTGCTGTGCGGTCCCTGCACCCCAGGCCAGCCTCAATGAGACCATGGTGGTCGGGAGCTGTGACCCCAGGCCCTCAGGGGGTTGGGGCAGGGACAGGGGCTGGAGGCTGAAGGAGGCCCTTCTCACGGTCTGTGTCCTGGGCTGAGCCTGCTGAGCCACAGCTGGGACCAGCTGGTGCTTTTGGCACCGCACCTGCTGCTGAGCTCTATGACCCCAGAGACATGCCCGCCACAGCCGTGCTTGGGTCCCCAGATCCCGCAGCCTGGGGCTGGGAATGGTGCCACTTTCAGGGCTCGAGGAGCAGGGCTGGGGACTGCCCACCCTTCGCTGACAGCCACCTGGACGGCCACACTCAGTGGAGGACATCTAGCTGCTCCAGGCGGGGCTGACAGGGGCCTTGTGGACCACCCAGAAGGCCACGTCTGTCTGGTTCAGATTCTGGGAGCGAAAGAAGAGGCAGCACTGTGCCCTGCAGCCAGGACTCTCTGCGGCCCCAGCAGCTCTCTCCTCTCCCTCCTCTCTCCTGTTCTTTCTCACTCCCTGCCTGAGCAGTCCTGGCCAGAGGAAGGGACAGGTGCAAAGGCAGAGGCCACTGGCCAGCCAGGGAAGGGGCAGCGCAGACAGGCATCGTGCACCGTGGCACCCCTGGCACTCATAGCAGGTTGGGCAGGCTGGGCCATGGCCCAGGTATTCTTGCCTCCCCTTCCCCCTCCTCCTCCCTCCCCCTCCTCTCCATCCTCCCCCTTCTTATTTCCTGGGTTCACAGCACTTTTGGAGATTGCATTTTTATTATTTTCTACTTGTGTTCCTCTTCCCTTCTCTAGAACATGAGTGCACCTTCCCTTGGGGCCAACACGACTGAAGCAAGGGGTGACTGCTGGTGTTGGAGGTCATGGTCGGGTGTTTGCACTTATGTGTGTGTTGTGTGTATATGTCTCATACTTATGCTACGTGTATATATGCTGTGTATATGTGTTGTGTGTATATGTGCTGTGTGTAGATAGGTTGTGTGTATATGTTGCATATATATTCTGTGTATATGTGTGGCCTATTTGTGTGTATATGTATATGTGTTGTGTTTATATATGTTGTACACACATCACGTGTGTGTATATGTTGCATATATGTTCTGCACATATGTGTGGTGTGTACACAGGTTCTGTGTATGTATAGACGTTGCATGTTTGTGTGTGTAATGTGTGTATAATGTATAATATGTGTATATGTATTGTGTTGTGTGTATATGTGCTATGTGTATACATATGTTGTGTGTATATGTGCTGTGTATATATATGTTGTGTGTATATGTTGTATATGCATTCTGTGTATACATGTGGTGCATATACATGTTCTGTGTATAGCTGTTGCATATTTCTGTGCATAGTGTGCATATGTGTATTGTGTGTATATGTGTTGTGTATACATATGTTGTGTGTATATGTTGCATATGTGTTCCATGTATGGGTGTTGCATGTTTGTGTGCATAATGGTTTGTGTATATGTATTGTGTGCATGTGGGCTGTGTATATATATGTCATGTGTATATGTTGCATATGTGTTGTGTGTGTAGGTGTTGCATGTTTATGTGTGTAATGGTTTGTGTATATGTACTGTGTGCATGTGGGCTGTGTATATGTATGTTGTGTGTATATGCTGCATATGTGTTCTGTGTCCATGCTCTGTGTACACACGTTCTGTGTATGGGTATTGCATGGTGTGTGTATATGTACTGTGTGCATATGGGCTGTGTATATATATGTTGTGTGTATATGCTGCATATGTGTTGTGTGTATGGGTGTTGCATGTTGTGTGCATGGGGGTTACATGTTCTGTGTATGGGGGTTGCATCATGTGTCTATAATGGTGTGTCTGCACATGTCCGGTTTGCTCCCATGGTGCTGGTTTCACAGCATTGCATGTATGTTTCACTGAACAGCATGTTTGTGTGGACCCACCCACCCAGCAGTGCCGGCGCTGAGGCCATGGCTCCTCAGTGCTGCATGCGGCCCACCCTCTCCTTCCTGCCTCCCCTCAGGCCGACCCCAGCTCTGCACCTGCACAAACAGGACTGAGTCTGTCCCAAGCCTGCCCTGGCAGCAAATCTCCAGAATTTCCCTAAGCTCTGCCAGGTCCCCTTAGAGGAGGAGGGATTCCATTCCCCCACACACTCCACACACTCACCAACACTTGGAATTATTTGACTTTCAAATTTTTGCAAATTGGTTGGGTGTGAGGTGGAAAATCACTTCTCAAATTTGCATTTCTTCAATGATGATTGAGGATGAAAATCTCCATGTGCATGCTGGCCACCAAGGTCTCCCCTTCTCTAAGAGCTTGTAGCTGTAGGATTTCCTTTCATCTCCCGCACTGATCACTCAGTAGCTTCAGCCAATATCCTCCCCTCGGCTGATTTTCTCTGCTGTGCTCTTCCCTGACCAGACATCTTCATCCAGATGGCAAAGACATTTTCTCACATGTTCTTTTCTTGATAAAATTGGGGTAGTTTTAATGGTCACACCTAGGACTGACTGCACACATCTGAGGTCACTTGGGTCTGGAATTGACTTTTTGTCATACAGCAAGCTGTTTTCCAAACACAGCCACTGAACCATCTATCCCTTTTCCAGAGACAAAACCTCCACAGCTCACGGGGTTTCATTCTCAGCTTGCCCTGCCCTGTGTGGCTCTGCACCTGCTCCATAGCCGCATCACATAGGTTCATTTCCTTACTGTGGCTTCATAGATGTCTCATCCTGACTCTTCTTGTTCAAAAATGTCTTAGCTATTTGTTATCCTTAGTTCAGCCCTGCAAATGTTAGAATAAGTTCATTCTGTCCTTTAAAAGCTCCAGTGAAATTTTGATTGAAGTGGAATGGACTCTGTGATAGGAAGAACTCCTGTCTTTAAAATGATTACAGTTGACAATAATACACGGTGTATTTCAAATCAGCTAAAAGAGAAGCTTTGAAATGCTTCCAACACAGAGAAATGATAACTATTTGAGGTGTTGGAAACACTCACTACTCTGGTTTGATCGTGGCACATTCTATGCATGTATCAAAATATCACGTGCCCCCTAAATATGTTGAAATATTATGATGAAGTTGTTCATCCCTCAGCATGTTTCGGCTTTTCTACTCATCTTGTTTTATCTTCTTTAACGGAGGTTAAGCATTTCTGGAAAGGCCGCATTAATTCTTTATTAGAATATTTTCTAGATACTTTACAGACGTTGCTGCAAACGTGAATAGCAGCTTTTTAAAAATTGCTTTTATGATGATCAAAGCAGAGGAATTCTAGCATTTTTGTGAGTTTTTCCTTTATCTAGAATCTCACTGACCTCTCCCATTATTTTGCTGCTGTTGTTTGTCTGCATTTAGGATTTTTATACAGGTGACTACTCTTCATCTGCAAACATGAACTCTTTGCAGCCCTTATTTCTTGTTTGTGTCTGACTGAGGGGACAAGACTAGCCGTCTTTGTTGAGTGATTGTGTGAGTGGCAGGGAACCTTGTCTTCTAAGCATCTCAAAGAGAATGCTTCAAAGCTCTGTTGAGTGTGGTATCTGTTATAGGTGTTTTGAGATCACCTTTATCAGGTTAAGAAAGATTCTTATTCCTATTTTTCTGAGAAACTTTAGAGAGAGAGTTTGTAAACTGAGCTGAGGACTGAGCTTTGTCAAGTTATTTTTTGCACGTGTTAATCACCTTTGTAGTCTACGAATGTGAATTCTCCTTTTTCTTTTCTTTTCTTTTTTTTTTTTTTTTTGACAGAGTGTCACTCTGTCAGCCAGGCTGGAGTGCAGTGGTGTGATCTCGGTTCACTGCAACCTCTGCCTCTCAGGTTCAAGTGATTCTCCTGCTTCAGCCTCCCGAGTAGCTGGGACTACAGGCACCCGTCACCACACTTGGCTAACTTTTTTGTATTTTTAGTAGAGATGTGTGTTTTTTTTTAGTAGAGACGGGGTTTCACCATGTTGGTCAGGCTAGTCTTGAACTCCTGACCTCAAATGATCCACTCTCCTTGGCTTACCAAAGTTCTGGGATTACAGGGTGTAAGCCATCACGTCCGGCCTCCAATTTTCTGAATTTAAGCCTCTTTTGCAATCCTAGTATGAAATATTTGATTATTATGTGTTTTTTCCCAACAGCTTATTATGAAAATGTTCAATATTCATTTTACAGTGAACACTCATACATATACTTACTATTCAGACTAACATATTACTAATAAAATTTACTAATATTTTATACTATTACGGTAATATTTTACCAAAATGCTTGATCACATTTTCATCTATTCATCCATCTTCCTATTCATCCATCCGTTCATCTTTTTAAATGTATTTCCAGGTAAGTGGTGGACCTTAGCTCCCTCAGCTGGGACCACGGGCACGCACCAACACACCCAGCTAATTTTTGTATTTTTTGTAGGGACAGGGTGTCGCTATGTTGCCCAGGCTGGTCTGAAACTCCTGGGCTCCAGTGACCCTCTTACCTCAGACTCCCAAAGTGCTGGGATTACAGGCGTGAGCTACCACACCCAGTCTGGAGTTAACTTTAGCTGTTTTGGTGAGTGTTTTAAAATACACTGTTGGATGCCAGCATTTAATATTTTATTTGAGATGTTCATAAGAAAACTGGGCCTGTACTTTCTTTTCTTTCATTTTGTTGCCCTGGTCCAGATATGAAACCAAACTGACACCAGTCTGTGAAAATGAAACAGGCTGCTTTACCTATATTATTACTTACCAGAAAAACTTATACAAGACATAAGATTTTTTTGTAAGACAGACATATCTGTCCCTCAAAAGAACGCACCTGTTAAACATCTTGCCACACGGCTCTTTTTGAGAACGGTGGGGTCTTTGATTCCCGCTTTTGACCTGTGTAAGTTTCCCGTAGGCCTACCTTGGCGATATTATGGGTTCAGTTCCAGACTACCACAATTAGGTGAGCCACAGAAATGTTGTTCTATTAAACATGCCATAGCATTATGTCAGAAAAGGCAACATACATATTCTAATTTTAAAATACCTTGCTGTTGGCCGGGCATGGTGGCTCACACCTGTAATCCCAGCTCGTTGGGAGGCTGAGGCGGGCAGATCACCTGAGGTCAGGAGTTTGAGACCAGCCTGACCAACATGAAGAAACCCCGTCTCTACTAAAAATACAAAATTAGCCGGGCGTGGTGGCACGTGCCTGTAATCCCAGCTACACAGGAGGCTTAGGCAGGAGAATCACTTGAACCTGAGATGTGGAGTTTGCAGTGAGCCAAGATCGTGCCATTGCACTCCAGCCTAGGGAAAAAGAGCTAAACACTGTCAAAAAACAAAACAAAACAAAACAAAAATTACAGCCTTTACTGCTAAACAATGCGAACGCTCACCGGGCCACCAGTGAGTGGTAATCCTTTTGCTGGTGAGGCTCTTGACTCCATGTTGGCGCTGCTGACTGATCAGGGCAATCAGTGGTTGCTGAAGGCTGGGGTGGCCGTGGCAAGTTCTTAAAATAAGGCAACAGTGAGGTTTGCTGCATCCATGGGCCTTCTTTCATGAAAGATTTCTGTGTAACATGCAGTGCTGTTTGACAGCATGTCACCCACAAAAGAACTTCTTTCAAAATTGGAGTCAATCCTTTCCCACCCTGCTGCTGCTTTATTAACTAAGTTTATGGA
>NW_012103199.1:22788-30151 GCF_000951045.1 Mandrillus leucophaeus | reverse complement strand
CCATGTGGTGGTGGGCACCTGTGATCCCAGCTACTGGGAAGACTGAGGCAGGAGAATCTCTTGAACCCGGGAGGCGGAGCTTGCAGTGAGCTGAGATCACACCACTGCACTCTAGCCTGGGCGACAGAGCAAGACTCCATCTAAAAAAAAATGGGTACGGAATATTCTAAATGTTTTGTTGTCATTTCAACATTATCCACAGCACCTTCACCAGCAGCAGATTCTGCCTCAAGAAGCCACTTTCTTTGCTCATCCATAAAAAGCGGGTCCTCTTCACTTCCAATTTTCCCACAAGGTTGCAGCAGTTCAGCTCCATCTTCAGGCTCCACCTCGAACCTAGTTCTCTGGCTGTCTCCACCCCATCTGCAGTTACTGCCTCTGTCAGAGTCTTCAACTCCTCCAAGTCACCCCTCAGGGCTGGAATCCACCTCTCCCAGACTCCTGTTCATGTTAATATTTTGACCTCCTCCCGTGAATCCCCTGGGTTCTTCACGGCATCTAGAAGGGTGACTCCTTTCCAGGACGTTATCAGTCGACTCTTCCCAGACCCACCAGAAGAATCGCTATCTTTGGCAGCTATAGTCTTGTGAAATGTATTTTATTTTTGACTTTTATCTTAGGTTTGTTATATAGGTAAGTTGTGTGTCTCAGATTATTTCATCACTCAGGTAATAAGCATAGCACCTGATGGGCAGTTTTTCCATCCTCTCCCTCCTTCCACTTTCTGCCTTCAAGTAGGCCCTGGTGTCTGGTGTTCCCTTCTCTGTGCCCATGAGTACTCAATATCTAGCTCCCACTCATAACCAAGACCAAGTGCTATTTGGTTTTCTGTTCCCGTGTTATTTCACTCAGGAGTATGGCCTCCAGCCCCATCCATGTTGCTATAAAGGACGTGATCTCATTCTTTTGTATGACTGCATAGTATTCCATGGTGTGTATGGACCATAGTGAAATGTATTTCTTAAATAATAAGATTTGAGAGTTGAAATGACTCCTTGATCCATGGGTTGCGGAATGGATGCTGTGTTAGCAGGCATGAAAACCGTGTCCTTGTACATCTCCATCACAGCTCTTGTGCATTTCTTCTTGACCAGGCGTGGCACTTTGCATTTTTTCAGAAATGTACCCATTGTACCCAAATTATTCCATAAATATCTGTACCTGACAGTACGTAGTGGGCATTAAGGAAAGACCTGGGCCGGGTGTGGTGGCTCACGCCTGTAATCCCAGCAACTCAGGAGGCTGAGCAGGGAGGACTGTTTGAGGCCAGGAATTTGAAACCAGCCTGGGCAACATATCAAGAGCATAGCTCCAAAAATTTTTAGTTAAAAATAAATAATAAACAAATAGAAGGAAAGAAAGACTTGGGCTTAAGGCAGCAACAAAAATTATCTAAAATGATATGCAAAAAGAGAATTACCGAGAACATGAAGAGAACAGCAGTGATCAGTGAAGTCATATAAGGCAGTCTAATATATATCTATTGGGCTTTGCGAAGGGCAGGAAAGAGATGCAGGACAGTAAAACAGCTGAAGAAATACTTGCTAAAAGTTTTCAAAATGTGATTTAAAAACTGTAAACTCACAGATTAAGAATCTCAATGAACTCCAAGCAGGAAAAAAAGAATTCCATGAAAGAAAACCATTCCAAAGCATATCATAATCAAATCATTAAGATGATAAAAGGAAAGTCTTACAAGTAACCAGGGGTAAAAGTCATACTACATACAAGTGAACAAAAGTAAGTATGTAAGTAGATTTCTCGCAGAAACTATGTAAACCAGAAGACAGTGCAGACTTCTTTAAAGTGCTGAAAGAAAAACAAGAAGGTCAACTTAGAATTCTATCCCTAATAAAAAATATCTTTCAAAAACGAAAGCAAATAAAGAATTTTTCAGTCAAATAAAAGCTGAGAGAATTCATGGTCAACAGACCAGCACTACAATAAATGTTGAATAATAGCATTCTTCATAAAGATATTATGCCAGGTGGAAATATAAACCTGCACAGAGAAGTGAAGAAAACTGGAAATGACAAATATGTGGATAAATATAAAAGCATTTAAATTAATTTTTAAAATATAAAACATAACTTCTCAAATGAAAAATAATAATATATTAAAATTTATAATATACACGGAATTAAAAATGTATGACAGTAGCACAAAGAACAGAAGAAGGGAGGTGGAAGCCACTAAACGATTCCAAGGCTTTTACACTTTCTGTAAAGCGGTTTAACATTATTTGCAGGCACACTGTTACAGGAAGATGTATTCTATAAATTCTAGAACAACCACTAAAGAGAAAAAGTATAGCTCATAAGCCCAAAATTCAATCATACCTATAATCACATTAAATGTAAACGGCCAAAACATTCCAATTAAAAAGCAGAAATTGTCGATGGATTTTAAAAATTCAAGACCCAGCTATATGCTGTCTACAAGACACTCACTTTAAAGACAAAAACAAAGCAGATTAAAAGTTAAAAGACGGGAAAAGATATACCATGTAAACACCAATAGAAGAAATCTGGAATTGCTATGTTAACATCAATAAAGGTTAATTTGAGAGTAGGATATATTAGCATGGATGAAGTAGGACATCTCTTAAGAATAAAAGGGTCAATTTTTCAGGAGAACATAGTGATCCCAAATGTATAGAGACCTAACAGCAGCAAAATACACATCCCTTCCAAGTATACACAGAACCATCACCAAGAGAGACCATATCCTGGACCATAAAATAAGTCCCAATGCATTTAGAAGGATCTAAATCTTTCAAAAGACTAGAAATTAATAACAGAATGATACATGAAAATCCCTAATTATTTGGAAACTAACCAATACACTCCTAAATAACTCACGGGTCAAAAAATAAATCACAAAAGGAATTTTAAATATTTTTACCTGAATAAAAATGAAAATATAATATTTTGAAACTTGTGGAATGCGGTTAAGGAGTGCTTAGAGAAAAACTTGTAACATGAAATTCTTATGTTGGAAAAAAATGAAAAATTTCCAAGTAAAACTCTATGCTCCCTTCTTTGAAAACTATAGAATGAAGAATAATTGAAGCCCAAAGTAAGCACCAGGAAATATTAAAGAAAATAACAACAATAAATGAAATAGAAAAAATAGAAAAACAATAGAGAAAAATTCATAAACCCAAAATCTAGCTCTTAAAAGGCTTATTGAGAAACCTCTAGCCAGACCGACCTGTGAGAAAAGAGAGGAGACACAAATGGCCAATGTCAGAAATGAAAGAAGGAACATCACTAATAAACCTACAGGCAGTGGAAGGATAATAAGAATGTAGTATGAACAATTTTATGCCAATAAATTCAAAAACTAAGATGAAGGAGGTAAATTTCCGAAAGGCACAAACTACTAATGCTCATTCAAGGAGAAACAGGTGCAGGTAACATATTCGTGTATGTAGAAAATCCAAAGAAAACTACAAAAATGCTACAAGAATTAGTGAGTGAGTTTAGCAAGGTCACAAGACAGACGGTCAGTGTATCAAAATTAATTGGACTTCTACATGCTAGCAATGAATAACTGGAAATTAAAATTTTTTAAAAATCATAGAATAAAAATATTACATACTTAGTGATCAAAGTAATAAAAAATGTATAAGGCTCATATCATACACTGTAAACTATGAAATATTGCTGAGGCAAATTAAATATGACTTACATGGAGAGATATAACAAGTTCATGGATTGGAATGCTCAGTATTCTTAGAATGTCATTTCTCCTGAAATTGATCTATAGATTCAAGGCAATACCAATAAAAATATCCCAGAATGCTTTCTTTTAGAAATGGACAAGTTAGTTTTAATGTTTATGTGGAGATGCAAAGGACCTAAAATAGCCTAAAACGTTTTTGAAAAACAAGACAAAAGTTGGAAGACTTACACCTTACACTATATCTCATGGCTTTAACACAGCTGTAGTGATCGAGTCAGTGTGGAATTGGCAGAAGGAGAGACACACAGATCAACAGAGCAGAGTCCACATATAGGCCCACACATATATGGCCAATTACTTTTTGACAAGGTTGTCAAGGCAATTCAATGGGAAAGTCATAGATTTCTCAACACAGACAACTCAGCACAGACTGCTGCAACAATTGAGTATTTAAATGCAAAGAAATTAACTTCAACTCTTACCTCATGCCACATAAAAAACTAACTCGAGGCCGGGTGCAGTGGCTCATGCCTGTAATCCCAGCACTTTGGGAGGCTGAGGCGGGTGGGTCACGAGGTCAGGAGATCGAGACCACCCTGGCTAACACGGTGAAACCCCGTCTCTACTAAAAATACAAAAAATTAGCCAGGCGTGGTGGCAGGTGCCTGTAGTCCCAGCTACTTGGGAGGCTGAGGCAGGAGAATGGTGTGAACCCAGGAGGTGGAGCTTGCAGTGAGCTGAGATCATGCCACTGCACTCCAGCCTGAGCGACAGAGTGAGACTCCGTTCCCCACCACCCCCCCCCAAAAAAAACTAACTCAAAATAGATCCTAGCTCTAAATATAAGAACTAAAACTATAACTCTACAAAACATTAAAGGAAACATAGCAGAAAATCTTGGTGACCTTGAGTGAGGCCAAGGTTTTTTAAACAGGACAAAAAGAAAAGCACGAATCATAAATGAAATTAAAAAATAGGATGTTGCTAAAATTAAAATGTTGGTTCTTCAGAAGACATTGCTAAGAAAATGACAAGGCAAATCAAATACTAGGAGAACATATTCACAAATCATCAATCTGGGGAAGGAGATGTTGGATGGTACCATGTCTGGGAATGGGAAGGAGAGGTCTGCCTGAGGTCCCCACTCCCTCAGGCCTCCTGCCTTAGGAGCTTGGAAAAAGCAGTATAACCTTCTGGTGTTATACTGAGAACCATTTAATCTTTAAATACAGTCCCTTTTTCCAAGCTCCTAAACATCTCACAGGCATACTCATTGACCAAGGAGCCTGGCCGGCTGGATGGGATACCTGCTCTCTGGACCACAACCATCCCAACGGGCACGGTTCTGGCCATCAGTGGGACAAAGCAGGCAGGTGAACCTTGGTTCCCCTCCTTGCTCCCAACCCGAGGAGCAGCTGGCTGCTCTGCCAGCATGTGGAATCCCACCATGAACAGATACTGGTCCTCCTGGACTCCCAGTGCCACCCACCAGGCATACCTCTGGGATGGGCGTGGCTCCCACTGCTGGTCAAGGTCAGGCTGAGAGGCAGCTGCACCAATGTTTGGGGCATCCTCTGGAAGAAATCCACCTCCAAGAAAGAGGGTAAATGACCACAGTGTGGCAACGTTGGCAGAAATGGGAGAAAAAAATAATGTGGCCTTTATAAGGGAGTCAGCTGAACATTTTACAATTCTTCCCCAAATCAACTAAGCCATTTTCACAACATAAAACGAGCAAAAATGTAATTATTTCAAGGTGTCCTTCACCTCGAACTCACTCGAGGCCCACAGCTTAGGGGTTTTAAAAAATACATATATTTAAAGCAAATATTATTGCAAATGACTACTCTGTAATTTGGATTAATTGCTTTCGGTTTTTTCTGGAAATAAAATCTTTAAGGCAAACTCATAAAAATTCTGGAGCACAGAGCAGCTGCTCCTGCAGTGCCTCATTCAGAGAGTCCAGTGCCTCCCCACAGAGGACCATGTTCCACAAAGTTGCTTGTTTGACAAAAGACCCTGGGGGTACCTGTGACACCGTCATCAGAAGTCACAGCCAAGAATAGCCCCGGCCCCCACCACAGTACCCATCATATGCTGCTGGCACGGCAGCTTGTAAGCCTCAGGGGTGGCCCCAAGATGCCTACTCAGGGAGGGTCCAGGAAGGATCCAGCCAGATTCATCACTGCTCCCTCTACGGGGTGAGGTCAGGGTCTCAGCTGGGCCCTGCTGTGTGGCTTCAGGGACTCAGCCAAGGGAGATGGGCAGGACTGGGGAGAATTGGCTCTGGCTGTTAATGAACTTATATGAAGTGTGTGTCTGTCTGCGTGTTGGGGCAGTGGGAGGGTGGTGCACAAAAGGGGGTTAGAGGAAAGACCCTCCCACTCCAAGCAGCTTCCAGGGTTTCCCATCCTCCTTGGAACAATTGGACTCTAGCCTTTTCCTGACATAGGATCCTGGCAAGACCCTGCTGCAGGGAGAGACCTCATAAAAGCCATGAGGTGTGTGTCCATTTTCAGGAATGAGCTGCACAAGCATGTTGCAGGGGGCCCAGGAGAATGAAGATGGGGCAGGGCCATTCAGGCATCTCTGGGGACCCTGGGGAGCAGTTTCAGCAGAATGAGGGACAATGGGCAGAGTGTCTGGTGGGGCAAGGGCATGGATGTCATCTGCCGGCTACTTACCTGTTTCCATAAAGCCCATCACTTTATTTGTTCTGTGCAACAACCCTGAGAGGTGGGCATCACCTCTCTTTCTTGGGTCCTATGCCCAGGGTCACATGCCAAGGAGTGACAGACTGGGGACTGTACTTGTACCTACAGATGGAATAAATGGAGGTGAGGAGGATCAGGTTTCTGCCCCTGGAGAGCTCCGCCCTGGGTCAACAGCAGACATGGATCAGACCTGCTTGTCAAGGTGAAACTTACCACTGCACACAACTGGGCACAAAAACAGAGATCTAGGGTCTCAGGGCAGCTCTGTGGCCAGAGTGCCCTGTGACTTGGAGCAGAAGCCATTCTCTTACTAGGCATCAGTTTTACAATCAGTTCATTGGGTAGAGGGATTCATCCATCCATGTATCCATCCACCCACTCATCCCTCCACCCATCCACCCATCCATTCATCCAACCACCATCCATCCACCCACCCACCCATCCACTCATCCATCCACCCAATGCCCACCCACCATCCACTCAACCATCCAACAACCCACTCATCCACCAACCCACCCATCCAACCCATCCACCCAACACCTGCCCACCTATCCATTCACCCACTCACACACTCATCCACACATCCACCTATTCATTCCCCCACCCTCCCACTCATCCATCCACCCAACACCCACCCACCCAGCATCCAATCATTCATCCACCAACTCACACATCCAACCTGTCCACCCAACACCCACTCACCTATCCATTCACTCACCCATGCATCCACCCACTCACCTATCATCCATCCACTCATCCATCCATCCACCCACCCATCAACTTGACACCCACCCACCATCCATCCATCCACCCACCCATCAACTTGACACCCACCCACCATCCATCCATCCATCCATTTACCCACCCACCCATCTATTCACCCAACACCCACCAACCCACACACCTACACATCCACCCACCCATCCATCCGTCGCCCATCTACCCACCCACCCACCTACACA
>NW_012103199.1:17605-21680 GCF_000951045.1 Mandrillus leucophaeus | reverse complement strand
CCACACCCCTGCCCTGGAAAAGATTGGGAATCTGTGCATCCAGGCCAGGAAAGACACCAAAGGTGCACCCCAGGCTGAGTCTGCAGGAGAGTGGTCAGAGTGCCCCTGATCCTCGCCACAGATGGGGAAGGGCATTGGAAACTGATTTAGCCCCTCAGGCCGCCAGACTCCCCCACCCCACCTCGAGGGAGGCTTAACTTCAGGACACCAAGAACTGCCTCAGTTTACTTCTCCGTGTGGGTCTCTTCTGACCACACAGCCCCACACAGGGGCATCTGCTGGTGCTGGTGTCCCTTCTCTGTGCTGGGGGCAGGGGTGCCCGGGCTGTGATCCCCTCCTGTGGGAACCCAGCTGTGCCTGGGCTCATAACTGCTGTCCACATGGGTACTGTAGACACAGACAGCAAGAGGCAAACCCCACTGGACTGGAGGGACGAGGGCTTTGGGAGAAGGTGGGAGAATTTGTCCATTCTCGCACTACTGTAAAGAAACACCTGAGACTGGGTAAAGTATAAAGCAAAAAGGTTGAATTCGCTCACGGTTCTGTAGGCTGTACAGGAAGCATGATGCTGGCATCTGCTCAGGTTCTAGGGAGGCCTCAGAACACTTACAGTCATGGCAGAAGGCTAAGGGGGAGCAAGAGGCATCTCACATGGTGGGAGCAGGAGCAAGAGAGACAGCGGGGAGGTGCCACATGCTTTTAGGCAACCAGATCTTAAGAGAACTCACTATGGTGATGACAACATCAAGAGGGGATGGTGTTAAACCATGAGAAACTGCTCTCATGATTCAATCACCTCCCACCATGAGAAACCATCCCTGTGATCCAATCACCTCCCAACAGGCCCCACCTCCAGCATCGGAGATTACATTTCAATAAGAGATTTGGGTGGGACACAGATCCAAAGCATATCAATGGCCTTTCAGCTCTAGGAAATTGCCCCCTGCAGTACCTGAGGGGCCGCACTCTCCTTGTCCACGTGCAGAGGGGCTCCCCTGGGCAGCAAGAGGGTTAGCCCTCTCTGGGTGGGTTGGTGCAGAGCCCACCCCAGCCTCAGACTCCCCGTGGCTAAGCAATGTCCCTGAAGCCTGGGCAGTTTCCACACACATGAGACCCTCATCCAGTGCCCTCCAGCCCAGTTTATGAAATCCGTCTTTGTGGCATAGGGTGTGCGAGTGGCCCCATGGCTCTGTGCATATAATTCCTGCACCGCAAATCTTAGACGGCTAGATCTCCCAAACAAGGGGACAGAAACTCCTCCAGCCATCCTCTCATTTCTAAACACTGCCACCATTTGTTTTGAGAAAGGGCCTTGTTTTGAGGATATTTCCAAGGATCCGTTCTTTCTTGAGAGCTCTGGGGTCCGGAGTGTAGCCATCCTCCCCTTGAAGCTGCCTGGAGGCTGAGGGTCAGGATCTAGTGGGGCTGGGGGCTAGGTTACTGCCCCTCCGTGAGTCTCCACAGGATCTGCAGGAGCCATGTCCCTGGCTCTCTGGGGGGACACACCCAATTTTAGGGGTGTGAGGCCAGTCACTGTCCTCAAGTACTCAGCAAAGAGCCCCCAATCCCTCTGGTGTAGTTCTCACCCCATCCCCTGCTTCCTCATCCAATCAGGGACAAGGTGGGGACAGTGACCTAGGAGTTGCTGCAGCCCTGGAAATCCCGTGGGGCTTAAGACTCAAATGAAAAGTGAGTAAAATCTCAACAAAAAGGCAGCATTGTCCATTACTGACTTGCTGGGGTCTTCTGAGAAGGCGCCCAGTGCACTCCTGCTGGGGAACAGGGAAAAAATCAAATCAGACCCCACATAGCCCCCGAGAGCCCCAAAGCAGGAGGGGACAGAGAAGGCAGGTCAAAGAGGATGCCTTGAACCCCCAAAGAGGCCCGTCGGCCCTAGGCAGATGAGTCAAGGGCAGCACAGAAGCAAGGCTCAGAGGGAGGGCACTGCTGGAGACAGCGTGGCAGAGGCAGAAGCAGCTGGGACTGTCCACAGAGGAACACACAAGGAAGACGTGGGCCAGCCATGTGATGCAGGATGACTCAGTCTTAAAAAGGAGGGAAATTCTGACATGTGTGACAACACGGCTGAACCTTGAGGACATGAGACAAGTGAGATCAGCCAGTCACTAAAGGACAAATCCTGTGGGACTGCACTTCTATGAGGTCCCTGGAGTGGCCACGTCCGTAGAGACTGAAAGCAAAAAGAGGGGTGCCAGGGACTTGGGAGGGGCTACGGGAAGCGACTGGAAATGAGGGTGATGATGGCTGCACAACTGTGTGAATGTGCCCAATGCCACTGAACTCTACACTTAAAAATGGTTACGACGTGAAATTGTATGTGGCTTGTATTTGACTTCATTTACAAACACCTAACCTGGCAGCGGCTGGGCTCTGCACTCTGCGTGGAGCACGGTCCTCAGCCCTACATGGAGTCAATGACCCTCTCCCTCAAACTGGTCACATCTACAGAAGGGGAGACTGAGGCCAGAACAGCTGTGACCAGCTCCAGCCCAGAGCGAGGGCATGATGGATCCAGAGTCACTCCAGAGCCTGCATACTTACTCACCTGCCCACATGTCAGGGCTGGGAGCCTGCGTGCCTCTCCCGTCCAAACATGTGATGTGCTCAGAGCACATCTCCAGCTGTCCACACCCCAGGAGAAGAGAGACAAACCCAGAAATCAAATTGATATTTAGAAAATGCAGTTTATTTAATGTGATGCAGGAAGCATTCGCAACAGTGGGAATACGGGAGAATCCCAGGAGGTAGCAGTGGCTGAGCTGGTTATTGAAGGACAGATAGGATTTTCTTCTCATTTTTATTTTTATTTTTTGAGATAGGCTCTTACTCTGTCACTCAGGTTGGGGTGCAGTGGTGAGATCTTGGCTCACTGCAACCTCCACCTCCCGCACTGAAGAGTTCCTCCTGCCTCAGCCTCCTGAGGAGCTGGGACCACAGGAACATGCCACCACCACTCTGGGCTAATTTTTTGATGTTCTCATTTTTAAATATTGTAACACTTCTACCACTAACATATAGTCAGTGGAGAAAAATTAAATGCAGAGAAACATAACAGAGAAAAAAGTTTTGATATTATCAGATCTCATCACCCAGGGAAAACCTCTGTTAATATTTCAGCTGACATTCTTAAAGGTCACCCCCATGTCTCAGGGACAAGTCAGCAAGGTGATAAGCACGCCCTCTTGTCCCTATGTTCACTGCCGATGCAACGCCCCATTGTAGGAAACTAACAAATTTCATTTATCAGCTGTTTCTGTGGCCAGAAGCAGGTCATAGGCGAGGCTCTAGAAAGATCACTGATCAGGACCCAAAGAACCCTGTGGGGTCAGAGCCCCTGTGTGTGGACACTGTGTATGGTATCAGGCCTGGACCTAAGAATGGGCATAGTCTTTCTAAAACAGCCACAAAAGCCTCTGGGTTAAGATGGCAAATTAAGTACACACCCATTCAATAGCGTCCCCTCTATAAGCCCCACTTCAACCACAATAAAGAGATTTTAAAAGACATCTACCCATAGGGTGGGTCTCCCTTCTGAAAGCTGAATCGCTGATGGACCTGTGGCAACTGGGTCAGAGACAAGAGAAAGTCCCGAATAGAGAGCAGGAAGGTGAGATTTTACCAGATTTATAACCAAGGGAACCCCAACACTCAGGACTGAGTATAAGAGTACCTCTAGGGGCCTGGTACGGTGGCTCATGCCTGTAATCCCAGCACTTTGGGAGACCGAGGTGGGTGGATCACCTGAGGTCAGGAGTTCAAGACCAGACTGACCAACATGGCGAAACCCCATCTCTATTAAAAATACAAAAAATTAGCCAGGCATGGTGGTGGGCACCTGTAATCCCAGCTACTCTAGAGGCTGAGGCAGGAGAATTGTTTGAACCCAGGAGGCAGAGGCTGCAGTGGGCCAAGATTGCACCATTGTACTCGAGCCTGGGCAACAAGAGTGAAACTCTGTCAAGAAAAAGAAAGAAAGAAAGAAAGAAGGAAAGAAAGAAAGAAAGAGAGAGAGAGAAAGAGAAAGAAAGAAAGAGAGAGAGAAAGAAAGAAAGAA
>NW_012103199.1:10327-17555 GCF_000951045.1 Mandrillus leucophaeus | reverse complement strand
AGAAAGAAAGAAAGAAAGAAAGAAAGAAAGAAAGAAAGAAAGAAAGAAAGAAAGAAAGAAAGAAAGAAAGAGTACCTCTAGGACTTGGGGTGCAAGAGTGGCTATGATCAGGAAGGCTAGAGTGAAGGGGACCTGTGATCAAGTTAGATTCCTATCCCCTTCTTATCCTCCCTGAGAGACCACCCCTCCCTGACACCAGCAAAAGTCCAGAGGTTTATTTCCCAGAATTCAGGCAGCTGACTGCAAAGACTCCTGCCTTTAACTCCAAGTTGACTCCAAGAAGACTGGCAGCCAGACCCCTCCCTTGCTCCCTTAGTAACTTCTCTGGGAATCAGGTCAGTTCCTAAAGATACTGACATCCAAGGATCAAGGATCACCCCCATCCATGAGTCTCAAGGGCAATGAACCCCTCCTCTCTTACTGTCAGAACTTCCAGTCAGGTCCTCATCATGGGCAGAAAGCCAATAATCAGCAGATGCCTCAGGAAAGACAGATTGAAACAGATAGAACAAAGCCATTTGGAGGACACACAGATCATATCTGCAGAAGAAAGCTCATATAAATATCACGTTCCAAAAATGAAGAAGAAACAAAACAGAGTGGAAATAACTAACAAAGTATTTCAAGAAAATTTCCCAGAGCTAATGGGCACAAGTTTTCAGTATGAAAGAACTCACAGTGGATGAAAACAGACACATTCTAGGGCACATCATTGTGGAATATTGGACCACTTGGGACATAGAAGATTCTATAAAATTCCAAAAAGGAAAAATCACATTGCACACAAAATCCGAGGAAACAGAATCTTCCTAGACTTCTCAATAGCTGCCTGGTAGCAAGAAGATAATGGGGCAACATTATCTAAAATTCCGAACAAAAAAATCATCTCCAATCTAGAATTCCATACCCAGCTCAACTACCATTCTGGTACGTGGAAGTCCTAAAATATTTATCTCCTACACATCTTTTATCAGATGTTACTAGAAGATATGCTTCGTGAAAATGAGAAAGTAATCCAACAAAATATGTAGTCTGTAAAGGTCGCAGGAGATGCAAGGGAATTTCCTTAGAGAATGGCCATGGACAGGACATAGAAGGCAGCCAATCTATATTGGCATGGGTGGCTATGGAGCCAGATGTGAGGATGGCCATCACCACTATTCTGTGGTCATCATGCTCTCATTCTCATCTACGTGAGATGGGCTCAGATTCTTACCACCCCCAGGATGTCTTGACCCTGGACAGATGAAATCCCTATTTCCTCCCCATATTAATTTCTGGTGGCTGCTCTAACAAATTACCACTAACAAATTACCACAAGCTTAGCGGCTTCAAATAGCACAAACTTACTAGATTTTGGTTTTGTGGGTCAGAAGTCCGAAATGGATCTCAGTGTCCTAAAGTCAAGGCATGGGCAAGGCTGCCTTCCTTGCTGGAGGCTCTAGAATCCATTTCCTTCCCTTTTTCAGCCTCTAGAGTCTGTCGGTATTCACATACATTGGCTCATGGGCCCTTCCTCTGTCTTCGGAGCCAGGACAGCCAGGAATCTTCCTTATATTCTCACATATCTCCTCTTCATCCTAATCCTGACTCTCCTGCCTCCCTCTTCCACTTTTAAGGATCCTTGTGATGACATTAAGACTACCCAGATAATCCAGAATTATCTCCCTACTTTAAAATCTGCTGAGAGAGCAACTTTAATTCCATCTTCAGCCTTAATTTGTCCTCTCACTGCCACTCTACAGGGCTTTCCCCTCCTCCCCTCCTCGTCCTGCTGTACCAGCCACACTGGTCACTGGAGCCTCAGGGCCTTTGCACTGGCTGTTCCCTCTGCCCCAGTGCTGTTCTCCCAGACTCTTGGGTGACTCCCTCATTCCTCCGTCACGTCTCTGCCCAAATGTCACTACTTCAGTGAGGCCTTTCTTGAACAACTGATTGAAGACTGTGCTTTCACCTTTCTCCTCCTTCAGGTCCATTGCACTAGAATCATGTAGCCTGGCACGCCAGACCCACATGTATTTGGCTTATTGCTGCCTTCCCCATCAAAACATGACCTTGATGGGAGCAGCATCTGTCTCCATCACTGCTGCAGCCTTAGGGCCTATGGCTGTCCCTGGCACATAGTAAGCACGCAGTGAATGTGCGTTGCTTGAACAAATGAAAACCTCACACTGCAGCCTCCTGGACACCTGTCCCTATTAGTCAGCCCGACTTCCCACTGGCTTCCAGCTAATAGTCTCCTGTCAATGCCTGGAGGGCCGGAGCTGGACTCTGGTGTGGCCCATCTGTTCCCAGTGCCTTCACTGGGCCAGGGTACTACTGCCTCTACTTCTACAGCCAGGCAACCACTAATCTGTCTTCAGTCTCTATGGATTGGCCCATCCTGGACATCTCATATAAATGGAATTACACAATGTGTGACCTTTTATGACTGACTTCTTTCATGGAGCATCATGTTTTCCAGGTTCATTCATGTTGCAGCAAGTGTCAGCTCTTCACTCCTTTTCATGGCAACATAGTATTCCATTGCATGGATATGCCACATCTTATTTATCCACGCGTGCTGATTTCAATGCTCCTCACTCATTTCAACTCAGTGAAGCTTCTGCAGATGTGTTACTCTGCAGCAAGATTCATTCTAGGCTCTGGGAGACCTGCGAGGACCATAAACTTCTGCTGTGTCCTGCAAACATTCTTAGGGAAGGTTTAACAGTCTTTTCATCTCAGACTTACGGTTCAACAGCAAAGGCTTTAAAAGCAGTCTATGGAGTTAAAACCATTTTCACCATTTGGCTCTGTGGACTGGCCCAGGGAGAAACCTTTCTGATATTCTGGGCCAAGCTGAGAAAAGACAGCAGCAAGGATGACCGAACGGGTTTTTCCTATTTAGCAAAAAGCACACCCACCAAAGAAAAACCACTAAACACGGCTTTGATTGGGAAGGCAGCCTTCAATGAATGACATCATTCCAAGAACATAAATCTTAGTTTGTATGATTTATTTATGTTAAAAAATCCACATATGATGCTGGGTTTTCAATGGCTTTGTTTAAGTGATAGTTTTTCCTTTTTAGTGAAAGTTGGAGCGATGATAAACAGCTCCAGCTGTAAAAATGAAAGGCGGAGGTGAAGCTGAGGTGATTATTACAGAAAAATGCTGAGTGGGGAGGGGTATTTGGCCCTTCCATCCTCTAAAATGAAAATTACCCTCTGCCACAATGTGCCATGAACAATTACCTGCTGTTTATTAATTAACCTCTTTTAAAAGCACACATTTCTACAAGAAACTGTTATTTCTCTAATGTGAAAACTGGCTTATTCGTGTTTATTAGAACAACTATGTCCCATGTGGTCCAGGCTTAGTGCACACTTAACTGACACGCATTTTTTTTAGTGGCACATTTGATGATTGGAAATACCTTCCTAGAAGAAGCCCAGACACTCAGCACGACTTGCTTGGCGTGTTAGTCCTAAACTGAGCCCCTAAAGCCCCTGGCTGGAGCATGGGGCCTCTCCCTGACAGCAGCAGCCACAGCACAGCCCTGGAGAGCTGCTCCAAGAGTGGGTGCTGGGAAGGAAGGGGGCTCAGGACTTACCAGTGAGAGGCGGACTCAGGAAATACAGACTCCAGTGCCTGAGTCTTCCTGGACCCTGGCAAATAAGTGTATTGGTCATTGTCAGAAGGACACGGGTGACCAATAGGCCAGAGCGCCCTCTGGGTGGCATCGCTGTAGTGGGGCTCCTGTGGTGCTCACACTCCCAGCACCATAAGAGCCCCAGGAAAGGGTCCCAGGCAGAGATCTCTTCTCAGAGGCACCTCTGCCACCCTGCACACCCCGGAGAGCTCTATCCCTGCAGTGTAAGTCACCTGGGGCTTTGTGGTCAGGGAGCTCTTCCTCTGAGTACTGCTTCTGCCTCTAAGGACAGGTCCTTGCCTAGGTTGCTCAAGTCTCTGAGCATCAGTCTTCCCATCTGTAAGGTGGGCACAATCACAGCAGCCACCTCACAGAACTGGGAAGGCCACACAGCCCATAGTTGCAGCCCAGGGGTGGGAAGCGAGCAGCACAACGCCTAGCACCCTGCCTGGTGCGGCACTCAGGCCAGGGAGCCTGTGGGTGGACCAGCTTCTCTCCTAGAACTCTCGCTCTGCCAGGGTCCCCACCCCTGCTCTCCATCCTGCTGGGGACCCCAGAACAAGCCAGCTTCCTTTTCCAAACACAGTGCAAGCGACCTGGGCAGCTCCTCACTGCTGTGTCCTCGTCATATGGTGCTGGCATTGGCTAACTGAACATAGGACAGCCCTCTGAGACCTGATGGATTATGGAGGTTACAGAGGGGTGTCTCGGCCTCAGGCACTCAGCACAGTCCCTGCCCCAGGCTGCTGCCCCCACACCATGACGTCCTCATCTCCCTGGGTCTTCCCCTGGGCTGAAACCGCCTGTGGAAAACCCAGGGAAACCTACTCGTTCAGCTCTCTCCAATCACTCAGTTATGACTCATCCATTCTTTCACTGAGGACAGAGCACAGCCCAGCCTTGGGTCAGGTGCTGGAGCTTTGGGTAAAATGCCTTGGAAGTTCCAGGTCTGAAGGAGGAGACACCCTCCTGTAGAACTGATGGAGGAGACACCCTAACTCATATCATAGACTCGAAGCTCCAGGAGCACTGAGCCTTGCAGCGCCTCCTGCGTGAGGGAAGGAAGGAATGAGTGAATGGAAGGGAAGTGTGGGCTTCAGTTGTCAGGAGACCAGCTGGCCCTGAGATACCTCCACCTGACTGGCAGCACCAGGGCAGGACAAGGTCAGGAGGGCGGGGCTTGACTGAGAGCTCAGGGAGCCCTGAGCCAGTTAAGGCCTTCGTGGATGAGTGGAGCAGGTGGCTCTTAGGGCACCTATCCTCACTCCTGGCCCCAGCTTGCCCTCTCTGTGTCCAGCCACGAGGTGGTTACCTTCTAGGGCTCCAGTTCAGAGCCTCTGGGAGTAGCCCTGGGTTGTGGGAGAGGAAGTGCAAGAGGGCAGGTGGGAGGAAGAAAGGCTCCCTGACTCTCCAACAACCTGCAAGGCTCCAGGAACTGCAAGCCACTCACCTGGGTGCAGCCGCCCCACGACGGGGCCAGGCTCTGCCGCCACTTGTTGTACCTTGGGGAATTGGACTCCCAGGAAGCTGGAGGGGCTGCTCAAGGGTCCCAGGAGACAGGAGGCAGAAGCTGAGCTTGAGTTCCTCCTGTCTCCCCGCTCCCCCAGCTGTCTATGGGCCCTGGGGTCCCAGCAATGAAGGGTGGAGAGGGGAGGGAGGCTGATGGTGTGGGAGGGGTGGATCACTCTGTCTCACCTCGGTAGAAGCCCTCCCCTCTTCCCTTCTGCAGCCTATGGGAGCTGCCCTGGGTGTTCCCCTTGTAATTCCACTGAAGTCATGGGGGAGGGGCTGCTGAAGGCTGGACCTGCCCTCTTCACCCAGGGCAGGCCCCACCTAGGTCCTCAAACAGGTGACCTGTGGGGGCTGCAGGGGGCATATTGTGCACACAGGGGTGTCCCTGCCACTCAGGGCCCCTGCCTTGGTGAGGAGGCCCAGGGACACAAAGTGTAGGGGTGAGGGTGCCCCACAGCGCAGCACCGGGTGAGGAGACCAGAGTTCCTGAGTTACCTGTGCCTGGCTGCTCTCTCCAGCCCCGGGGGCATGGACGCTGGCAGCGTTCTGGCGGCGGGGGCAGGCAGCCCTTTCCCAGGAGGACGCCTGAGTGATTCCATCACCTTGGGGTCACTCTACAGAATTGGTCATTTTTTCCCTGCCTGGGGCGATCCTGGTGTCTGCTCTATTCTTGCCGGCTCTTTGAGCTGTGTCTCGACCGCCACCACCACTACAGTTACTGGTTTAGTAGAAAGCAAAGCTCGCAGGGGTAGACCCTTGGGTGTCCCTCCGGCCACCGCACCCGCTCCCGTCCTTCCCCTTAGGTCCTGCCCCAGGAGGTGGGAGGCCCAGAGGCGAGAAGGTATGCTCAGACCACGGCCCCCTGCTTCCCCCACCCCACCTCCTCCTTCTACACCCAGAAAGGTAGTTTGTGTCAGCTCCAGAAGCCTCAGCTCCCCAGGCCATGCTGCGGGGCCCCGCCCAGATGTGTGGGAACGCGGCCCGCCGGTACTAAAAGACCTACGTCCTTGGAAGTGGGTACGGGGATGGCGTATTCCCTCCCGCGAGGTTCGTTGTATCTAGGGGGGCCTGGGTCTCCAGTCCTCCCCCCCCCCCTTCCCCCGCAGGCCCTGTCCCCCACCCCCAGTAGCCAAAGCGCCCCTGGCAGCCCCTGCCTTCTCCCCCAAATCCCCTCCGCCCTCCGCAGGATTTGGGGTGCTGGATGATGCCATCTCAGGCTCGAGTCTGCGCGAAACCTCCGGGTTTCTGGAGACGCAAAGGGACCTGAGAGGAAAGCCCAGGGCGGGCCAGATTCTGCGGTGGGGGTGGGAGGAGAGCGACCCCGGGGACGGCTGAGCCGGCCCTCGCCCCTCCTCCACCCAGCGGGCGAAGAGAGTTCCGGGAAGGCCGGGGGAAGGGGAGCGAGGGGAGGAGACAGGGACGGACAGGGCCGGCTCCAGAGCCTCCTTGGGGCGATCCCTGCCTCGCAAGCCTTTGACCCCCGCCCAGCAAACGAGGCCCACGGGGTGGGCGACCGTGGGCCTCCACCTGGCGGCTTCCACCCAGCCATTCTCTCCAGCCAGCCCTGCAATAAACTCCCGGAGGAGCACAGGCGCGCCGGGTCCCATTTCACAGACGGGGAAACTGAGGCGTAGAGAAGAAACCCACCGCAGCTCCGTCTCCACGGTTTGACCTGTGGGGTATCAATCTCTCAGGATCAAAGGCAAAATTTGGTTTTCAAGCTAAGAGGGCCGGCAGTGTGGGGCAGGGCGCTCTGCGGAGAGACGGCCGGAGGGGGCCTTGCAAGCCGAATATGGATTCTGGCGCAAGCCCATGCGGGGAACCGGCTTGGTCACCCGGCCGCCGGCCCGTGTCCCGGGCTCTGGGCGTTTGGGGACGCGGAAGGCGGACTCCCACCTGGCGACTCCCGGAATGCGGCCATCAGGCCCGGAAGGCTACGAGACTCGCCATTTTCGTTGCTGCCAGGGCCCCGCCCGCGCGCGGCCGAACTGGGATCTGAAGGCAGAGGCAGTGTCTACGCGAGCAGCGTTCTGGAGCGGTCCCTCTGCCACCTTTCCGCGCGCAGTTCCGCGCGAGCCGCAG
>NW_012103199.1:734-6092 GCF_000951045.1 Mandrillus leucophaeus | reverse complement strand
GGTCCCCGGAAGCTGCCCATCTGCAAGGGACAAGGATCCTCTTGCAATCAAAATAAGTCAGTTTCCACACATCTGGGGTTTGTTCGAAATCAGCGACGTGGCTCACATTCCTGGGAAGTCCACTCCTCCCAGCTACCCACTCTGGGACCTGGAATCGGGAATCGGCTTTGGGAGGTCCCTACATTTGAGCAGTGCAGGGAACGGAACCTTGCCACCACTGGGCCAGAACTGGGACCTGTGTCGTGTCCTCTCCAAGTATTCCAGGGCACAGGAAGGCTTCCCAGGCCTTGGGTGAGAAGAAGGTTCAAAGGGACCCAGAAATATTGACCCCAGAGTCTAGGGGGGATTCCTATGGCCCCAGTGTGCAGCTGAGGCACAATGCTGGAGGAAGCACCCACTTCGGGTCATTTCAGAGGCCTGAATAGGGAAGAAATGGCCTTTTCGATGACTTGTGTCTCCCACCCACCCCCACCATTCTAGACCAAACGCAGGCTCCTTCCAGCTTTCAGCCCCCATTGAGACCCTGCGAGGTACGGGGTCCAAGCAGCCCTCCTCCATGTTCCCCTCTGTCTAGTGGGAGCCAAGTCAGCCATCCCCGAGGGCCCCTGTGGTCTCCTGCCTCCTGCTGCTCAAGTCTGGGAGACTTTCCCACCAAGTGTGGGGCAGGAGAACATGCCCAGAGAGTGAGAGCCTCATCCTGGCCTGACTCAGTGGCCCAGATACTGGGGGTGGGGTGAGTGCTGGCGGTCTGGATCCCACCTGGGGCATTTCCAATCTCCCAGGAAAGCCCGTTGGTAAACCAGAGGCTATGTGTTTCCTTGCTACCTGGAGGAACAAGGTGGGGGTGTGGAGTGAGTAAAACCTTGACTTGGAATTCAATAGAGCCTGAGGCCAAGTATCTGAAAACCCATGGCCAAGTTCAAACCCCACACAGGAGCAGGAGGGAAAGGGGTGAGAACCTGGTGAGGTCAGTCCATCTTGCAAGGTGCCATGCCCACCTCCTGTCCTGCACACCTCCTGTCCTGCACACACAGCTCAAAGCAGGGCTCTCTGGGGCCTGAGGGGCTGGAGGTGGGGGCAGCTGGGGCAGCTATGATCCTGCCAGTTGGCATGGGGCACAAGACCTGGCCAAGCGAAGGGGCCCTCTAGCCCTAGAATGCATTTGTAGATTCAGGGAGTGCAGGGTGGGCCGACATGGTAGTTCTGCTACTCAATGGGCTTCTGGGGAACCCCTGGGGCTTGGGGCCCTCCTACTCGATGTCTAATAAGATGCTTCCTCCAGCGCTGCAGGACCAGCATTTCTGGCTCTCAAGTCTGCCCTTTTCTCTAAGGAATTAACCTGGTCATGGGTCTGCAGCCGCTAGAAACACTGGGAGCCTGCAGGGCTCATGGGGAAATCACGTTTCCATGGACTCCCTCTCTGCCCAGCCGCCAGCAGAAGTAGGTGGTTAGCTAACCTCCAAGACCCCAGCTATAAGATTGGTTGTGGAACTCGACAGCAGCGTGCAGTTGTCCAGTGTAGGAGCCTCTTTGTGGTCACCCCACACTCACTGTCCTTGGACAACTCAAGGAGGCCAGTGGGAACGAGTTCACAGCACTCACACTGCCGGCACAGGGGCCCCAGGGCCTGGCATCAGCCCCAAGGCTCTGCAGACCTAGACTTGGTTTGAAAATTGCCCTTAAAAGTTTTAATACCGACCTTTTCCCCACTGGGCCTCCACTTGCCCTACCTGTTCCCCAAGCCCCCCAAAGCCCTTGCCAGACAGGAACACAGAACCGGGCCCCAGGGAGGACCTGCATGTCATCTTCCCTGCTTCACTCTTTTTCCTCATGGGACTCCTCAATCCTGACCTGCACTCCGCTTCTAAGTCTGGCCACGCGGGGGCAGGGCCTGGCCAGGCCAGGATGCAACCCCGGCCAGGGCCCTGGCCTTGGGGACAGCCTGCCTGGGCTTCTCGAGCAGGCTGGGGAGACACTGACCCACCGGAGCCAGGGCTGCATCAGTGCCTTGCGGGTAGGCAGCCCAGCTTCTCCCTGGCCAGGCTTGACCGGCAGCTACCCCTCCCCAGGCAGATCCGTAACCTCATCCCTACCCTACAGCCTGGAGGAGGGCAGGGGCCAGATGGCACAGACCAGCTTGCTCCCATACCTCCTGCCCTTCTTCCCTAGGTGCTGGCAACAGTGCCAGGGATGGCTGTCCTGTCCTAGCCTGGTCAGGGTTCTGAGAATCACCTCCTGAGCTGGAGGAGGAGGCATGGAAAGGACCCGAGAGAGCTGGGGCACCCCTACAAGAAGGCCAGGACTACACAACCTTGGCATCTGTTGGCTACCTCCAGGCCACAGGCAAAGGAGACCTTTGCTGGGCTGCAGGGTAAGGGTGGGGAAGGGACCCTCTTTGCAGGTGGGAGTGCTTTGCAGGCACTATAGTAACTTCCCCAGGCCTCCTCCCAAACCTGCGGAGGCTTCAGGCAGGAGCAAGGGGGAACTGGGTGCAGAGATACGGGAGTGACCTTGAGTCCTTTCTAGCCAGCAGCTCCAGCCAGGTTGGGCCTACCATCGGGAGTCTGCCCTTGGTAGGGTTGAGGCAGGACAGCGCCTGTGTTCTTGGGCTCCAGCACCTCCCGCCCACTCGGGTGAGCAGGTTCAGAACCGGCCTTGGCCGTCCAGAGCTGCAGCAGTGCCCTAGTCTGCTATGCTGATCAAGACCTCCAGAGCTGGGCCTGTAAACTGAGCTGTTCTGTGCCCCAGCCCCTGTTGAAAGATGGTCAGGGTGTGGGGAGGGTGGGTAAAGGGGTCGATAGACCCTCAGAAGGATGGCAGGGAATGGGGCTGTGCCATTGCTCATGGCCCTTCCCTGGGCAACACTCACCTGGTGCCAGAAACAGCAGAGGTAGCGGCCAGTGAGCGCTTCTTCCATCCAGGGTTCGGGCGGCGAGCTGGCTGCAAGACTGGGCACCCTGGAGCCATGGGAGCCGCATCTGGGTTCGAATCTGAGCAGGGAAATGGTGCCGACTGCGGAGGATCCAAGTCAGAAGGCCCAGCGCACCGCCGCCGCCGGCTCCCGCCCAGCCCCGCTCCGCTGGGCTTTTCCTCTGGGGTAGCGCCGGCCGCACGCCCTTCCCCATCCGGGGCGCCTCTGCTAGGACACCGGGGTCTCGGATTTCTCAGGGCTGCTGCGTTTCACCTCCTTTAACGCGGAGGCGCGGAGTTCCACGTGTGGGTCTCAGTGGAGCCGCCACAGGTCTCATTCTGTCTCTTATACACATCTCAGCGTTCTGGAGCGGTCCCTCTGCCACCTTTCCGCGCGCAGTTCCGCGCGAGCCGCAGGACGCGGGCGCTGTGGGTAACGAAGTTGTTGCCGGTGTGCGCAGACCCGCGGCCCCGGGGTTGCGGCGGCAGGAAGGGACCGCCACTCCACGGCTGCGGGTACGCGTGAACACACGGCTGAAGGTCACACGCAGCGCATCCAGGCAACAACATTCGTTGGCGGATTTTTAAAGGTTCTGAGATCAAGAGGGAAAGCGTGGGAAACCGATTCCGTTTATTGCTCCCAGCGGCGGGGGAGCTCCCGGTTGCAGACACCCAGCGGCTCGACCACTGCAGCGTCCCGGCCCAGTAAGGGCCGCACACGAGTAGGAGTCGTTGGGGCCTTCCTGCACCTTCTCAGTGAGCCCGGTTGGGCCTGGATTAGGCTCCCTCCTGGGCCCAACGGGAGGAGATCAAGGGAGTTCAGGTTCACAGTCTCAATCCCTTAAAACAAAACAAAACAAAAAACTCCGAATTGGGCCGTTGAAGTGCCCATGGGGCATCCAGATACTCCTGACATCTGTGCAGGACAGCGGGGCACCCTGGTGGGGATGCCAGGACACAACGCCGGGCAGAGGGGTTCCACTGGGATGGCCACAGCATCGTGCCTGCTGATGGCAAGCTGGTCCCCGGAAGCTGCCCATCTGCAAGGGACAAGGATCCTCTTGCAATCAAAATAAGTCAGTTTCCACACATCTGGGGTTTGTTCGAAATCAGCGACGTGGCTCACATTCCTGGGAAGTCCACTCCTCCCAGCTACCCACTCTGGGACCTGGAATCGGGAATCGGCTTTGGGAGGTCCCTACATTTGAGCAGTGCAGGGAACGGAACCTTGCCACCACTGGGCCAGAACTGGGACCTGTGTCGTGTCCTCTCCAAGTATTCCAGGGCACAGGAAGGCTTCCCAGGCCTTGGGTGAGAAAAAGGTTCAAAGGGACCCAGAAATATTGACCCCAGAGTCTAGGGGGGATTCCTATGGCCCCAGTGTGCAGCTGAGGCACAATGCTGGAGGAAGCACCCACTTCGGGTCATTTCAGAGGCCTGAATAGGGAAGAAATGGCCTTTTCGATGACTTGTGTCTCCCACCCACCCCCACCATTCTAGACCAAACGCAGGCTCCTTCCAGCTTTCAGCCCCCATTGAGACCCTGCGAGGTACGGGGTCCAAGCAGCCCTCCTCCATGTTCCCCTCTGTCTAGTGGGAGCCAAGTCAGCCATCCCCGAGGGCCCCTGTGGTCTCCTGCCTCCTGCTGCTCAAGTCTGGGAGACTTTCCCACCAAGTGTGGGGCAGGAGAACATGCCCAGAGAGTGAGAGCCTCATCCTGGCCTGACTCAGTGGCCCAGATACTGGGGGTGGGGTGAGTGCTGGCGGTCTGGATCCCACCTGGGGCATTTCCAATCTCCCAGGAAAGCCCGTTGGTAAACCAGAGGCTATGTGTTTCCTTGCTACCTGGAGGAACAAGGTGGGGGTGTGGAGTGAGTAAAACCTTGACTTGGAATTCAATAGAGCCTGAGGCCAAGTATCTGAAAACCCATGGCCAAGTTCAAACCCCACACAGGAGCAGGAGGGAAAGGGGTGAGAACCTGGTGAGGTCAGTCCATCTTGCAAGGTGCCATGCCCACCTCCTGTCCTGCACACCTCCTGTCCTGCACACACAGCTCAAAGCAGGGCTCTCTGGGGCCTGAGGGGCTGGAGGTGGGGGCAGCTGGGGCAGCTATGATCCTGCCAGTTGGCATGGGGCACAAGACCTGGCCAAGCGAAGGGGCCCTCTAGCCCTAGAATGCATTTGTAGATTCAGGGAGTGCAGGGTGGGCCGACATGGTAGTTCTGCTACTCAATGGGCTTCTGGGGAACCCCTGGGGCTTGGGGCCCTCCTACTCGATGTCTAATAAGATGCTTCCTCCAGCGCTGCAGGACCAGCATTTCTGGCTCTCAAGTCTGCCCTTTTCTCTAAGGAATTAACCTGGTCATGGGTCTGCAGCCGCTAGAAACACTGGGAGCCTGCAGGGCTCATGGGGAAATCACGTTTCCATGGACTCCCTCTCTGCCCAG
>NW_012103199.1:0-654 GCF_000951045.1 Mandrillus leucophaeus | reverse complement strand
CAGCCCCGCTCCGCTGGGCTTTTCCTCTGGGGTAGCGCCGGCCGCACGCCCTTCCCCATCCGGGGCGCCTCTGCTAGGACACCGGGGTCTCGGATTTCTCAGGGCTGCTGCGTTTCACCTCCTTTAACGCGGAGGCGCGGAGTTCCACGTGTGGGTCTCAGTGGAGCCGCCACAGGTCTCATTACACAACAAAGGGCAGGGAGGGCACGGCCAGGAGCCTCGCGGGGCGGCGGAGAGACCCCACATCGCGGGCGCGACCCCTGCCTCGGGCTCAGGCTGACTCTGCGGCAGCTCCAAGTCCCGTTCCCGGGCAGGACCTCGGTGCTCCGGAAGGGTGCGGGGGAGCAACCCGGCCAGGGCAGCGCCTCGGTTTTCTTCCAATTCATTCTCGATTCCCAGATACTCAGATGAGAAATCCGCACTTGGACCGTCAGGTTCCTGGGCCGGGGCCACCCTGCCTGCGCTTAGCCCGGCCCCTCCGCCGCAGCGCCTCGGAGTTTGGGGGCTGCAGGGGAAGAGGAAGCGTCTGGTCGGCTCCTATCCGCGCTGCTCCACCTGCGCCGCCGGCCCTTCCGCACCCTACGCACCTGGGCCCGGAGAGGCCAGAGGGGAGTGTCCCCAGAGGCCCAGGTCCCCGAAGGTGGCCCAGCTCGG
>NW_012103198.1:1230-1526 GCF_000951045.1 Mandrillus leucophaeus | reverse complement strand
CTTTTTCACCATAGCCCTCAAGGGGCTTCCAAATATCACTTTGCGAATTCCACAACAACAGGCTTAGCGAGCGGCTTCGCAGGGGAAAGCTGTAACTCTCTCAGATGAATTAACAGAACACTAAGCAGTTTCTCAGAAAGCTTCTTTCCAGATTTCATCGGAGGATATTTCCTTTTTCACCATAGCCCTCCATGGGTTTCCAAATGTCACTTTGCTAATTCCACCAGAACTGTCTTAGCGAAAGTCTTCTTGAGGGGAAAGCTGTAACTCTGTGAGATGATTTCACAGAACACAAA
>NW_012103198.1:415-750 GCF_000951045.1 Mandrillus leucophaeus | reverse complement strand
AAGAACAGGCTTAGCGAGCGACTTCCTGAGAGGAAAGCTGTAACTCTGTGAGATGAATTAGCAGAACACTAAGCAATTTCTCAGAAAGTTTCTTTCCAGATATCATCGGAGGATATTTCCTTTTTCACCTTAGCCCTCCATGGGCTTCCAAATATCACTTTGCAAATTCCACAAGAACTGTCTTAGCGAAGGGCTTCTTGAGGGGAAAGCTGTTACTCTGTGAGATGATTTCCCAGAACTCGAAGAAGTTTCTCAGAAAGCTTATTTCTCTTTGTTATCGGAGGATATTTCCTTTGGCCCTATAGTCTTCAAAGGGATCCGAAATATCTGTTCTC
>NW_012103198.1:0-365 GCF_000951045.1 Mandrillus leucophaeus | reverse complement strand
AAGTCACACATCACAAAGCAGTTTCTCAGAAAGCTTCTGTCCACTTTTTCTCTGAGGATATTTTCTTTTTCACCAAAGCCGTCTACGGGCCTCCGAATATCACCTTGCAAATTCAAAAAGAACAAGCTTAGCTAGCGGCCTCTTGAGGGGAGAGTTGTAACTCTTTGAGATGAATTAACAGAACACTAAGCAGCTTCTCAGAAAGCTTCTTTCCAGATATCATCTGAGGATATTTCCTTTTACACCATAGCCCTCTAAGGGCTTCCAAATATCACGTTGCAAATTCCACAAATACTGTCTTAGCGAAACGCTTCTTGAGGGCAAAGCTGTAACTCTGTGAGATGATTTCACAGAACACAAAGAAG
>NW_012103197.1:8072-8375 GCF_000951045.1 Mandrillus leucophaeus | reverse complement strand
GCTCCCGGGTTCAAGCGATTCTCCTGCCTCAGCCTCCCGAGAAGCTTGGACTACACACGTGTGCCACCATGCCCAGCTAATTTTTGTATTTTTGGCAGAGACGGGGTTTCACCATATTGCCCAGGCTGGTCTTGAACTCCTGACCTCAAGATCCGCCCGCCTCAGCCTCTCAGGGTGCTAGGATTACAGGCACTGCACCTAGCCAAAGGCATCTTTTAAAGCTGAAAGCAAAATGGGTTCACAGGCCCTTGCTTAAAACCCTCCGCGGGTGGCTGATGCCTGTAATTCCAGCATTTTGGGAGG
>NW_012103197.1:4923-5933 GCF_000951045.1 Mandrillus leucophaeus | reverse complement strand
AAACAAACACAAAGGGTTAAAATATAGAATTGAATCATGTCTTTTGCGGCAATATGAATGGAACTGTAGGCTGTTATCATCTTAAGTGAAACAGTTCGGAAATAGAAAGTAAAATACCACATGTTCTCACTTATACGTGGGAGTTAAATAATGCGTATGCACGGTCAGAGTGCGGAATTTTAGACAGTGGAGACTCGGAAGGGGTAAAGGAGGATGGGTGGGAGGGAGTAAGGGATGAGAAATGACTTAATGGGTACAATGGACATTACTTGGGTGATGGTTACACTAATACCCAGGCTTCCTGCTGTGCAATCTATCCATGTAATAAAATTGCCTTTATACTCCTTAAATGTATACACATTTAAAAAATCATCTTTTAAATTAAAAAAATAATGATTAAGGCCAGGCATGCTGGCTCACGCCTGTAATCCCAGCATTTTGGGGGGCCAAGGCGGGCAGATCTCTTGAGGTCAGGAGTTCAAGACCAGTCTGGCCAACAGGATGAAACCCCATCTCTACTAAAAATACAAAACGTTAGCCAGGTGTCGTGGCAGGTGCCTGTAATCCCAGCTACTCGGGAGGCCGAGGCAGGAGAATTGCTTGAACCTGGGAGGCGGGGGTTACGTGACGGTGAGTCGAGATCCTGCCACTGCACTCCATGCACTCCAGACTGGGCGGCAGAGCGAGACTCCGTCTCAACAACAACAACAACAAAAAAGGTAAAAGGGTAAATTTTATGTTGTGTGTCTTTTCCCACCAACGCAAGCAGTAAAGGGTAGAGCAGGTGGCGGCCCTCTCTGCAGGCTGGACAGGGTGGTAGAAGGGAAGGAAAGGAGCCAGGTGTACACAGCTGAGGGGTGGCCTCTGCATTCAGCCTCCAGGAGGCCAGTGTCAGGTGTCCAGGGGGCAGTGGGGACAGAGTCCAGGGCTCAGAGAGTGGGGAAGCATAGACAGGAAGTGTGGACGGCACTCCCAAACAGCACAGAATATTTGTTTTTTTTTTTTTTTTT
>NW_012103197.1:0-340 GCF_000951045.1 Mandrillus leucophaeus | reverse complement strand
GAGGCAGGAGAATCGCTTGAACCCAGGAGGCGGAGGTTGCAGTGAGCCGAGATCGTACCATTGCACTCCAGCCTGGGCAACAGAACAAGACTCTATCTCAAAAAAAAAAAAGAAAAGAAAAGAAAAAAAGGAAAAGGAAAAGGAAAAAAAGCACAGATTATGGAAAATGCAACAAAAATAATGTTAAAGTGATTAAATGTGGTAAAATAGGCATAACATAACATTTACCATTTAACCTTCTTTAAAAAAAAAATGGGATTTCACTCTGTCACCTAGGCTGGAGTACGGTGGCACAATCAAGCTCACTGCAGCTTTGAACACCTGGGCTCTAGTGATCCTC
>NW_012103196.1:6110-6627 GCF_000951045.1 Mandrillus leucophaeus | reverse complement strand
ATTTTTTTGTAGAGATGGGGTTTCACCATGCTGCCCAGTCTGGTCTTGAACTCCTGGGCTCAAGTGATCCTCCCAACTTGGCTTCCCAGAGTGCAGGGATTACAGGCACCAGCCAATGCATTGGGCCAAAGATATGTTCTGAAGATTAAAATGTCTCTCTTTTCAAAATAACTACTCTTGCCCAGGCATGGTGGTACGCACCTGTAATCCTAGCTACTCAGGAGGCTGAGGCAGGAGAATCACTTGAACCCACGAGGTAGAGGTTGTGGTGAGCCAAGATTGTGCCACTGCACTCCAGCCTAGAAGACAGAGTGAGACTCCGTCTCAAAACAAAACAAAACAGAACAAAACAAACAAAGAAGACCTCTTGACTGGGTGCAGTGGCTCAAGCCTATAATCCCAGCACTTTGGGAGGCAGAAGTGGGAGGACTACTTGAGCCCAAGAGTTCATGATAGCCTGGGCAACATATGGAGACCCCATCACTACAAATATATATATATATTTTATTTATTTATT
>NW_012103196.1:1812-3130 GCF_000951045.1 Mandrillus leucophaeus | reverse complement strand
ACCATCATTTCCCTCCCTGCGCTGCAATTTTTTAAGCCATAAATTCTGATAAATCTGTTATATATTTAACAAGGTCTCTCATTTATACAAATCTCTGGTTAAAGAAAAAAGTCTGTCTTTCACCAGTAAGAACTAGACACAGTTCCCCTGCAGGAGTCCAGATGGCCTCTGAAAGAGCTCAGAACATAAGGCTTGGCTAAAACTGCTTTCTCGGGATTAGGTAATTTAGTCTACCCGATGGTACATAGAAGCTATAATTCAACACTTTGCATGGGCTTGTCATTCACCCCAGGCTACATGGTGGAGCTGAGGTGAGGAACTCGGACCTGAGCCAGACCCAGCAGTGTTGAAAGTTAATTCCTCATCTGCAGGTGAGCTGGCTAGGGCCCAGGGCTGGGACTCCAGGCTCCTGCTGTAGCGGCTGCTGCCATGCCCTCATGTTCTCCATAAAAGAATGATAGAAAACTCATCAGAGCAAAGGATACTCCACATGGCACAGAAGTTTTTTGTAGCCCACGTAGAATAATAGTTTAGGTTTCCTCTCTGAGCTAATACAAAGAGAAACGGGACCAACTTCCCGCAAGGCCGTACCTTTCGAGGGTCACTGCCTTGGTGGTGAGGAATGGCAGGGGGAAAACATGCCTAAAATATAAAGTAAACAAAGGAAGAAAGCAGAACTCTATTTCTTCCCAGATACTTATGGTCCTGCATTATCATTACACTCAAAATTTGTGAGGTTCAGACTGGCAAATAAAAGACCATGAAAATTTAGTGTTTATAACACTGTAGATAAACAGACACACATTTTTGGCAAGTGTGTAATTGGTACAACATCTTAGGAGGGAAACTTACCACAATCAAAATTACATGTATTCTTTGACCCAGAAATTCTGCTCCTTTTTTTGTTGTTGTTGGACAGTCTCTCTCTGTTGCCCAGGCTGGAATGTCGTGGTGTAATCATAGCTCACTACAGCCTTGAACTCCTGGGTTCAAGTGATCACCCTGCCTCGGCCTCCCGAGTAGCTGAGACTATACGTTTACACCACCTCCCCTGGCTACTTTTGTTGTTGTTATTGTAGCGATGGGATCTTGCCATGTTGCCCAGGCTGGTCTCGAACTCCCGGGCTCAGGAGATTCTTCCACCTTCACTTATAGAAATACAATACACGCAAAGACACACTTTCTCCCTCTCTGCTGATTGACTCTCATTGCCTTTCTTGTCTCTGCATTCCCCTGCTCCCTTTCACAGTTAAACTTGCTGTAAGGATTGTCACTGTCATTGTGTGGACTTCCTTCTTTCTTTTTTTTTTTTTTTTTT
>NW_012103196.1:0-816 GCF_000951045.1 Mandrillus leucophaeus | reverse complement strand
GTCTGAGCTTTATTTAGATTCTGATTTTTTTAATAAAACTAAAAAACCACTTATGACAATTGAGACAAGTAGAAATTTGAACACTGACAGGATATTTGATAACACTAGGGTAGAGGGGAATAGAGAAAGATGTGTATAAGAGACAGGAGTAACACTGGGACCACAGGCGTGTGCCACAACACTGGGCTAATTTTTTTTATCTTTTGTAGAGATAGGGTTTTGCCATGTAGCCCAGGTTGATCTCAAACTCTTGAGCTCACATGATCCTCCCACTTCAGCCTCCCAAAGTGCTAGGATTACAGGTGTGAGCCACTGCACCCAGCCTCCTACTCAACAGTTCTACTTGGATGTCTAACAGGCATCTCAATCTCAAGATGCCATGGTCAAAATAGAACTCTTAACTTTCAACCTCCAAACATGCTCACTCCTAATTATTTCACCATTATCCATCAAGCAGAAACTCTAGGCATGAGCTTCGATTCCTCTTATTTTCACATCTATTGACTTTAGGCTCCTTCTCTCCATCTCTGTTACCACCACCCTAATTCAAGCCAACATCACCTCTTGCTTGGATTACTCCAAATTGTTCTTGCTCTCTCCTTGTCCTTCTATAATCCCTATTCCACATAGTAGTTAGTGATTTTTTTTTCTTTTTTTGAGAGGGAGTCTCGCTCTCACCCAGGCTAGAGTGCAGTGGCACGATCTCAGCTTACTGCAACCTCCGTACCTTTCGAGGGTCACTGCCTTGGTGGTGAGGAATGGCAGGGGGAAAACATGCCTAAAATATAAAGTAAACAAAGGAAGAAAGCAGAACTC
>NW_012103195.1:7096-7582 GCF_000951045.1 Mandrillus leucophaeus | reverse complement strand
ATGCTACTGCATTCCAGCCTGGGCAACAGAGTGAGACTCTGTCTCAAAAATAAATAAATAAATAAAATAAAAATAAAATAGTGCTTGAACAACACATGCAGATTTTTTGTTTGTTTGTTTTAGATGGGGTCTCGCTCTGCCACCCAGGCTGGAGTGCGGTGGTGCAATCTCAACTCACTGCAACCTCTGCTGCCTGGGTTCAAGTGATTCTCCTGCCTCAGCCTCCTATGTAGCTGGGATTATAGGTGCCCACCACTACATATGACTAATTTTTGTATTTTTAGTGGAGATGGGGTTTCACCATGTTGGCCAGGATCCACCTGCCTCAGCCTCCCAAAGTGTTGGGATTACAGGCGTGAGCCATTGTACCTGGCCAACATGCCAGTTTTTTTCAATCTAACACAGATAAAAAATGCAGTATTCCTGGGATGCAAAACCTGCCTATACAGAGGTATATACTATAAACATGCTATAACCCATGCTATA
>NW_012103195.1:3248-4441 GCF_000951045.1 Mandrillus leucophaeus | reverse complement strand
GCATGGATTTTCCCCACCACTGTGTAAACAGGTCTGTTTTCATACCAAATTTTTCCTCTGAATGGGAATGTGGACTGGAGACTGTATGTGGTATGGCAGGTGGTGTGAACTGGCAAATCCCAAAGGATGAGAAGGCAGGAGAGGAATATTAGGTTATGGCTTCCTAAATGCCAACATAGAAAGGATTTTCTGTGGGGCACAGAAATATCTAATGTCTACACTAGAAACCTTTGCCTTTATCTGATAATTTGTTTAGTGTTCTCAGAGGACAGTCATCGGGTTCTTAGTTCAAAAGTAAACAGTTTGGTGGTATGTGAGGGAAATTGTAGAGGGTGATGGTGGATGCTTACTGATACAGATGTTCCCTATTCAGACCATCAAGTAACCCTCTTGTTTTCTGCTTCAGTTCCCATTCCCACCATCTATAGCTCACACAGACTGAGCAGAGACTCTCCCAGGTTTCCAAAAACATTGAGTTTTGCACATCCTCTGTAGTTCTCTTGTAACATCTGGCCCAAGTAATAGCTTCCTGTTTCATCCAACAACATAGTCTCACATCTGCTTTTTGTCTTTCAGAAGATTTCTGAAATCTCACCTGCTAGTTAACTCCTCTTGTTCTCTTTGTGGATGAGTTCTTTTTGTATTTTTATAATTTTTATAATTTTATTTCAGTGGGCCCTCAGGAGAGGTAGGATGCAGCCTACCATCTTGAACTACAATAAACAATTCACAAAGGTTTTAACCTAGCTGCTTCCTTCACCTATGATCTAAGCTGTTTATTTGATTAATGCCTTCAATGAGTATATCTATATTCATTGACATTCATTCATTCAATAACTAATGAGCACAGATTATTTATCAGGTGCCATGGACATATAGTTGAAAAGCTATAGCCTGCTCTGTGTATTAATGAGACAGATGCATAAATAGACAATTTCAACATATTTTAGCAAGAGTTACAATAAAGCAAGGAAACACTGGGGAAGGAGCACCCAAGATTTCCTGGAGGGATTACAGAATGATTCACAAGGAAATTGGTAATCAAAGTCCAAGCCTGAGGATGAGTTGGAGTTTTCTTTTTTTTTTTTTTTAAGAGACGGAGTCTCGCTCTGTCGCCCAGGCTGGAGTGCAGTGGCCGGATCTCAGCTCACTGCAAGCTCCGCCTCCCAGGTTCACGCCATTCTCCTGCCTCA
>NW_012103195.1:0-1568 GCF_000951045.1 Mandrillus leucophaeus | reverse complement strand
TTGAGATGGAGTCTTGCTCTGTCGCCCAGGCTGGAGTATGGTGGTGTGATCTTGGCTCACTGCAACCTCTGCTCCTGGATTCAAGAGGTTCTTCTGCCTCAGCCTCCTGAGTAGCTGGGATTACAGGCGCCTCCCACCATGCCTGGCCAAGTTTTGTATTTTTAGTAGAGACGGGGTTTTACCATGTTGGCCAGGCTGGTCTTGAACTCCTGGCCTCAAGTGATCCACCCGCCTTGGCCTCACAAATGCTGGGATTACAGCCCTATTAAAGTCTTTAAGAGTTGAAAGATTTGCCATAAAAATTTTTCTTTAAGTCATGCTTAAATTACCAGTGGACCTATATTTCTTAGGAACCAGGAATTTTTATACTGCAGCTACAACTAATAATTCTAGTTTCCTCCAACATAGAATTTCATTTGGACAAAAGCAAGAAGCTACTCCCAACTGAAGTTAATTGGCTAATGGCTGGATTCACTAACAGTGGATCGGCGATTTCAACCTTAGTTACACATTTGAATCTCCTAGAAGCACTGAAAAATCCAGAAGCCCACACAACATCCCAGGGCAATATATCAGCCTTCTCTATGGGTGAGATACAGGCATCACCTGGGTTAAAAAAAATTTCTCAGGTGACTCTAATGTGCATCTGAGGTTGCACAGCATTGTGATTATAGGATGTTGAACTGTATGATAAAATAGCCAGCTAAAATGAGGAAAATTCATTCAAGCATGTGAGTGTTTGACATTATGTGGAGAAAAGAAAATGTATAGTTTAGTGATTAGGAGCAGTGATCTGAAGGAGCCCTCCTGAAATGAATCTGGATTCTCCCACTTGCTCTGGGCAAGTCATAAAACTTCTCTCTGCTCCAGTCTCCTCATTAGCAAGTCTCTATAGTTTACTGGATTGCTGAGGGAGTTAAATGTGAAATGTTTGAAAGAATATTTAGAATAGTCCTCATGATATATGCTTGAAGCTATATGCTTATTTGGCCTATATATCTACTTTGAATCATCTTAACTATGGTCAGATTACTTAATGGTTGATTTCACCATGTGAGTGAGTCAGATTCACTTACAAAGTGACTGAATTGCATGAGCAAACAGATTGCTGATCAGTTTTCCAAAACCTTCTGTATTTGTGTAAATTAGTAAAAATAATGCAATAAGAGAGTAAGACTAAAAGAACAACTAAACCAACAGGGATGCAACAAATAACAGCAACTGAAATTCAGTAAGGAACCTTTTTGAAAAAAGACCAGATGTTTATGATTCTGAGAAAAGAATGTCCCAGATGAACAGACAGTCTCAGTGGGGACCTCACTGAGGTGAGGATAGTTTGAAAAGAGGTCAAGACTGTTAAAAAAAAAAATTTTTTTTTCAGGTATTTTGTGTAAAAACAAAGGAATTAGAGAACATACAAGATTGAAAATTATGCCTCAAAAATATATTATGTCCCAAATTTTTAAAGTGCCAGCAATGTAGAGTATACTCTTCTAGGTTTAGATATATAAGAAAGTACTTTTTAGATAAATTATATTTCATTTTATAATTCATTCAAAACTTTTATT
>NW_012103194.1:6805-8305 GCF_000951045.1 Mandrillus leucophaeus | reverse complement strand
TTGATTGTTTGTTTTTTGTTTTTTGAGATGGAGTCTTTCTCTGTTACCTAGGATGGAGTGCAGTGGTGCAATCTCGGCTCACTGCAACCTCTGCCTCCTGGGTTCAAGTGATTCTCCTGCTTCAACCTCCTGAGTAGCTGGGACTACAGGTGTGTGCCACCACACATAGCTAGTTTTTTTTTTTTCTTTTTTTTAGTAGAGACGGGGTTTCACCCTATTGGCCAGGCTGGTCTTGAACTCCTGACCTCGTGATCCACCTGTCTTGGATTACAGGCGTGAGCCACTGTTTCTGGCCTCTGAAGAACAATTAATGACAGTGGAGTTAATGCTCTTGATATAATGATAAGTGGAAATAACCCAGTTTTAGTTAAAATATACATGTGTGTGTGTCTCTGTGTGTGTATAACTAGACAGTAAGATTTAAGGGAATATTCTTACTGTCTAGTCTATTAACAGTGATTTTCTCTGGGTGGTTTAATTATTTTCCAGATTTCCTACAATGAACATGTATTGCTTTTTAATCAGGAAAAAATCCAAGTTTTTTTTTTTTTAACTATTGAATGTACTTGATTAAAAAAAAATGCTGTGTGTTATATGACCTAGCAATTCCACTCCTAGGTGTATACCCAAAATAATTGAAAGCAGTGACTCAAACAGATACTTGTGTGGCAAGGTTCATTGTAGCATTATTCACAAGATTCAAAAAATGGACACAACCCAGGTGTGCATCAGCAGATGAATGGATAAGCAAAATGTGGTTTATATGCACAATGGAATATTATTTAGTCATGAAAAGGAATGTAGTTCTGATACATGTGCCAACATGGAGGAACTTTGAAAACATTATGCTAATAAGTCAAATAAGCCAGTTACAAAAGGACAAATATTGTATGCTTCCTATTGTATGAAACATCAAGACTAGGCAGATTCATAGAGAAAAAAAGTAGACTAGAAGATACCAAGGAGTGAGGAAAGATTGGAATGGGGAGTTATTGATTGATAGTTACAGAATTTCTCTCTGGGGTGATGAAAAAGGTTTGGAAATAGTAGTGATGGTTGTGTAACAATTGTGAATACAACTAATGTCGCTGAATTGTACACCTAAAAATGACTAAATGGCAAATTTTGTTGTGTATGTTATGATGATTTTAAAAAATTGACAAAAAGTTTTTTGTCAAAACTGTGTTAGTCAATTGTGTTTGCTATTTTACCTATGGTGTTTGCTTTTAATGACAGTGGCTATCACTTTTTAGTTCGTTTATCTCAATTTTTGCTTTTCACTTTCACCCCGACAGACATGCCTGTTCTTTAAATGGGTTTGTTGTTTTGAAGGTTTCAGATGCCAGGCTCAGATGCTGACAATAGAGCCAGGAGGGTAATGAGGCATCTAGAAGGATTTAAAAAAATATATAAGAAGAAATGTGTCACTTTTTTTTTTTTTTTTTTGTTTGAGACAGAGTCTCGCTCTGTGGCCCAGGCTGGAGTGCAGTGGCGCGATCT
>NW_012103194.1:3410-4420 GCF_000951045.1 Mandrillus leucophaeus | reverse complement strand
GATGGAGTTTTGCTCTTGTTGCCCAGGCTGGAGTGCAATGGCGCGATCTCGACTCACAGCAACCTCCGCCTCCTGGGTTCAAGCCATTCTCCTGCCTCAGCCTCCGGAGCAGATGAGATTACAGGCATGCACCGCCACACCCAGCTAATTTTGTATTTTAAGTAGAGACAGGGTTTCTCCGTGTTGGTCAGGCTGGTCTCAAACTCTGGACCTCAGGTGATCCACCTGCCTCGGCCTCCCAGAGTGTTGGGATTACAGGCGTGAGCCACTGCGCCCGGCTTGCTTATATGTTCTGTTGATGGACATTTGGGTTGTTTCTAGCTTTTGGCTTTGATGAATGAAGTTGTTGTGAACATTTCTTGTGTAAGTCTTTTTTGCGGACATATATTTCTATTTCTCTTGGTTAAATACTTAATCATGGGATTGCTAGGTCTGGCTGTCTATTAAAGAATATATGGAGTGGGCCAGGTATGGTGGCTTATGCCTGTTGTCCCAGTGCTTTGGGAGGCCGAGATAGGAGGATTGCTTGAAGCCAGGAGTTTGATACCAGCCTGAACAACATAGTGAGACCTCGTCCCTCTAATTAGCCAGGTGTGGTGGCATGTACCTGTAGTCCCAGCTACAGGAGGCTGAGGCAGGAGGATCACTTGAGCCCAGGATTTTGAGACTTAGGTTCAAGACTGGCAGTTTGAAAAACAGTGATGTAAAAGGCAGACAGAGGGAAAAGACTGGCTAGCGAGAGAGAAGGAAACCCAGGAGTGTGTGCATTAATTGAGGGCTCAGGCAAGATGCTCCAGAGAAGCCAGCTCAAGTGTGGTCTGAATGTGTTTGTGCAGTTTGGCCACTATGGCCATGCTGGTGTGGTGCTACTGTAGCTGGGGGAGTTTCACTGGAGGGGTGGGGAAGGAAGCCAGATTCACTGGGAGAGAAGTTGGGAGAGATATATCAAGAAGCTTGACTGTGGGCCGGGCGCGGTGGCTCACGCCTGTAATCCCTGCACTTTGGGAGGC
>NW_012103194.1:0-605 GCF_000951045.1 Mandrillus leucophaeus | reverse complement strand
GCCTCCTGAGTAGCTGGGACTACAGGCACATGCCACCATGCCCAGCTAATGTTTGTACCTTTTAGCAGAGACAAGGTTTCACCATGTTGGCCAGGATGGTCTTGATCTCTTGATCTCTTGATCTCGTGATCTATCCGCCTTGGCCTCCCAAAGTTTTGGGATTACAGGCATGAGCCACCGTGCCCGGCCATTCCTGTGACTTTCCAGATGCCTGTTTACTGGAAGAATGAATCATTTCAACTGCTGCTTTTTTTTCCCTGGTGTCTAGAAAGCAGAAAGATAAGAAGACTCCTTAGGGTTTCAGTTCCATTCAGTGCCTTGGTTACGCGGTGTAATAAGTCACGTCTGGTTCTTGAAAGCCAGCAGTGAATAGGCCTTTTCCAGTGTAGAGCGTGGAATTCCTTTGGGGAATTTTCTTTAATGGCTGAAATGAAGTGTTGCTTTTTTCATGAAAGTTTTATGTATTTGACCTATTTAATTCTTTTTTCTTCAGGAAATAAAAAGTGGCACTTTTTTTTTTTTAATTCATTATTATTATACTTTAAGTTCTAGGGTACATGTGCATAATGTGCAGGTTTGTTACATATGTATACTTGTGCCATGTT
>NW_012103193.1:790-1131 GCF_000951045.1 Mandrillus leucophaeus | reverse complement strand
TTTTCTGCACTGCTTTTTCCCCATCTTTGTGGTTTTATCTGCCTTTGGTCTTTGATGATGGTGATGTACTGAGGGGGTTTTGGTGTGGGTGTCCTTTCTGTTTGTTAGTTTTCCTTCTAACAGTCAGGACCCTCAGCTGTAGGTCTGTCGGAGTTTGCTTGAGATCCACTCCAGACCCTGTTTATCTGGGTATCAGCAGTGTGGGCTGCAGAAGATAGAATATTGCTGAACAGCGAGTGTTGCTGCCTGATTCTTGGTCTGGAAGCTTCGTCTTAGGGGTGTACCCTGCTGCATGAGCTGTGAGGTGTCAGTCTGCACCTAGTGGGGGATGTCTCCCAGTT
>NW_012103193.1:0-676 GCF_000951045.1 Mandrillus leucophaeus | reverse complement strand
AACCTCTGTGCTGGGAGATCCACTGCTCTCTCTTCAAAGCTGTCAGACAGGGGCATTTACCTCTGCGGAGGTTTCTGCTGCTTTTTGTTTAGCTACGCCCTGTTCCCAGAGAAGGATTCTACAGAGGCAGGCTGGCTTCCTTGAGCTGCGGTGGGCTCCACCTAATTGGAGCTTCCTGGTTGCTTTGTTTACCCACTAAAGCCTCAACAATTGCGGCACCCCTCCCCCAGCCTCGCTGCTGCCTTGCAGTGAGATCTCAGAGTGCTGTGGTAGCAATGAAGGAGGCTGCATGGGCATGGGACCCTCCGGGCCAGGTGTGGGATATAATCTCCTGGTGTGCTGTTTGCTAAGACCCTTGGTAAAGCCAGGTATTAGGGTGGGAGTTACCTGATTTTCCAGGTGTTGTGTGTCTCAGGTTCCCTTGGCTAGGAAAAGGGATTCCCTTCCCCCTTGCGCTTCCCAGGGCAGGCGAAGCCTCGCCCTGCTTCAGCTCTCACTGGTCGGGCTACTCCCATGGACCAGTGTCAATGGTCTGACACACCCCAGTGAGATGAACCCAGTACCTCAGTTGAAAATGCAGAAATCACCCGTCTTCTGTGTCGCTTGCACTGGGAGCTGGAAGCTGGAGCTGTTCCTATTCGGCCATCTTGGGGACGCCCCAAGAATATAAATCAAT
>NW_012103192.1:855-1396 GCF_000951045.1 Mandrillus leucophaeus | reverse complement strand
AGTGTTCTGTTAATTCATCTCACAGAGTTACATCTGTATATCGTGGATCTCTTTGCTAGCCTTATATCTGTGGAATCTGAGAACTGATATTTCGCATCCCTTTGAAGACTATAGGGCCAAAGGAAGTCTGCTCCGATAACAAAAAGAAAGGAGCTTTCTGAGAAACTTCTTTGTATTCTGTGAAATCATCTGGCAGAGTTACAGCTTTCCGCTCAAGAAGCCTTTCGCTAAGACAGTTCTTGTGTTATTGGCAAAGTGATATTTGGAAGCCCATAGAGGCCTATGGCGAAAAAGGAAATATCCTCCCATGAAATCTGGAAAGAAGCTTTCTGAGAAACTGCTGAGTGTTGTGTTAATTCATCTCACGGAGTTATACCTGTATTTCGTGGATCTCTTTGCTAGCCTTATTTCTGTGGAATCTGAGAAGAGATATTTCGGATCCCTTAGAAGACTGTATGGTCAAGGAAATATCCTCCGATAACAAAGAGAAAGAAGCTTTCTGAGAAACTTCTTTGTGTTCTGTGAAATCATCTCACAGAGT
>NW_012103192.1:0-805 GCF_000951045.1 Mandrillus leucophaeus | reverse complement strand
CTTTCGCTAAGACAGTTCTGCTGGAACTGGCAAAGTGATATTTGAAAGCCCATAGAGGGCTATGGTGAAAAAGGAAATATCCTCAGATGATATCTGGAAAGAAGTTTTCTGAGAAACTGGTGAGTGCTGTATTAATTCATCTCCCAGAGTTACATCTGTATCTCGTGGATCTCTTTGATAAACTTATTACTGTGGAATCTGAGAACAGATATTTCGGATCCCTTTGAAGTCTATAGGGCCAAAAGAAATATCCTCTGATAACAAAGAGAAAGAAACTTTCTGAAAAACTTCTTTGTGTTCTGTTAAATCATCTCACAGAGTTACAGCTTTCCCCTCAAGGGGCCTTTCGCTAAGATAGTACTTGTGGAATTGGCAAAGTGATATTTGGAAGCCCATAAAGGGCTATGGTGAAAAAGGAAATAACCTCAGATGAAATCTGGAAAGAAGCTTTCTGAGAAACTGCTGAGTGTTCTCTTAATTCATCTCCAAGAGTTACATCTGTATTTCTTGGATCTCTTTGCTAGCCTTATTTCCGTGGAATCTGAGAAAAGACATTTCGGATCCCTTTGAAGACTATAGGGCCAAAGGAAATATCCTCCGATAACAAGGGGAAAGAAGCTTGCTGAGAAACTTCTTTGTGTTCTGTGAAATCATCTCACAGAGTTACAGCTTTCCCCTCAGGAAGCCTTTCTCTAAGTCAGTTCTTGTGGAATTGTCCAAGTGATATTTGGAAGGCCTAAGACGGCTATGGTGAAAAAGGAAATATCCTCAGATGAAATCTGGAAAGAAGCTTTCTGAGAAACTG
>NW_012103191.1:11816-12152 GCF_000951045.1 Mandrillus leucophaeus | reverse complement strand
AGACCTCCACCTTACGCTTCACCCTTGCCCCCTGTTTTGTCTCCAGCTCTTTCCTCTACCACCTCGGCCCCTACCCTTTCCCCAACTTCCCCCTCGGCCCCTCCCTCGACCCCATCTCCTTCTCCAGCCCCACCCGAACTCACTCCTCGGACCTTGTCTCCGCTTGCGGCGGACCGAGAACCCAGATGGCCCTCCCACTTGGCGATCCTCCCTTTTCCCTCTCCACACCGTCAATCGCACGGTCCAATACTGGCCCTTCTCTGCCTCTGACCTCTACAACTGGAAAACCCATAACCCTTCCTTTTCCCAAGACCCTCAGGCCCTAACCTCGTTAAT
>NW_012103191.1:4405-4886 GCF_000951045.1 Mandrillus leucophaeus | reverse complement strand
CAGGAAAGGGACAAAAGCCCGGCAGCCTTTATGGAGAGGCTTCTGGAAAGGTTCAATCCAGAGACCTTAGAGCATAAGGCTACCGTGGCCATGGCGTTCATAGACCAAGCTGCATCAGATATCAAAGGAAAACTCCAAAGACAGGAATTGGTTAGGGAGACAGAAAAAATATATAATAAGAGAGAAACCCCTGAGAAAAAGAAAGCCAGGTTAGCGAAAAAACAAGAGGAGCGAAAGGATCGTAAGGATCGAAAGAGGGATAAGCATTTAACAAAAATCCTGGCGGCAGTAGTAAAAGAGAAAAGACCAGGGAGAGAGGGAGAGAAGCGAAGGCGGCCAAAAGTGGAAAAAGACCAGTGTGCCTACTGCAAAGAACCATGGACATCCATCCCACGGTCCCCAACCCCTACAACTTACTCAGCACCTTAAAACCAGACTACAATTGGTATACAGTATTAGATTTAAAAGATGCTTTCTTCTG
>NW_012103191.1:0-536 GCF_000951045.1 Mandrillus leucophaeus | reverse complement strand
GAGAATGCTCCTATAGGGACTTGGTTTCCAGACCTCTATTTCAACCTAGAAAAAATAGCAGGAAAGATAAAAGACACAGGCCCCCGGTTTACTGGTCCCACAGGAGTCCTATTAGGGACTCCTCAAGATGGACAAGAATGGAAAAGACAGGCAAGAAGGGTATCCATCAGCCGGAACGGGTTTTATGCCTGTCCCGGATTCAGGACAGGGGAAATAAAAAAAAACTTGTGGAGATCTGACTCACTTATATTGCAAAAGCTGGTCCTGTGTGACTACTAATGATTGAAAGTGTAAATGAGCCACAAAACCTTGGTATATAACCATGTCCTTTGTCCAGCCCTGTACCACAACCCAATATTCGAAAAATTGCAACCTGGTCCGCATCAAGTTTAAAGATGCAGCAAAATCTGATAACAGATAGATAACAACAGGGTTAATATGGGGCCTCTATTTATACCAGACCCTCAGGACTAAAAAAGAGGCTCAAGATTGAGCCTCTGACACAAAAAGAGGAGGGAATGAAACTAGGCCTCATA
>NW_012103190.1:5168-5574 GCF_000951045.1 Mandrillus leucophaeus | reverse complement strand
CCGGGAGGGAGAGGTTGTGGTGAGCCAAGATTGTGCCACTGCACTCCAGCCTGGGCAACAACAGCGAGACTCCGTCTAAAAGAAAAAAAAAAAAATTAGCCAGACATACTCCGGCAGTTGGGAGGCTAAGGCAAGAGGATCCCTTGAGCCCAGATGTTTGAGGATACAGTGAGCTCTGATCATGCTACTGCATTCCAGTCTGAACAAGATAAGCCAAGACCCCCATCTCTTAAAAAAAAAGTAAAATTAGAACAAAATAAAACAGTTCTGGCTCTAAAAAGCACAGAGGTAAGCTATGCCCACTCTAATGCCCTCCCTATCTGGTCTCTCTGTTCCACAGGGAATAATTATGTAATATAAAGAGTAGGACAGCGGAGGCATGGTGACTCATGCCTGGAATTCTGGC
>NW_012103190.1:2447-3235 GCF_000951045.1 Mandrillus leucophaeus | reverse complement strand
ATACAATGGAATATTATTCAACAATAAGGTTGATGTGGTAGCTCACGTCTGTAATCCCAGAACTTTGGGAGGCCGGGGCGGGAAGATCACCTGAGGTCAGGAGTTCGAGACTAGCCTGGCCAACATGGAGAAACCCTGTCTTTACTAAAAATACAAAACTTAGCCAGGTGTGGTGGCACATGCCTGTAATCTCAGCTACTCTGGAGGCTGAGACAGGAGAATCACGTGAACCCAGAGGCACGGACTGCAGTGAGCCAAGATCATACCACTGCATGGGCGGCAGAGCAAGACTGTCTCAAAAAATAAAATAAAATAAAATAAAATAAAATAAAAATGAACAAAGAACTGATACATGCTATAACATGGATGAGCCTAGAAAACACTATGCTAAGTAGAAGAAGGCAGTCACAAAGGACCACATGTTGTATGACTCCATTTATATGGAGAAGTCAAATCCATGGAGACAGAAAGTTGGTCAGGCATGGTGGCTCACGTCTGTAATCCCAACACTTTGGCAGGCCAAGACGGGCTGATCATATGAGGTCAGGTGTTCGAGACCAGCCTGACCAACATGGTGAAACCCCATCTCTAGTAAAATACAAAATTAGCCAGCATGGTGGCAGGTGCCTGTAATCCCAGCTACTTGAGGCTGAGGCAAGAGAATTGCTTGAACTCGGGAGGCTGAGGTTGCAGTGAGTCAAGATCACGCCACTGCACTCCAGCCTGGATGACAGAGTGAGACTCCATCTTGAAAGAGAAAGAGAGAGAGAGAGAGAGAGAGAGAGAGA
>NW_012103190.1:0-401 GCF_000951045.1 Mandrillus leucophaeus | reverse complement strand
AAAAAGAAAAAGAAAATTATTTCCCTCCTACAGCAAAATTCATTTTCATTGCTCTCCATATTACACCTCCTGTTGGGTTCAACAGAGACTTCGGAACAGACTACAGTGCTAAAAAAAAAAAAAAAAAAGGGGGGGCGGGGCCAGCAGTTCTGATGGCTCCGTGACTAGCCCTAGTTATATCCCTCCGTCACTGATATGTGCTGAAATTGGAGGGGACTCTTCCCAAGGACACAGCCTCTCTCCAGCAGTGGGTGGGCACCAGGCAGCAAGGTGTGAGGGTCCCCAGAGCGTATGACAAGCCAGCCGGGCAGTGGAGTAAAGTGGGCTTAGTGGTGGCGTTATCGTCGTTAAGTTGTTAAGTAAACTTTTCATTTTAGAACACTTGTAGATTTTACAGAGAA
>NW_012103189.1:1313-1798 GCF_000951045.1 Mandrillus leucophaeus | reverse complement strand
AAGCCCATGCAGGACTATGGTGAAAAAGAAAATATTCACAGAGTAAAACTGAAAAGAAGCTTTCTGAGACACTGCCTTGTGATGTGTGACTTCCACATACAGAGTTACATCTGTATATCGTGGATCCCTTTGCTAGCCTTATTTCTGTGGAATTTGAGAACAGATACTTCGGATCCCCTTTAAGATTACAGGGCCAAAGGAAATATATTCCGATAACAAAGAGAAAGAAGCTTTCTGAGAAACTTCTTTGTGTTCTGTGAAATCATCTCAGAGAATTACAGCTTTCCACCCAAGAAGTCTTTCGCTAAGACAGTTCTTGTGGAATTTGCAATGAGATATTTGGAAGCCCATAGAGGGCTATGGTGAAAAAGGAATTATTCTCCGATGAAATCTGGAAAGAAGCTTTCAGAGAAACCGCTTAGTGTTCTGTTAATTCATCTCACAGAGGTAGAGCTTTCCCCTCAAGAAGCCGCTCGCTAAGCCTG
>NW_012103189.1:451-1079 GCF_000951045.1 Mandrillus leucophaeus | reverse complement strand
GCTTTCTGAGACACTGTCTTGTGATGTGTGACATCCACATACAGAGTTACATTTGTATTTCGTGGATCTCTTTGCTAACCTTATTTCTGTGGAATTTGATTACAGATAATTCGGATCCCTTTGAAGATTACAGGGCCAAAGGAAATATCCTCCGATAGCAAAGAGAAAGAAGCTCTCTGAGAAACTTCTTTCTGTTCTGTGAAATCATCTCACACAGTTACAACTTTCCCCTCAAGAAGCCTGTCGCTAAGACAGTTCTTGTGGAATTTGCAAAGTAATATTTGGAAGCACATAGAGGGCGCCGGTGAAAAATTAAATATCCTCTGATGAAATCTGGATAGATGCTTTCTGAGAAACTGCTTAGTGTTCTGTTAATTCATATCCCAGAGTTACTGCTTTACCCTCAAGAATTCGCTCGCTAAACCTGTTCCTGTTCAATTCACAATGTGATATTTGGAAGCCCATTGAGGGCTATGGTGGAAAAGGAAATATCCTCAGAGAAAAATTGGAAAGAAGCCTTCTGAGAAACTGCTTTGTGATGTGTGACTTCCACTCACAGAGTTTCATCTGTATTACGTGTATCTCTTTGCTAGTCTTATTTCTGTGGAATCTGAGAACAGATATTTCG
>NW_012103189.1:0-401 GCF_000951045.1 Mandrillus leucophaeus | reverse complement strand
TCGGATCCCTTTGAAGACTATAGGGCCAAAGGAAATATCCTCCGATAACAAAGAGAAAGAAGCTTTCTGAGAAACTTCTTTGTGTTCTGTCAAAATCATCTCACAGAGTTACAGCTTTACACTAAAGAAGCCTTTCGCTAAGTCATTTCTTGTGGAATTTGCAAAATGAAATTTGGAAGCCCATAGAGGGCTATGGTGAAAAAGGAAATATCCTCCGATGAAATCTGGATAGAAGCTTTCCGAGAAATTGCTTACTGTTCTGTTAATTTATCTCGCAGAATTACAGCTTTCCCCTCAAGAATCCGCTCACTAAGTCTGTTCTTGTGGAATCCACAAAGTGATACTTGGAAGCTCTAAGAGGGCTACGGTGAAAAAGGAAATATCCTCACAGAAAAACTGGA
>NW_012103188.1:2515328-2529311 GCF_000951045.1 Mandrillus leucophaeus | reverse complement strand
TCACTGCAACCTCTGCCTCCCAGGTTTTCCCAATTCTCTTGCCTCAGATTCCAGAAGAGCTGGCACTACAGACATCCGCCACCATGCCCAGCTAATTTTTTGTATTTTTAGTAGAGACAGGATTTCACTATGTGGCCAGGCTGGTCTCGAACTCCTGACTTCTGGTGATCCACCTGCCTCAGCCTCCCAAAGTGCTGGGATTACAGGCGAGAGCCACCGCACCCAGCAGTTCTGCCATTTAAAGAGTAAGAATATTCTACACATAAATCATTAAGAAGACCACTCCTTAAAGAACATTGGCCACATGAGTCATTGCCTATGGTACGACAACATACTTATGCCTAAAATAATCACGTAAGGGGAATGATGTTTACATGATCATCTTAGGACCTGTGAGGCACACAGTTGCCTCTTAAAGACCTGGCCACCTATAGGAGATGGAACAAATAGAGTTTTTCTAACAAGGAAGAAGAGGATGGGGGTCAGAGGATGGGTTTGTGGTAGGCAAACAACATTATACTACATAGAATCCTCTCAAGTCCCCCTGTCTAATGAAAATTACTTCATTTAAGATACTGTAAAATTGGTACCACAATAACTAAGAACAACAACAAAAAAAACCCTGAAACATATAAAAAATATTTTTTCACACTTAAAGAACAATTATTTTACTTTAAATGTACATGATATGAGGCATTGTAGTGTATAGTCTGATTAAATACATTTAAATGAATCCCTACTATGTGATCTTAGAAAGACATTAAAATGAGGCAACTCTTCCTTTACTGAACTGAAAAGAAAATCCATACTGAAATTTAAAACGAAAGGATTAAAAATGTGTTGTAGCTGTATGCATGCGTAAAGGTACAGCACGGCATGAACATATTTATAGCAACAGTGATTATCACTGAGGTGTAGGATAATTGTGATTTTCAGTTTCTTAATACTTTTTCTGCTTTTTTTATTAAAACAAATTGAACAGTTATTATTTCTCGATTACTCCAAACCACATTTAAAATTTAAAGAGGATGATATTCTTTCAGGACTATCTGAATTAACTACTCCATATTCTGATAAAATTTAATGCTTTAAAAATATTTACACATTTTACATAACATCTACACAATGCAGCTTTCATAGAAATTATTTTTTTCTGTAATATTTCCCAATAGTTTCTCATATATTTACTACATATCTCTTTGCTCCCAAAACATTACATTTGCTTTCAGTATTGAGTCTCTTTTTAGGGATAATGTGCAGGTAGAGATCACCTAGGATGTCTGGCATGACGGGAATCTAGCTTGCCACGTGCCTAGGAAGCCAGAACATATCATATACAAATGAATGACATCTCTTCAGTTGCTATAGGCCTTAAGATGATAACAATGTTAGTTGATGTGTCTTAGAATGACTCTGATGACAACTTATGACATCTTATAATATAAGCAGACATTGTCTTCAGGGGGTGTTTCACATTTTTCTTTTACAAAGTTGTGGTTTTAATTCCATATCTAAGAGAAACATAGTAAAATGGAACTATAATACTCAACCCAAAACAATGAATTATCTGAAACATAGGCTTCATAACTTACATGACTGAGAAAACCACCAACGTTTTAAAGTTCAATTGAAAGAGAAAAAGGGAAAAAAATTGGTATTGTCACAGGAATCTTGGGATGTCACTTTCCCATCCAGAAACCTCTGCAGCCGGTGGCATGTTTGCCTGAGTTTTGCTCTGGCCTGCTGGGCTCATTCTGCCCACTTAACCTGGCAGGCTGCACTCAGCTTGTGCTACTGGCCTGGATCCCACGCCTGCCTAGGGCGAGCCAGGCGCAGAGTGGTGAGGGGTGTGTGAGCAAGCGAGCATGGGGTCCAGCCACTGCACACCATCAGGCATACCAGCTGCGATGGGATAGGCACTTTTAGGCAGCAGCACAGGTGCCAGCTCGCTGCGAGGCTGTGGCTGGACCAGGCATAGTGCAAACAGCTTCTATGGCTGGGATCTACAGCTGGCATCCGAGAACGCAGTTTCTGTGGAAATCCAGAAACTTGGAGATGCCAGGAACGACAGAGCTCCAAAGAGGGTATCACAGACCTGGCTCAGGGAGCTCTTAGGTCTGGGCTCCCTGAAGGGCCGCAGCTATCCTTACCTTCTCTCTTCTCTCCTTCCCATCATCCACAATGTAGTGAGCAAGGGGTGTGTTTCAGCTCTGCTTGTGTTACAGCTCTTTTATCCCCACCATTTGGAGGGTCCTGAGTTCTTGTCCCATGTTCAGGAAGAATGATGTACACAGACAAGTGAAGGGTGAGCAAAGTAAAGAGATGCTTTATGGAGTGACAGAACAGCTCAGAGGAGACCTACAGTGGGTAGTTCCTCTCCACAGGCAGGGTGTCCTGATGAATGTTCAGCTCTCAGCAGAGAGGAGACCCACAGTGGGTAGCTCCTCTCCACAGGCAAGGTATCCTGACAAGTGTTCAGCTTTCAGCAGAGAGGAGACCCACAGTGGGTAGCACGTCTCCACAGGCAGGTTATTCCATCGCCTGCCCAAGTCAGGCTGAGTCCGAGGGTTTTTATGGGCTTCAGAAGGAAGGATTGGTCCATGGGGTGGCCAGAAAAAGCCCCATAAGTTCTCACTCCATTCTGCAGGCAGCCCAGCCCCCAGACCTCAGGCTGTCATTGGCCTGAAGATGGGGTTTCACTGGGGACCATCCCTTTCCACCCAGAAACCTGTCGGCCTCTTGCCACCATTAGCCTGCCATCCATAGTGCCCATGGGACACAGGCTATTCCTGCCGAGGGGTGCCTGCAGGCCCACACTGAGCCACTCTTAGCCCCCACCTTTGGCCTTCCTCTCATGCTCAGTGGCACCCAAAGTCTGGAGGGGGCCAAGGCAGCAGGGTGCTGGTATGTCAGTGCTGCCCTGAGTATGCACACACCTAGCTGGGTTGCAATAGGGTTCAGGCTTAGCCTAAACTTCACTCCAAAACTGGAATGAAAAGAGGCCAGGACGGTGGCAGCACGCACTTCTAAGCCTGCAGGAGCAAAGGGTCTTCCCAGGTCCCTAAGAATGCAGTAATGCCTCGGTCCACAGCCATGGGTGGGCAACTACAGCTGTGCCTGGGAGGGCAGGGCTCCTCCTGCGCCTGGCCCCCAGGAACACAGAGATGCTTGGGTCTAGAGCCATGGCTGGGAGGCCGCAGCTGCACCCAGGGAGCACAAGACTCCTGTCCTGATGGCTCGGAAGGGAGTGGGACTTCCATCTATTCCCAGCTCCTGCCAGCTCCGGGGAGCACAGCCCTGGCCTTGCCTCCCCCACTGTAGCTGGCATCATGGCAGCAGCCACTCCAGATTGGCCACCACTGCCTTCACTATTACAACCTGCTTTTCAGAGAGAAGAAATAACACTTAAAAGAGTAAATACAAGTTATTTATTTTGTAGTTTGTCATTTTCAATAATAGGCATTTGTTGCCTCTTCCTGCATTGAGAACAGATAAATAAATTAATACTTAATGAATATTATACAAAATTTGAAGTTTTAGTCAAGGAACTTTTTAAATATTGATCCCAAATAAGATTAATCATATTTTTTTTTGTATTTTATTAGTTTGCTTTATAATTATGAAGTTAAAAATATTAAATATAAAGTATGAAACCAAATGCCTAATGCAATGTTCTGAAAGATATTATAATGAAATACACATGATCTCTACTTTATGTCTTGAACTTCAGAAATAAAATATTAATCAATATTAATATTACTTCATAACAGTTCTTTTTTTTTTTTTTTCTTTTTTTGAGACGGAGTCTGGCTCTGTAGCCCAGGCTGGAGTGCAGTGGCTAGATCTCAGCTCACTGCAAGCTCCGCCTCCCGGGTTTACGCCATTCTCCTGCCTCAGCCTCCCGAGTAGCCAGGACTACAGGCGCCCGCCACCTTGCCCAGCTAGTTTTTTTGTATTTTTTAGTAGAGACGGGGTTTCACCCAGTTAGCCAGGATGGTCTCGATCTCCTGACCTCGTCATCTGCCCGTCTCGGCCTCCCAAAGTGCTGGGATTACAGGCTTGAGCCACCGCGCCCGGCCTAACACTGTTCCTTCCTTTAATAATTGTTTCCTTTAAAGAGACAAAGTTTCATAAATATTTCTGATAACGAACAATCACACAATGAAAATAAAAACATTTGTATGAATACCTACTATGTAGTAGACTTCATTATTCACACGTTACTTAGGAGAATGCTCTGATATAAGGCTCTAATTTTCAGTCTTTTCAAGAATATAGTTTCCCTTTATTAAGAAGCCATAATTCAACTACAGGATAGCAGTTAAGAGTTTTTGATTGAAAAAGTCAATAATGGAAAGTGATCATTTTATCTTTACTATTTTTAAATGGATCTATACTATATTATTCACAACAGATTGTATGCATATTAGAAAAATATGGAATATGTGCAAATGTCAGGAGATTGATAATGTTTAAAATGTGAAATAATTTTTAAAAACTCAGTCTAAAGCAAATAGGTTAGACACCATTAGTGAATAAACTCAGAAGGCTACATGTAATATTGTGGGAAACAAGACAAGTTATGTAACCTCTCAAAGCCTTAATATTTACTTATTTGTATTTTTAATCTGTGAATATTTTGAGGTAATAACATATAGGATTACACAACATATAACTCAGTTGAACATAGATATTCCATAAATGATGAGTTACTGAATCTAAGATATATGTGATAATACTTAAAAATAGTAAAAAGTAAGTTATTTAAAAAGGTATAAACAGGCCTTCTAAAGAAAATTTGACTAAGTGAAGTTTTTAATTTAGATTCTAAGTAAAATAAAACAATTACACAGGCAACCAAGTAAAGTATTCTACATCCAAGCCACACAGTTTCATTTTTGATCAATTGGGTTTAATGTGGAAAGTTACTCAGAAGAAAGACACCACTTAGCACTGTAAAAATCACACTGGATCACCATCTACTAAGATTATTAATGCATGGTAATCTTTATATCACTATGTCATTATACTTGATTCATGAACAGCTTAGAGTACCCTGATTAACAGAGACAAAAATAGGAAACCATTTAGTTAGGGAGAATTGGGCTGTACTTTAAAACCCTCTTAATCTCCACATAAACAATATTTTTGTCTTTAAGGGAGATCTCCTTGCAAATAAATAATGACTAAATAAAAATCTATTCATTTAAAATAGATTTTAAAAAGGAATACATGTGGGTATAGTCAGAGAAAGTATGATTAAAATTACATATATGCTTTAAGAAAAAGATTCTGAATCAAAAGACAATTTTAAAAGTAACAATTGTGTAAGCAAACAACTTTATCCTTCTGAGTTTTACTATACTCATGTAAAACAACAGGACTGTAACAGAGCTTCACCTCCTTACATCAAAGTTAACATGGTGTGGGAAACTGTAGAGAGGAAACGTAAATATATTATAATTATATGGTATCATAACTTCAAAAGAGGTCTCACTGAGGTACACATACACAAAGAAAAACACTAAAAAGCCTCACACATTTTTCAGGAATATCATTCAACTACAGCCTAAAATTTTGGATTCCAGCCTCTATAGCATCGTATTTGACATTTGGTAAGCTGTGTTCCACAAATTCATTTGAGAGTGCTCCTTGAATATCTTTCTCCTCTGTCCTCCCAATATCCAATCAGTCCATATCCTATGTGTGCTCCTCTTAATCTCTGGTGTATTGGTGTAACCCTCTTAACCAGCTTCACTAGAGCTTTTTTTTTTTTCCTAATCTTCACTTGATTTTCATGATCTTCCATTTCCACCAGAGTGAAAACCAAACTCCTTAGCATGAACACCAGGCTCTTCATAAGCAGTCTCTACTTTCTGATTAAATTGAGTCTCTGGTGGTTCTAAAATGGGAAATGCAAAATATAAATATCTGAAAGTGAACATGAAAGCTATACTTTCTTTCATTTATATTTTATAGATATGCATGAAGAAATTAAGTAATTTCCCCAAGGCTATATGAACAATGAAGACCCTGGGTAAAGAACTAATTTCTCTCTGTTCTCGATTCAAGGTATTCCTGCTTCCTTTTTCTGTAGTAATGGGATAATATAAAGCTGGTTATTAGACATTATATGGCATTTTTAATCTTTGTAATCTTTTGTATAATAAGACCTGTTTTTCAAATAGCAAATTAGATTATTCATTTAATCAACATGTATTAAAAGACTACCATGTGTCCACTGCTGGGAACAAATATAAATTAGACATGGGACATTCTTTCAAGAACTCAAAACAAAAAGGCACAGGAGACGGGCATCTGGACAGGTTATCAGTATATGATAGGTTTAGTGCATCTATGCACAGATGATATGAAAATACATAAGAGTCACTATTACAGGTTGAATTGTAGTCCCCAAAAAGGTATGTTTAAGAGCTAACCGCCAGGACCTCAGAATATGGTTTACTTAGAAATAAGCTTGTTGTAGATGTAATTAAGATGAGGACATAATGGAATAGGGTAGGCTCTCAATCCAATTTTACCGGTGTCCTTATAAGAAGAGGGAAACTTGGATGCAGATACTGAGACACACAGGGAGAATGCCATATGGTAATAACGATGCAGCTTCAAGTCAAAGAATGCTAAGGATTAATAGCCACAACCAAAAGCTAAGAAGAGGCAAACAATGATTCTTCGCTAGAATCTTCTAAAACAGTATCTTGCTGATACCTTAGCACTTCTAGTCGCTAGAGCTGACAGAGTAAATTTCTGTTGTTTTAAGCCACCCTGTTTGTGGTACTTTGTTACAACAGCTCTAGGAAACCAACACAGGTGCCTAACCTGGGCCAGAGTAAGGACCTTCAGGGCAGGTTTCCTGAAGGAGTAGACTCCAGAATTGCTTGTTACGGGACAAGTGTCAGTCAGCTTGATGAAATGAATGAAGGCAGAAAAGGCATGGCAGGCAGATAAAAAGAGAAAGGGAATTGACACAGGGTGGTAACGTAGTGATCTGGAGGTCACTGGTGCTCTTAGATTATAAGGCACAGGTTAAGAAGAGAAAAGGTTGAAAGGTAAGTGCGGCTCAAATATAGAGATTTTACACAACATGTTAGTAACTAATAGTTGCTAACACACATTGATTACTTTCACTGTGTCCAACACTGTGCAATGTGTTTTCCTTATCTTGTGTAATCTTCACAATGACTCTACTGGGGCCATTTAAGTGAAAAAAAAACTAAGGCTTAGAGAAAGTACGTTATTTATGTAAAGGTTATCCAGCTAATAATTATATGAGCCTGGACTGATATAGCTGATTATATGGAATCATAGAAAATGTTATAAGCAAGGAACAATATGGTCTCACTGCTTTTGATCCAGGTAAGTCTGTCATTTTTGTAGAAAATGAATCAGTACAGTACAGGCATAAGGATCTCATAATGGATATGGAAAAAATAAGTAAACTCAAGAAATATTTAAGGTGGAAAATTGGCAAGTCTTAATAATTAGTTGAAATGTCAGGAGTTAAAAGGAGGAAGGAAAGAAGGTGGAATCCAGCTTTAGAATATGAATGGATGGTGGTGCAAACTACGAAGAAAAATAATACAAAAAGAAGCATAAATTACGGTGGACTGACTTTAGGAAAATAACAAACGAATTGCTGGTTGATTTGCATACAGTAGGAGCACTGAATTGCTGCTACCAAACCTCCAGTGTCTTTCATCAAGCATTTGATCCTCTGCAATACCATGCTAGAATGTGCCATGGGGGCAGATAGAAGCACTCTTCTCTCTTCCTCTCCAATGTTTATTGCTGATCCTAAGATATTTAGTCTAAACCTCAATCTCTGATGTCAAAAGGAATAACTTGGGCATTCATTTGGTTTTCTAACAGGTATGTCTGAAATGTTTAGCCCTTTCCAATGCAATATGCATACGTTTACAAAATTTGAATGTTTCATTGTTGTTTGCTTTTTTCTCCAAAGCAAGCGGACATTTTCAAAATTATTCAGAAGGCCTTGACTTTCTCAGAAATATAATTTGAGAAATGGTTCAGGTAACTGTAGTTGGTTAAGTTGTATTAAAAAGACAACTTTGTTTGCTGGCTCTTGGTGTTAAATCAGAATTTTTATGCCATATTAAAAAAAAAAACTGAATCTATAGAAAGAATAATACCTATGTGAATACAATTCCCATACTCTCAGATATTGATCTGAGTTACCATGGATTGGCAACATATTTTGAACATGTGAAATGATAAACAAACATTTATTTACTGAAGGCATATATAATATGTCTGCAGATTGTGGCTCTTGGGGGATATGAAGTTTGAATGTGCTGCAGGGATGACAGATAGTCCCTTTAGGTATGGACGAAAGTGGCTGTTTCCTTCTGCAGAATTCCCTATAGTCTAATTATAGAGTAATACCTGCGTCAGTTGAAGGCAAAGCCCCTCTTATGGCTTCTCAGTTAGAAGCAAGTTATACAAAAAGGATGGGAAAAATGGAGAACTCTAAATAAGAGTGAAGTACAAGCACAAGAGCAGAGAGGGGAAAACACATGTTTTTTATCAGCTACTGTATTTCAAGCATTTTAATCCATTTGATAAATAAACACATGTTTGCAAATAAAAAGTATCAAAAGAATAGACATTTGGCAAGAGTGTGCAAACTGAAGGATGTGTTTGCTGCTTTTGCAAGGGGAAAGGAATACTGGGAGACTGCCATTAAGAGAATGCCAACTTAGAAATGCAACAGAAGTTTAGCAGAGAGAGAAAATAGCAACAGAGAAAAATTAAGCAGCTGAAATGTCCAAATGGATATCTAAAATGTTTAAATGGACATGAATAATTAGTCAACTAGCAAGCATGATGGTATATGCTGAGTGAAAATACAGTTAAATCTAGAAAATTCATCGTTTTATTATAACTCCCTAAATCCTACACTGGATTTCCTTTCTGTCAGTAGTGACCCAGTCTCAGAATGTAGCATACAACTGCTACATCTCAACTTGCCAAAATTTACAAAAATACCTTTTGTAAAAAACAAAACAAACTAAAACCTTTTGCATACCTTTCAAATATCTTCAGAAAATCTTTTCTTGATTTTCATTTTACCCAGGAACCAAATAACTTCCCTATATAGTCAATTTTTACCTGTGGTTTTAATGTTTGGATTCCAAAACTAAGGAATATTGGTCTCAATAAATATTTGCCCTAATCTTCAAGGACTTCTTGAGGCCATTGCATGCAACAATGAACAAAAGCATCACAGAATGTGGCTTTTGTATATTTCAACTAAAAGAAAGTACCCTTATTGCACTTTTCTTTTTCACTCAACAAATAGTCACATGTAAGTTTAGCTTCATATAGAAATCATAATCTGAGTCATACTAATTTTTTAAAGACATTTTAAGGTCCTGTATTACAGTCACACATATAAGTGATAGTACCGAAAGATAACATTAAGGAACATTCATAAAATATGTGTTATTGTCTACTGAAAGACGAAAAGTACACCTCACTAGAACATTGCCCTTTTGTTTTATTGCCCTTTTGGCAACGAAATACGCATCTAATGCTTTACTTCAACATCAAAAACCTGTGATTAAGAAAATGCATTGCAAGCCACTGGGGAAAACATAACAGAGAAAACATAATGAAGTCAACCACCAATCCTGAATTTCAGCATTGACAAGGAACAGGTTTTTTGTTTGTTTGTTTGTTTGTTTGTTTTTAGAGGGAGTCTCGCTCAGTAGCCCAGGCTGGAGTGCAGTGGCCGGATCTCAGCTCACTGCAAGCTCAGCCTCCCGTGTTCACGCCATTCTCCTGCCTCAGGCTCCCGAGTAGCTGGGATTCAGGCGCCCGCCACCTTGCCCAGCTACTTTTTTTGTACTTTTTAGTAGAGACGGGGTTTCACGGTGTTCGCCAGGATGATCTCGATCTCCTGACCTCGTGATCCGCCCGTCTCGGCCTCCCAAAGTGCTGGGATTACAGGCTTGAGCCACCGCGCCCGGCCTTTTCTTTATAATATCAGTGAGTAAGCACATTCCCAATATCTAGAATATCAGGAATTTAAAGAAAAATATGTTTTTACTCAAAATTTAAAGATACAAACATTCTATTTGTTTCATTTGATTACATTCAAGTTAACTGTACATTTAGGGTTCCATAAGAACTAAAATAAATCTTATTTGGGAACTTCATTCATGTGAAAGTATAGTTTGCCATTTTATATCACAATTTTCCATAGCACTCAGCAGATGGAAATCACTGATTAGAAAACTTTTTGAATTAATCTATCAATTAAGAGAAAAATGACAACCTTCTTGCTACTGACCACAATCCCAGCTTTGAGCCAAAATGCTAAACAAGAAAGACGGACATTTACATAAAAACAACTCAAACTTTAGGCTAAATTTTTCCAAGTGTAAGTGTATTTCTATTTTTTTCAAAGTATATTTTTTGCTTTTAATTTAATTTAATTTATTATAGTTAATACTGATGATTGATGGGTAAGCATGATAAAACATATTGCTATTAAAGAAAATAATAATTTGCTAGTGAAAAATTTATATATATACTTTTGCTTTTATTAAAGTGCTTTTTGAATGTATAATTTTCAAATTGCATCACAGAGGTAGAGAGGCAGGCTTGTATCCATTAAAAATATTCTCTTAGAAAGTAGGCACACTTGAAGATGAATCCTTAGTCACTTGTCAGCTATTACAGCTTATACAAGCTCCTTAACCTTGTCTAGTCTTCAAACTCATATACGTAGTGGAGATCGTAATTGTACCCACACTTGACAGAGTTGCTGTATGAACCCTGTAAAGGCAAGTCATACAGTATGTGTGAGTACACTGCTGGCCACAAAGAAGACAATATTATTATATTTTAATACAGCTGATAGTAAGAGTCACACATAAAATAATAATAATGAAAAAGACAACTCATTTAGAAAAGTCATAAGTCTTAGATAATTATTTCCTCAAAACACTGCTTCCTCCTTTCTTTCTATAGACTTACATACATGAGTTAAAGTTTCTTTTTTTTGTTTTCTTTTTTTTTTTTTTTTTTGAGACGGAGTCTTGCTCTGTTGCCCAAACTGGAGTGCAGTAGTGAGATCTCGGCTCGCTGCAACCTCTGCCACCTGGGTTCAAGCGATTCTCCTGCCTCAGCCTCCCAAGTAACTGGATTACAGGTGCCCACCACCACGCCTGACTAATTTTTGTATTTTTAGTAGAGACGGGGTTTCACGGTGTTGGCTGGGCTGGTCTTGAACTCCTGACCTCCTGATCTGCCCACCTTGGCCTCCTAAAGTGCTGGGATTACAAGTGTGAACCACCGTACCTGGCCTAGTTTATTTAAAAGTAGGCTCAGGTATTATTACTACATAATACAAATTTCATAATTATTTTTATTTTAGAAAATAATAGAGCATAAAATGGAATAGAATTCTAAAAAGTACATAAGTGTTAAAATCCTTTTAATATTGAATTTAAAGCCAGTACATCCCTACAGCATATTAACAATTTTATATATTCATCTGGAAATGCTTAAAATCACCCCATAGATAATGAGTAAGAAGAATAAAATTTAATATTTAAATCATGTTATACTTATATGCATATCTAAATTTGATGTGAAATTTTGTAAAATTTTTAATGTTAAGAAAAAATTCAAAATTTTTAAATAAAAAAGCCACATTCAATACAAATGATGATATTTCCATTATCAGGGATATTACAAAAACCAAAATATTTGTTGGATGCTTCAAATTTCTGAATTAACTACCAGTAGGTACTTAATATGAGAAATTCAAAATTTTACCAAAAAATTAGAGTTAGTATAATCCTCTCCTGTAGAATACTTTCCCCACTTATGTTGCCTAAGACAAAAGTTACATTCTTTTTAGCCCAAAATACCTTAGAAAAATCACTGGAGGAAATCATAAATATATGGAACTAGTATAGTATTGAAGTTTCTTGAGAACAACAGCTTTTAGGCTAATTGAATGTAGCAGCATCTATTTGCTCACCTAGTATTTACTCCTATAAGAACACATGGGTTTTTCTCTGGAAAGTCATTTATTCATATTCTCAATCTGCACGGGTACGTGAACCATGTGTGCCCACTTCATGTCCCTTGTCACAGTGATTGATTTAGGAATAGGCATGCAATCCAAGAGAGGTGAATGATATCCAAATCTGGAGTTTTTGCTACAAACAGTGGAAAAAGGTTTGCTGGTTATCTTAAAACTCTGCTTGAAAGGTTAACCAAATAAATCTGGTGGTGCTAATGGACAATATGTGTACCTGAAAATGAAGTCCAATACAAAGGACAAAAGAAGTGGAGGGAGACAGATCTCTGATTACATCGCTTGGGCACCTAGATGAAGAGATACCCAAAGCTAGTTAAACCCTGGACTTTTCTATTAAAAGAGTAATTTCCTTCTCTCTAAGGCATTTTTAGTTAGGACTGAATTCCTTGCAACTCAGAGTCCTGAATAGTTTTGGTTCCTTCCAGCCAAACTCCATTTTGTCTTGGGTGTACAATGCATACATTTTAGCTCAGGCTGCCATAACAAAATACCAGAGACAGGGAAGCTTAAATAACATAAATTTATTTCTTACAGTTCTGAAAGCTACAAGTCCCACTGCAAGGCCCAGCAGGCTTGGTTTCTGGTGAGGGCTCTCTACCTGGCTTGCAAACAGTTGCCCTCTTTCTGTATTCTCACATGGCTCTGTGTGTCTGTGTGTGTGTGAGAGAGGGAGAGAAAGAGAGAGAAGGAGAGAGAGAGAGAGAGAGAGAGAGAGAGAAAGAGACAGACAGACTTTCTCTTTCTCTTCTTATAAGACCACTAATCCTGTTGTATTAGAACCCTGCCCTTATGACCTAATTTAACCTTATATAAGTTAAGGTTAAACTTACTCATTTCACCCAAAACAGTTACATTGGGGTTTAGTGTTTCAACATGTTAATTTGGCCGAGGGAGGGGAGGTAGGGGGTGCAGCCATTACTCGGTGCATAGCATCATAGATTGATTTATATTATCAATGTCCCTCCCACTGGATTGTGAACATTATTCACTTCTGTATCACTAGTACTTAACACATTTTTCTGCCTATAGCAAATGCTCAGTAATTGATTAAAGCATTAATTATTCTATTAATAGCAGTTCTATGAAACCTGTTCTTACAGGGGAAAAAGTGGTTATAATTATGACAGAAATATAAATGTTGTAGGTCAGGGAAGCATACTTGGAGATAATCTTAGGTGAGCTTACAGGTGTCCAGATACTTGTCTACAAAATGATTTTTTAAATATACATCATAATATGGCTGATGATGTATGTATAGCACGTATTTATTAATATTTCAGAGGTCAACATGAGTTTTTGTTAAAAGTTCCGATAGTAAATATTTTAGGTCATGTAGGCGAGATGGGTTCTATCTTAATTATTCAACTCTGTCAATCTCTGTAGCAAGAAAGCAATAAACACATAAAGTGTGTTGAAACAGACTTAGTTTATAATGATGGCGATTGCTTGCTGACCTCTGCTTTATTTAATCAATCAATCCAAAGAACCTTTCATGTTGGTTTCAACAATAATATGTATCTTTAATCTTCAGACTGGGTAAAAAATATAAGTAAAAGTAATATTAAAATTCTATAATTAAAAATTCTATGAAATAATATGAAAAATTTCCCTATTTTAATTATTAAAGCTTTGCACTCCATGCATCATCTTGATATCTTTAAAAAACCTCCCAATATTCTAATGAAGTTATCTACACTATAGGCCACTCTTTGAATACTTGCCAAAATATAGAAAATAAGCTATGTTTTCTCTTACACATTTTTTCCAGTTCTTTTATAGGGTATTAAGTACATTCCTTTTCAATATACACATGGAAACTATGTCAGAAAATATTGTTAACAATGAACACTTAATTCAATTATTCATTTTTGGCTTAATAATTTTTT
>NW_012103188.1:2501625-2514498 GCF_000951045.1 Mandrillus leucophaeus | reverse complement strand
TAAATCTCTTTGTCATTTCTTTGATTCCTTACTATTTTCCATTATTTCTTTTTATTTTTCTCAAACAAAAAACATATTCAAAAGATATCCTTCCTAAAATTATTATTCATTGTTCAAAATAAATATGAATATTGTCAGCTCACTCCTGCTTCATTTATAAATCTAGAAACCATATTGACTTTCATTAGTTTCATAATTATTTCATTTTAATTTTCATGTGCTATGGTTAAGGTGAAGTATGCACTCTAATCACAACCTTGCAGTTGGAAAGTCAAGTTGTCCTCCGTTTATAAAGATCTCTGTCAAATTATTACTATTTACTCATTTAGCTTACTTGATAGTCAATTTTACGACAAAGAATCTCACAATTCCCCACCCTCAACAAATAGAAAGGAAAAGAACCCAGAAAATATATTTAAAGAAAATAAAATAACAGCACCACCACAAAAGGTAGGATTCAAACCTCTTTAATATTGTGAGGAAAAACGTTAAAAAGTAAAATTTACCATTTAAGTTTTCACAACATGTCATTACAAAAAATATGGAGAAACCTCAGTCAAGATAAGGGTACAGGGTTAATAATATAACTGCATATTGAAACTGATAAAAATATTTGGGAGCATTGTAATATGCTTTTACTCATTGCTTCTCATGTTACTTAAGATGTATTTCTTTTATCGTTTACTTTTTAAAAAGTAATACAATAAGTATTTTGAGAGAATTAATCACAGTCTAATTTTGATTATAGTTTCTAAAAATAGGACTTTATTTTATTAAAAATGATATTTTATTTTACAAAAAAATTATCCTGCTTAATAAAAAGTACATTATACATACTTATAATATAGGATGACATGTAAAACATCTACTCTTGTTCAAGACAAAGAATAAATACCATTATTTCTCTCAGTAGATTTAGTTGCCCTAAAATGTTCTTCTACTTTCCCAGAGTTACTGGTTGCAGTATTCTTCTAAAAGGGCAGGAAACAGGCAGACAGCAAACTGCAGCTTTAACTCCACTTGCCCATCCTGAAAAATGTCACAGGAAAGTCTAGGCAAGACTGAGTCAGTAAATCTTTGTCACTTCTGCCGGAACAAAAATCACAATTCCCTCCTAAAATATGAAGGGTCACTATAACAAAAAAGCAAACTGGGTTGTGACTCAAGTTCATATTATACACACACACATTTTTGCAGTTCAATATTTTGTAGAGGTAATAACTGATACAGAAAATGTACCATGTCTGTTGGTTCTGGTCCTTATAATGCTGACTAGTTGAACAATATTAAGATTGACACTTTTATTTTACTACCTACAAAAGAGACTGGAGTCTCTCTAAACATTCGTTTTAAACAAACAAGGATGCAAAATGATAAGACATCCAATTATTAAATTTAGCCCAAAGGAGGTTTTGTGTTTTGCTACATGTTATAAAAGTATCAATTACTAAAATAAAGAGAATGATAAAAGGCTAAACTCTTCTACAAAGTACATAAACTATAAATCCAGCAAAAGAAGTAAAGAATCTCCAGAAAATAAATAAAATACAAAAGAGCAAAGTTCCACTTACAAATCTATGGAGAACTGAAGGCACATAAGCAATAGAGAAACAGATTCTGAGAATTAAAAAAGACCTACAGCCTTAAACCTTTAATTTGGCAAATTTAGATGTTGCTGCTATTAAGAATGAATTAATTATAAACCTACATCTTATTAATATAATACCAAGTCCTAGAGGCATACATATCTGGTTATCATATTATCTTAAAAAAATTATAAACTTAATTTTTTTAAATTGGCAAATGAGTGATGTTACATCCATATGTAACTACTAAAAGGAATGACGTGCTAGTAAACTACATTTACTAGCATGCATTTCCAAAATACATTTTAACTGCAAATATCTAGTTACAGATCAGTAGATAAAGATCTTATTTTCTTATATATAGTAAATGTAAGTGGCATTAAAACATGACTGTTAAAAGTGGTTACTTTTAGAAATTAGATCTGGGGTTGTTGGGAAACATAATTTAAAGAAAAATTGAAAAGAAAGAAAGATAATATAGAAAATACTGAAAAGGAATAGCTTGGAAGTCATGGAAAACTGTTCTTATCATGTCCCTAACAGTTTTAAAACTATGTATAAGAATGTCCACATCCATTAGGCCTCAATTTCTTCATCAATAAAATCGGAACAATATCCAGATGAGTAGTTTAAATGAGAAGTAATTGAAAGGATACATGTAAGGTGCTTAACAGTGTCTGGCACACAGCAGCTACTGAAAGAATGTCGGTGCTCTCATTTTTCTCCCTGTTCATTAGTGAAAGGCAATGATGTTTTATATTCTAGACTGTTCTTTCTCCTCTAGTTAGAGAACAGAAGCACAGCTTATTAAAAATTTAGTTTCACAGACTTAAAAGGGGGATTACTCAGCACAGAAAAAGACTATTAAAATCTAAAAAAAAAACAAAAAGAAAAACCCCAAACAAAAAAAATTCTAATGCAAATTAATCTGTGACTGATAACAATGACAATACAGATAAATCCTGGACATGATTAACTTAGTGACCTGGAAAGGAATGTGTCTCATTTCAACATAGCCTAGCAGCAAATCACTCATTAAGGGTTGTCTTCAACTTCAAAAAAAAAAGCAGATTTCATTCCCTAACTCGTAAAAGCTACTCACTAGAATCCTGGATTAAGTATGAAAGATTTCTTATTTTACATATTTTATTTCCATTCTATTTTTTTTTAAGGTGGCATAAGATCTGGAATACTTAAAAGTCAAATAGCATACAGCATATTCAAGGAGTATACAGGGTGTGCACAGTGTCTTCTATCCCTTCACCTGGTTTTGGTACAACTGATCAGCTCATATAGAATTGAAATAATAACAGCCATTATTTAAATACATGTCAGTTCAATGGAATCTCTCTGAAAGAATCATTATAAGAAATAAGAAATGGAACATATATATTTTATAGGAATATATTGTGTATGGTTATACATAGACTGTCTTCCCACAGAATAGGAAAGCTATGGATCATAAAAATTTACTTGAAGATTATTTTGCTTTGGAGAAAGTTTACAAACTTCCTTTTAAATATAGTAATATCCAATACCTGAGAGGCCATGAAAGAAAGAAAACGTACGGTAGAAAACTGGTGGAAAGAAAATAAAAGGCTATTAATAAATGCATGTTTTCTATTTATATAATTTCTTATACAACTTTTTACTCATATATAATAAAAAGTGAATTGCAGTGTGAAAAGTCTATTGTTAATTTTTGCATTCTTATTGATAATTTCAGTAGAGTACAATTACTGTATCAATGTAAAACACTGGAATATAAAATAAATTTATATCAGCTCTTATGAGAATTTTATCTTTTAAGTGATGTTCTCATAATCCTCCAAAAATTTGAATGGCACACCTACCATGAAAAGGCTAACATCAAAAGAAAATACTTTTTCCCCTCACATATAAACCGTCAGTGAGACTTCAATGCAGCATAAAGTCATGATTTTATACTGTTGTCTACAAATATGTGAAAAAAACAGGTACTCAGATGTGGGTACAAATCCTAATTCCACTGTCTTTATAAGATAATAAAACTCAATTAATTTTAATTTTTTCATTTGTAAATTCAATGTGATGATACCAAAGTTTTTAGGCAATTTTAAAAGTTAAATCAGAGAATGACTGTAGAGTGATTTAGAGAATAAGCACTCAATAGTTACTATTTTTACTGTTATTCAAAAATAAATGTTAAGAAAGATGTTGTATATCACATACATATACATATATATACACACATATGTACACATATGTGAAAAGTAATAAAGGATAAAAATAAACAAAATTTACAACAGTACCATTGGTCAGATAAGAAAATAAGCATATGAAAGGACAAGGGAGAAGGATGTCATAAATTGAATATTTAATAGTAAGAAAGAATGCATTTAAGTGTCTGTGATCAACTAGTAAAAGGTGATAATAAAATTCAAAAGTATTATTATGAGACTAAACATATAATTCCTGTATTCACTCATTTCAATGTCTAAAGGTGATTAAAGTTATTTTAGTAAAGAATAGCATTTATCTTTATTTACTACATAACAAGCACTGGGCCAAGAAGGCATCAAACTATGTAAACATGAAAAATTAATCATCAAAATAACCACGTGAGATTGGTATTATTCTTATTCCTATTTTTAAATTTAAAAAAATGGGTGAAATAAGGTTAGCCGGAACTTTATTTGAAGCCAAATTTATCTGACTGTATCCTTTAATGACCACAGTATTCTGTCTTCTTCTCAATAATACTCAGGAAATATAAACTGTTTAAGTGGAAACAATATATAGTGATCAAAAATATATTTTGAAAGAGTTTATACAAAACTTTGAAAAATGTATCATTGAATCCAACAAACTGAGTATTAGAAGAATATTAAGCAGAATCTTGTTTGCTCAAATTCTGGTTAATTCACAAAGGACAATAAGCTTATCCTAGACAAAGTATTTTTGTTAATAAAACAAAACAAAAGAGCCCATCCGAGTAGCACTCAAGAATAACAATGAGGTCTGCTGACTACCATATGTAAGGAACTAAATGTTGTCCCATTTTCTAAGTACTGTCAGGTGGAAGTCAATAGAGTTTTCTTAATAAAAAGTGTTACATGCAAACAAAAATTCCTATTGATTGTCTAATATGTGTCATGTCCTGAACCAGGACTCACTGGTCATCACATAAATGAACAAAACATAGTTCTTACCATCACAGAATTATTCCACAAAGAAGAGATAGATATGGATAAATAAATCAAAAGGCTTATGATAATGTGTCACAACTACAAGATCATATAGTGGGAAAATGGAGCAAAGAAGGCTTTGCTCTCAAAATCCCACATAATGGAACTGTTGGTCCTAAGAAGTCAACTGAAGGTAAATATGTAAACAGGGATCTTTGGGGTAACATGAACCTTTTTATTTAACACCACAGAGGGCAGATGTCTCTGGTGAATCTTGTCTGAGGGAGAACCATCTGTTCTGTAACTAATTCTCATAAAACACCTGTTACAAACCTGGTGTTTGTAACTAATTCCTTTTTTTTTTCTTGCATTTTTTTTTTCTATCCAAAATGAAAACACACTCTATTATTTCCTCTTGTCATATTCTGCTTGTTTAACAGCTTTGGTTTGTGGCAGCAGCATGATCTGATAACTTGGTCACAGCAGTTTAAATGATTCTAAGTAGTCAGGCTGCTGAAAGTAAAAGGAAGTGTTAACTATTCTGGCCACTTCTTGCAGAGGGAGGTAAGAATATTATACTCTTAACTGCTCCCCAGGTTCCAGCTGTCAGCAGGAAAGTCAGAAGTAATTTATACAGACAATTCCATTCTCCTTTAATTTTAGAGTGTGGGTACTAGTTAACCTCTATGAAATATAGACAGTCTCAATTGTTTGTCCATGTAACTTGCAACATGAAAGACTAAGTAGAAATCTAGATACCAAATTCATTAGAAAAGATGGCCAGTATTAATTAGAATTTAATATGGGCTATATGACTGAAGTTGAAAAATTATACTGATGAACACGTACTTCTGAAAGATAAAAATGTGAATTCATTTTCCTTAATTTAACTCACTACTGAGACTACAATTTAAAAATCCTGTTTAATGAAATGTTATAACCTCTTTATTTCAGTATATGGTTGCTTCAGTAAAGTCTTCAGCAGAAAGTATATTTTATTAATTGAGTTAAATAAATTCCCCTAATGAATCAGTATTATTTTGGATAATAAACCTATTTTCCAGAGGGATTTTAATTTATATTCACCCTTTCCTATGTCTGCAAGTGTAACTGTTGAAATTTCCTTTCTATGTTAAAAGTGTACAGTATAGGTTTTGATAACCAATTTCAGAACAAGGCAGTAATAATGTTCAATCCTATTTTAGGAGATAGTTATTCTAATTTTTCAAATTTTGTCTATGATTATTTTATTTTTATAGGTATGGCATTTATTCATATACTACATTAAACATTATATCTTACACCTAAGACAGTTACAAAGACCAAAGGCCTCAAAAACTTTACATCTTTTAATAATCATCACAATACACCTAACATCCATGAGGCAGTGGGGTAATGGGGACTGGAAGACAAATATGGCTTAAAAATGGGTTTTCTATTTTAGAGTCCAAAGGCACTTTGAATTGTCACTTCTTCCATTTCTAAATCTATTATACTCACATAGGAAATAATCTCACTATTGTCTTTGGTTTTCTGGCTTCTTTCAGTAACCAGGTTTTGTTGACGTGGGAGTACAGTCTGACTGGCTTAGGAAATGTGGTCAGTACAAGAGGCCACCAAGCCTTACACCACATAATGTTAAAAAAGAACTACTTCACATATGAGGCACGGGACCACTCAAATTAAGTGAAAAGCAGGAGGAACTAAATTTACATATAATTGAGTTTTTAATAGAAGAAATTCACTGAAGTGAGTCAGAGCCAAAATATCGTCATTTCAGATTTGCTTTAACCACTGAACGCATCACCAATTCTGGATAAACATATGATCAACATTATCCCTCTACAGGGGAGGGATAATTATACTGAGTCTTTCCTGTTTAACTTAAGAGTAATTTTGAAGCCTAAATAAAACACTATTTCTGTAGAATATTTTGTAAACTGGAAGTCAGTGTGTAAACATTACTGCTAAATATTTGTAGTAGTAGTAGTAACATAACAGGAGATTAAATCATGGTGTACAGTGGTTAGTAAAGATAAACTGTACTGTAATTTAAAAAGTGGACTGTATGCCAGAATAAGTAAATGCTTCTTTTTTTATTGCAAATTACATACCAAAAACAAAGTGATTTTAAACGCTTTTTGGTCAGTTTTGACAAATGCCTACATTCACTTAGCCCACACCACTATGAAGTTTAGGATATCCTACTACCTCAGTGTCTTCATACTCTCTTTCACTGAACCCCCACTCAACTGGCCCCCCAAAACAACTCATCTGATTTCTATGATCAAGAAATTATACAGTATTAAATTCATGGTGCCTGGCTTCTTTCATTCAACATTATGTTTCTGGGAGTCATTCATTTTGTGGTATACATCACTAGTTTGTCCCTTTCTATTGGCGAAAAATCTTCTATTGTAGGAATATGCCAGTTTGTTTATCCATTCTCCTATGGATGAACATCTAAGCTACTTCCTGATTTTGACTATTATCAACAAAGCTACTATGAATATTCTTATACAAGTGTTTTTGTGGATGAAGGTTTTCATTTCTTATAGATACTTAGGATTCCAATTACGGGGCCATAAAGTTGATATGTATTAATTTTTATGAGAAATTGTCAGTTATTATCCAGTCTGTCTATTAGTTGGGATGTTTACATTCAATGCAATTATTGTAATGTCTGGATTTAGGTCTACTATCCAGGTATTTGAATTCATCTCATCCAATCTGTATTTTGTTTCTTTGTTCCTTCTTTCTGCCTTGTTATGGAAATAGATGATTCTACTATTTTTCGTATTCCATTTTATCTTTCCTATTGACTTTCTCGAGGGCTGGGGGAATGGAGTCTCACTCTGTCACCCAGGCTGGAATGCAGTGGCATGATCTTGGCTCACTGCAACCTTCACCTCCCAGGTTCAAGTGATTCTTGTGCCTCAGCCTCACGAGTAGCTGGAATTACAGGTGGGCCACCATACCTGGATAATTTTTGTATTTTTGCAGAGATGGGGTTTTGCCATGTTTGCCAGGCTGGTTTCCAACTCCTAACCTCCAGTGATCTGCCCGCCTTGACCTCTCAAAGTGCTGGGATTACAGGCATGAGTCACCACGCCGGGCCTCTATTGACTTTTTACTTATGTCCATATTAGTTTCCTAGAGCTGCTGTAATGCAGTACCACAAACTATGTGGCTAAAACAACAGAAATTTATCATGTCTACTAGTTTCTGGTGATTTGTTGGCAATCTTTGGCATTGCTTGGCTTCTGCTGCATGAGCCCGGTCTCCACCTTCATTTTCACATGGTTTTCGACCTATATGTGTATGCATGCCTGTGTTCAAATTTCTCCTATTTATTAAAAGGACACAAGTCATACTGGATTTGAAGTCCACTCTAATATGACCTTATCTTAACTAATTACATCTTGGGTGACCCTGTTTTCTAATAAGATCACGTTCTGAGGTACTGGGGGTTAGGAAGTTAATATTTGAGTTTGGGGAGGAGGGGCTCAGTTCAACATGTAACAGTGGCTCTCTGTGCTGGTCCTAGTCTTTGTTCATAATATTGTTATGTGTACCTTTAACATATATCACAGTCTACTTTCAAAAAATAGTCCACTAGTTCATGGCAAACCTAAGAACCTTACAATAGTATACCTTCAGTTATCACCCTCCCATCCTTTGTGTTCTTATTATTACGTTTTACTTTTATATATGCCGTAAACACATTATATTGTTATTATTTTTCCTTAAGTCAGACAAATGTGTTTAGCAAAATTAAAAATATATGTATATTATATAAAAATATTTATGTATATACATCCTATATGCATTTGCCTATGTATATTCCTACATAAATATATATTCTTATACATATACATACTATATTCCCATTTATATAAATGAAAATTTCTTTATATTTATTTACATATAATTCTCTGAAATGTTCTTCAGCTCAAAGATCACTACATACATATCTGGTATCATTTCTTTTTAGCCTAAAAAACATTTTAAAAGCATTTCTGTTGTAGAATAGCTTTAGAGAAAAATTTAGCTTTTTAAATTTTGAAAAGTATCTCCATTTCACCTTCTTTTTAAAAAAAAATTTGGTGGAGTATTAATTCTAGGTTGACAGTTTTTTCTTTCAGAACTTCAAATATGTTATTCCATTATTTCCTGGCTTCCACTGCATCTCATGAGAAATTAGCCCACATGTTGTCCACCATTTCAAATAAACCTCTTGATAAATTATTATAGGAATTTTAAAATCCCTTACTGATAATTGCAACATTTGAGGTATGTCTACCTCTGATTCTATTGATTCCTTCTTCCTCTCTTGGCAAATGATTATATTTTCCTGCTTTTTTGTGTATTGTAATTTTTTTAGGGAATGTGAGCATTGTGTATAAAAAATTAAGGACTGAGGGAACATTCAAACACAGCAAAAAGTACATCATTTGTCAGACAGGTTGTCAGTACAGTCCGATGAGTTAATCTAGTGTGTAGTTTCGATAGAGGTTAGGAGGTGAATTGTATTCCCTTTTGCCCAAATTCATATGTTGAAGTCCTAACTCCCAGATCCTCAGAACCTGTCTATGTTTGTAGATAAGGTCTTTTAAGAGGTAATTAAAGTTAAATGAGGCCACTAAGGTGTCAATAACTGAGACTTGTACATAGTGCAGCAATGATACACAAATATAGTAGGTCCTGGTCCAATATGATTGGTGTCCTTTGAAGAAGAAATTAGGACACATATACACACAGAAGGAAAGACAATGTGAAGACACAAGGAGAAGATGGCAATCTACAAGCAAAGAAAGAGATTTCAGGAAAAAAAACATCCCTGCCGTCAACTTGATCTTGGACTTCTAGTCTCCAAAATCGTAAGAAAAAAATTTTATTTAAGAAACCCAGTCTGCGGTTCTTGGTTATGGCAGCCCTGGGAAACTCATACAGTGGGTCTGAGCTTCGTTGTTTTAAGTAAATTCAGTTCACCATGGGCTTCAATTTTGAGGTCAAAATCAGAACCCTCTCTGCAGCAGGACTTAAGATTCTCAGTGCTTAAAGGTATTTTTCTTAGTTCTTGTGTGCTGTCCTCAGATGCATGACAGGTATACCTCAACTCTCTTTTGCCTGTCCCAGTGGTACAGGGCCATTTCCTGGAACTTTTGCAAGGTCCAAAACACCTGTGGGATTTCTCTGAGTTCTTATTTCTACCATCAATGCACTGCACTTGTGAGGTAGAAGACTTTTCTCTTAACTCTTCTCTCCCTCCCCGAATGTAAGACACGTATTGGGTCACTCAATGGAGAGTACCTCAGCTCCCTCCATTGCTCTCAGGCTTTAGCAATCTGCAAGTGAAGTCTCAGCTCCTTTTTCTCCCCTTCTCCTCCAGCTTAAGATCTAGTCTTGTGCATATGTACCTATGATGGGAGGGGATCTCTCAATTTTCCTTCCCCTTCTCCTGAGGTAGACTGTCTCTGCCACTTGCTCAGTGTAAGGCCCAGAATGCAAACGCCCTTCTTTTAGTTCTCACTGAGACTACAGTAGACTCAGTATGCCTGCTCCTTAAAAGATTTACTTCTCAGTTTTCTTGCCCTTGCCTCAGTCTTTCTCATGAGTTCTCAGTGAAGATGAATGGACAAGAGATGGGGAATAGGAAATGGTTCCCCTTTGTAAATAGGGCTCTTGCAGATTTTAAAAGAAAAATGCTCATTCCAAAAATTAAAGCCATTATATATCCTATATATAGTAGGAGGGATCACATTTGGATTTTAATTCACTCAGTTACTTTCTCTTTGGACCTTACTCTTTGACGAGCTAAAATATTTGATTTTGTAGGTTATGCAGCTTACTTTTAACATTAAGCTGGGAAGGACATTCACTTTTTAAAACCATCTACATTTTAAATAAAAAGAGCAGCCCATCACATTTCTTTTTAATTACCCTTTCTCATCTCCTCAATTGTTTCTCTTCCTTTTCATTTCTCTTTTTATCTTTGTAGCTGTGTGTTTTGATGTTCTAGGGCTTGCATATAGTTTGAAGTTTTCATCTTATTTTTTTCATAGCTAACAATTTTCAAGTGTTTACTAGACACACTGCATTAAATATCTCACACATATTATGCCATTTAATTTTCAGAGAAACACTACAAGAAAAGCATTTTAATGATGGTCCCTTTGTATTTAAGAAAAATGAGTCTTCAGTAACTTGGACAAGGTCACAGAGCTTGCAATGGACGAATTTAAGCCACGGTAGTCTGACTTTGTATGGAGCTCTTAAGTAGTTCACTGTTTTTACTTCTCAGTATACTAACATTTGTTTCTTTTTTGTGCCATTAAATGCTGTGAAATCATATGTTGACAGAATGCTATAATTCAGGGGTGATTTATAATTAGTGTTAATACTGAGACTGTCCACTTTATTTTTATATTGTAAAAGGAACACACAAAAGAAAAAATAAGCGTAGGATTGTACGTAAAATACATGTCAAGTCTAAGTATGTCTGTCAAAACAATACTCATACTTTAAAACTCAAAATTGCAATATAGGTCCAATTTTATCAAGTTACACCTCCAAGAATAAGAGACTAAGAAAAATTGGTATTAGAGTTGCTCCAATAGTCAGCTCCAATATCCACTATGTATATGAGGGCACAATGCAACTGACTTTTTCTAATGTGCAGTTCACTCCTTCGTTATACAGAATAACAATGTCTATAATCTTCACAGGGTTCTGCAAGGACCAAATAAAATAATACATGATGTCAAACCTAAGTATGTGTGTCAAAACAATACTCATACTTTAAAACCCCAAATTGCAATATAGGTCCAGTTTTATCAAGTTACACCTTCAAGAAGAACAGAGTAAGAAAAATTGGCATTAGAGTTGCTCCAATAGTCAGCTCCAACACTATGTATATGAGGACACAATGCAATTGACTTTCTCTATTATGCAGTTCACTCCTTCATTACACAGAATAATAATGTCTATAATCTTCACAGGGTTCTGCAAGGACCAAATAAAGTAATACATGAAGGTATGCTTGAAAATCTGTAAAGCAGTTTTCAAATATTTGATGTGAACAACACCATTAATATTGGGAAACTCTAAGCTTTAAAAGTTATCAGTGTTATTTCCTGAAAAAAATAAGTAATGAGCTTTGTAAAATGGGAATATCTCAGACTTGTATATAACGCATCAATCCTACACGAATATGGTAGATCAACTAAGGTTAAAACATTCTGGAAACCCAGAAAGGTCATTTATCTCAGCTGATGATTATAATATACTGGTAATATGTATTTACACTTTATAAGGAAACAATAAGAGTTATTGTAATTACACTTAGCAAGAGAAATAAAATAAACAAGAAAACAGAATAGTTGTGTGGGTATAACAAGGTTCTGAAAAGGAAGCTGATAATTAACTTCCTGGTATAAAATATCAAGGGCCAATATCTAGGTTAGATTATGACACTAGTTCAATTTTATCATGGACTTAACAGGCATGACACCAGACTGTACATCTAAAGGCTGCACAAAGACTTCCTAAGCTTGGAGGCAGGGGAAGAAAAAAATGAAAGTAGAAAGAGCAAGAAAGAGGCAATTTCTTCATTGATTTTTAAACAATATATGCTTTGATGATGACTATTGCTTTCTTTCATTAACTTAAAAAAACAAGCTAGTACTCACAGAGATTTAAAGACTCAATAAGATAATCTCATTCTGAATGTGACTTTCACAATATATATAGGCATGTACTTAACATGAAAAGATTATTACAACCTTAAAATTTCTAGTGGGCAAAAATAAATGTTTTTTTACGTAGGAATTTCAAAACGAAAAACTCACTTCCTAGTATTCATCATTTTGACTGAAATTATAAAATTAGACATAGGCAAATAAAAATGAAGAAAGCAATGATCAAAATTAATAGCAACTGACTTGTCCTATTAGTAATTATCTTTGACTTGGTGAGTGTGTTCTAAGAAGTCCAGATACCGTTTCATAGTTCTCTTATAGGCACCTTATTGATATAGGTACATAAATAAGAGTTTATTAAAAAAAAAAAAAACCCTACTAGTTAGATTGCTCTTTTTGAAATTATATTCAGCGACTAGG
>NW_012103188.1:2496862-2500755 GCF_000951045.1 Mandrillus leucophaeus | reverse complement strand
TATACGATGGAGAGATTCAGCAAGATCATAAGCAAAGAGAAAACAGGAATCCCTTCTAAGAGTCTACCTCAGTATTTACCAATCATTGATCTATAGAACACCAGTCTTATGAGATACTAACAGGTACTTTACGATGAAAAGGGTTCCTTGGTTAGATGCTTTAAAGAAATGTTGGGTTAATCAACATTAAATGGATTTCCTTATTACAGAATTTTTAAAGGCATTAATGTGCATTGTGAATCTCCAAGGGGTGATAAAGTATGCAGCTTTCCTAAATTTATTTGACCTTGGAAACCTTTTATTATTTTTCTCCAGAACACTCATTAATATATCACTGGTTATTACTATTCCATAAAATTGAATTTAGAAAGTGCTGATCTAGGTCAAGTCAGAATTACCGAGATGTCACTAGAAATACTGAGAACGGTACAAATTCATTAGACATAATAATGGAACGACAAAATAATGGAACAACAAAAAGAAAACCTTTGAGAGTACTGTAAAAGAGCACAAAAGAGAAGGAAGAGTCAAAGGTAACTGCCACAATTTTTAGCCCAGGAAATGGGAATGTAATAGAATTACCAACATAAGTTGAGCTATGCTAAGACAGGCCTGCTATCCATTACTCCATTCATTTAATCATCTAATAACCATTTATTTTGCACTCAGAATTATTTAGAATAGTATGATAGGTAGTGAAGGGAAAATTATGGTCCTATTTCGACCATAATACCTAATGACTGCTACAGTATCTTCTAAATGACAAGGTAAGTAGGCATCTTTCAAGGAGTCTACCACCGTCTTCTCTGAGAACTACCATCTATCTCCCTGTCCATAAAACGGCTCCTTATGTGCTTTGCATACATTTGTTTTTCTACTTCATGAGCATGATGTACAACCTAACCAAATATTCTGTCCTGGTATATGGCTAGCCAACTGTAACTGATTTCTTAAATTGAGGACATGTAAACATGATTACTCTGAGAAAGTTGACCATTTGCACACTTTAGCAGTAAGAATCATTTAACAATGACAAAAATAAGAGTGAAAAAAAGAGAGAGTTATAAAGAGGGTAAGGGATAAAAAGAGAACGAGTGAGAGGAAGATAAACAACAACAATAGCATGTAGATTTCTGACTCCTTGAATCTTTACAGTTTTTGTCCCAGGACAACATGAAGTCAGTTAATGGTATTTTTCCAAAAAAGAATTTCTTTCTCAATCAAGCTATTCTTTATTGAGTTCCTATTACTTGCAGTAAAAGAGCTATGATTAAAACAGAAATGTCATGAATAAATTACATATATGAAATTTTAATAGCATCAACAGTGAAAAATTACTTCACCTTTCAAGAAACATTATATTAATTAGGAAGGTTTAAGTATGCCTGAAATATTACATGTGTGTAAACCCTGTGAGAATTTAATGTCAATTCAGTTCAGAAAACTGGGATAATACCCCGTTCCAACCTATACAGTACACTAAAATCCATGAAAAGTATAATAACTTTGAAGTACTAATTTCATAAGAGTCGTCTTTCACATTTAAAGAAAGTGAGTATGCAAAATACATAGATGAAGCGATCTGTCATATGGCTCTCACTCTGGGGTGTTAAAATAGCAGTACTGGGAGGCATTTGCCCAAAGATTGGCAGGAATTGTGTCAACGACTTAGCATAGTAATTGATGGGAAATCCAGAATGTTTAGACAGAATTGATTAGAATTAGTCCTTACAGAATATCATGCCAACACATGGATACAATTAGGACACATGTTCAATGCAAATGACTCTGATTCTGGCAGTCTGCATTATAATTTTTGGAAGAATCCAAATCTGTCTCTTATACACATCTAGATGTTTACCCCCAAGACGGAGTCTTGCTTTGTCGCCTAGGCTGGAGTGCAGTGGTGCAATCTTGACTCGCTGCAACCTCTGCCTCCCTGGTTGAAGCAATTCTCCTGCCTCAGCCTCCCGAGTAGCTGGGATTACAGGCTCCCACCACCATGTCCAGCTAATTTTTGTATTTTTAGTAGACAGGGGGTTTCACCATGTTGGCCAGGCCAGTCTTAAACTCCTGACCTCAGGATCCACCCGCCTCGGCCTCCCAAAGTGCTGGGATTACAGGCATGAGCCACCGCGCCTGGCCACTTGGATTTTTTTAAATGGGGAAAAAAACATATAGAACAACTTGAGATACTAACAGTTGATGGCTCTGAATAAATAAGATGAATAGACTTATGTTGTTAAACTGCAAATATATGTCTACAAAGTAGGTAATAATAGGGGCATAATTACTCTCACTACATTTCCAAGAAAATAAATATTTTTCTCTACTAATTTCTAATAGTGTCAGTATCAATTATTTGCAAATGTTCCAGGTTGTTCTTTCAGAAAATGAAAATGAATCTTTTCTATCTCCATAGTACTTCTAAGCGAAAGAGGTTCCCAAAGAGTCTCCATCTGTATATGACAAATTTCACTAATTCTCACCCTGCTTCTCTGCAAAGCATATCATTCTCACCAAAGTCTCACTTGTTTTCTCAGCATGGATTTGTTACCCGAGTGCTGTAGCAAGATCTCAGGTCCCAGAGACTGGGAGGCTGTCATGCAAGTGAAGCTGTATTTGCTTTGTAGAAATAGGTGCTATGTAAACAGAAAGTACCAATGCCATCCTGTGGCAGCACTTACTCTCTGGGGGTTTTAGATATTGTCAACGAGAATAAAGTCCAATTTTATTTTCTTTAATGCTAAGATTCTTTTACAGGGCTGTCCCTGAGCTGTATTTTGAAGTAGAGTAAGTTGAGTTTTGGCAAAGCAGTTCCCACCATCTTTACAGCCCTCTCTTTGAGAAGAAATGAACACATCCCTTAAAACCTGAACAAGAATGAAAAAAATGTGAAGAGTAATCTTTTCTGCAGGAGAAAAGAACCAACCATCTTCCATGCTAGGAAACCATACTAGAACTTTCTAAGTAGGGAGGGCAATATGTCAAACTGTGATTGAGACTCATACCCTTCATTTATAATTAAATTAAACTTGTCATTAGTAAGATGAAAAATGTTAAATAAAATTGCTGAATGAATTCAGTCATGGGTAAACCACATTATAAATACTCATTATTCTCTAAGAGCTTCTTTGTCTTAAAGTGAATACTTTGTCAAAGAATCTGAAACATGCATTATTTTCATCTTACTAATCATTAAGTCACCGTAGCTGTCATTAGTAGGTAGGATCAGCAAGGCTGATCAGATTGGCAGTGCAGGGTAAGAGTAAAGAGGAGAGAGACTGTAGGATCGAACTGCTCACATTTGTCTCCAGGCTTCACCACTTCGTGGCTTTGTAATTTTTGGCCAAGTTATTAAATCTCTCTGTGTCAGTTTTTTTCCACAATGTAATAAGAGACAAAATTAGTACTTACATTTAAAGGTGGTTACAGAATTAAGTAAATTAATAGCAAGCCTTGCACATAACCATGTTATGTAACTATTAGCTGCTATTATTATTACTATTACCATTATCATTAGAATGTGTACCATGTTATCAAATTAACTCCAAGGAGAGTTACTCTGTAATATGAACCCATTTGGTCCAAGCATCTTTGTTATTCAGGTTTGCTCCTTGCCTATCTACAGAGCCTTATTTCTGAGTGTCCTCCTTTCATCTCCTCAATCCCCTAGCCCACCCATACACAAAACATATGAAAGTGACTCAGATAATCTTCAAAGCAATGTGTTCATTTTTTTTTTTTTAAGTTTAATGCAAAAGAGAGGTTTAAAAAATTGGGAAATTAAGGCAATATAAGCAGGCAGGGTGGACTTAGAAGGGTACTATCCCCTTGGAAATACCCAAACCCTACCATTTATTCTACTTTGTAGAATGCAGTCTTTTGTAATT
>NW_012103188.1:2490380-2495747 GCF_000951045.1 Mandrillus leucophaeus | reverse complement strand
TTCTTTCGTCAGCACCAAACTACTTCCAGTTTTCTTTCCTGAAGTTATAATAGAAAATACAATGATAAAATAAGGGATTTATATAAACATAACTTAGGAAACATATCCTTGGTCTTGAAGTTACATTTTTAATTAGTGATTAATGATTTTGTTGTGCTTGATTCTTCTTGAGAAAGGAGAAATTTCACGTTTCAACTTTGCCATAGGGTAGACAATACTAATAGGATATTAAATTAGAGAGAAAAAGAGAAAAAAAAATACCTTTAAAGATGTTTGAGGAGATTATAAATGGCATACAGTCAACAACACCAACTTGGTTCTTACTTAGATTTTGCGTTGGAAGAAATAGGCTGAATTATGAATTGTATGAAAATATGAATACCTGATAAGCAGTTTAATCCAAATAAATGGATATTTAGAGAAAAAGAAATAGAGCTAACGACACACTTAAACAAAAGTCACTGTGTAAAACATTCATTTAATCACTATCACAGTAATATTTTAAAAATCATTAAATCACATAAAAAAGTAAATTATTTTATTTTTGTAGATTTTAAAGTGAGAAATGACTTAATATTTTTACCCAGGGTTTTCTAATTTCATTTTAAGATTAAATAAAAAGCCGTGTAAATATATATTTTAGCCATGTAAATATATAAACTGTAGACTGCTAAGAAAGTATAATGACATTTAATTTACTCTACAAAAACTTAGAGTTCTTAATAGTTAGACACTTGCAGACACTTGATCATGGTTGTATGCTATACAGAAATACATAAAATAGAGCAAAAGAAAATACTGCCAATGAATGCAGTTTTCATCCTTTACTTACTTGCTGCTCAAAATTAGTTTAATGTTATGCCTAGAATACCCACATCCACACTTCTCTTCATCTTTATTCCTCCTTTAAGAAGTTTAGTCATCTCTGTAAAGTCTTCCTTACCATATTATGCTGAGACATATGATATATCAGTGTGATCCTACATCACCCTGTACTGACTCCTATCCAAGTTCTTAGCTTTGTATTATGCATTTTTATATATTTCCCTGACCTCTCATTAGGAACCTAAGGTATGTGAAGGTACAAATGGCCTATATTCAAATTCAAAACTACTTAAATTAGTAAGTAGAAAATATCTAAGGGTTGATATATAGAAAAATTATAAATTAACAAGGTAACTAATGTATGTGCTGACATACATATACATACACCAATTCATGTTGGTATGTGTATATGTGTGTATGGGTGTGTGTGTGTGTGTGTATATGTTTTATTCTAACAAAATTATTATCTAAAGAAAGTAAAAAAAATAGCATTAAAGCATCTAATATTTATACATTAAGTTCATGTACTTTTTGGAATAAATACTACCAATTATGTTTATGACTGAACTTTTCTAAGCATCCTGTATAAACAGCAACCTGGCCTACCCCACCCACAAACAGATACACTTCATCTAGTTTGTTCACTGCTTTATCTCAGTGGCATGAACACTGCTTGGCATATATCAAGCACTAAATAAATAACTGCTGAATGATTTGGCTGGATAAAAGAAGATGAAAAACAATACTTTACACCTTAATGTAATTACATACAAGATTCAAAGTTCACATGACATTGTTTCATTTTCTACATTTCACTTTCTACATCTGTGGCTCTTTGGGGTTCAGTATCATCATCTAGGCAATTTTTCAAAATAATTTGCATTTTTAAAAAAGGCAAGAAAATTATCCCTAAAGTACCTGAGAATGAGGACATTAATGAGGCACATCTACTACAATAGTGTAATTTTGAAGTAATTTATAAGTTAAAAAAAATAGATTTCTTAACTGTATATAACAAAATATTTAAGCTGCTTTGGGGGTAGTTTAGTAAATAAAATTACATCATTATAGTTAATCATATGACAAAGGTTTTTTCTTCACTTCAAATTCTTAATGACATCTCACATCCGTTAGATTCAAGGCACAGGTAGAATATCTGGCATAAAGTAACTCAGCCTTTCTCAACCCAGTTTCCAGAAAACAATCAAACCCTATATAAAATGACTTTATGGACTATTTTTTCAATTCTTCCAAGGATTACAAGACTGGTATCATTCTAGATGCATAGGAAAGAAGTAATTTGTTACATACAATAAATGTTTTTAGGAGGCATTTAGGGCTTAATTCTTTCAAGGAACCCTGATTGGGAAGGACTTGAGTTGGCACTCACAAAATATTTGCTGAATTAATAATCTGCCCAGAACTGTTGTTCTTCCGGTTTTTCTTCCTTACTATCATCTGTCTAGTAATATAAACCAAAAAACCCAGGAGTCATCCGGAATATATCTCATGGCCTCATTTTCTATAGCCCATTCTTCATTATGGGCTATTTTCTATAGCCCATTCTGCTATCATAGTTCCCTTAGACTCTAATAATCTATAAGAGCTGTTTGCTGACTCCAGTTTGAATATCTACTCCGGCTCATGAAGTCCACTCTAAAGCCATATCTCTTCAAAATGCAAATCGATTTTATTTTTTTTCTTTTTTCACTAAGCCATTCATTTCCTAAAAAATGCAAATTGGATAGACTGTTTTTCACCATTGCTTGAATCCATTCAACAAGTCTTTACTATCTATAGGCTTAAACCAAAATGTTGTCATGCAGCCAATAAGACCTTGCATGATCTGAAACATGCCTGAATCTCTAGCATCACTGTTTACTCACCCCCTTGTACCCTGAGTGCCAGTTACAAACTTTAAATGGAGTCTTTAAGGCTGGCTTTTGGCTATGTTGTTTCCTCTTCTTGAGTTCCATCCCACCTTTATGCACTTCCTGACTCTTCTCCTTGGTTTCAGCTCATGTCCCTTTTAGGGGTTATACATGACACCCACCTCCACCACCACCTCAGACTAGATCACATTCCTTTATTAAGTGCGCTTATATAACAGTGCTATCCTTCAGAGGACATCTATCAGACTAATAATATACTTCTTAGGGTTATTATCCAAACGTTTGCCTTCCTCAATAGAGACTCCCTATAGCCCAGTAAGTGCCAAACATATATGAAGAGTGTGGTAAATACTCGCTGAAAGAATTAGGGTAAGGGACAAATTGCCTACCAGTCACTGGAAATTACAGGTAAGGATGGGAGAGAGACTGAATCAGTTCTTAAAGATGAAATGTGTTTTATTTTTGGAGAAAACTAAACAGAAATACCTCTGAAAGGATTGTATCCTAAAATTCAAACTTCACAAAAGAAGGTGATACAGTATTTTCTGTTGTTCATTCATACTATTTTAAATTTATAGGGTTGTGACTACATACTTCTGCTTGAACACAATCCTTTCTCTTAAAAAAAATTAAAGATAACTTTTGTTGTACCCACTTTTGGAAGAACCAAAGCACACTGATTGGGATAGTCTCTTGGAAAGTCAAGACACTGCTGAGTGAGAACTGGTTTTATCAGGACAATGTGTGCAGGTAAACCAAAAGAAGCAAGAACAACTGAGGAACTTAGGGAAGAAGACATGTGGCAAAGACTAAATGAAAGAGGGTAGCAAGAACAGAATAAGGTTTGAAGTCTGTAAGCCTGGGTCAGTTCTTCAAGTTGGTAGACATGTTATTCTAGGCCATTGTGGGAAAAATTAATGCTTGGTTAAAAAGACAAACAATTTAGAGAGCTTTCAAAACCATTTTCTGTTTATCGGTCTATTAATGTGACCTCTGGAACATGAATTTTTTGAATGTTTTTCCCTCTGAAATGAAAAAAACTCGTGAAGAAATAGGTCGTTGTCTCATTTTGTGCTTAATTTTTCCTGAAAAGGATGACATTATAATAGTTTCTTTATGATATGACTAAACTTGGCACTGAGGAGAAAGGAGTAGAATGTTATGATTAGAGTGAGTTCTTGAATATGACTGCTTTGAATTCAATCTGAAATCCATTACTTACTAGCTATGTGATTTTGAGGAAAAATATTCAAATTCTCTGAGATCAATTTTCCTCATTTTTAAAATAGAAACGCAATTTGTATCTACCCATTTCTTATGGGGATTAAATGAGAAAATCCACATAAAGTGCACACCAGAATGCCTAGCACATAGTAAATGTTTCATAAATGTTAACTATTCTTTTTTTCTTTTTCATCATCATCTTTGTTGTTGTCTCTTCTTCCTCCTCCTCCTTCTTCTTATCGTTATGGTTATTGTTTTAATTATTATCCCATCACATGTATAAAAAGATTCTTAATGGATCAGACTAAATTGCTAAGAAAAGCTTTGGAAAAATGGGAGGCAATGATGAGAATGTTAAATTAAGACTTTTTTTTCCAATAAGTTCATCCTTTCATTGTTGGATATGTGTCCTTTGTAACACCCAGTGAGAACATCCTATGGACATTTTTGTTTAAGCCAATAGCTATAATGTCAATATTGGTATGAATTAGCATTCTCTTTTTCCTAATAGAACAATCTGCATATGGTAGGATTTTACTCTGAATATAGAGGATTTATATAATGTTTTAAATGAAAACATTGAGCTACACTGTTGTTAGGCTAATGGTTGCACATAATTTTACTTTAAAAGACTACTTTTATTTGAAATGTTTAATTCAGCCCCAAAGTTTCCTTTGTTCTGTACACATGCCTCTAACTTGGTTCTATAAATTCTTAGAAATCACTAAAAGTAACACTGGTTTGACATAAATATACCAACACAGCCACCAACATGCAGGCAGGCTCTTGATGAATAATTACTGCAGTCTAATTGTCTGACTAAAGTTTTGCTTACAAGTACAGACATAGATGAAAACAACAATTTCTTCTACCCTTAGTCTTCACTCGAATTAATTCTGGAGGTGGGGATTAATTGCCTTTTTCTCCCTTTAAGGCAAAAAAGGAGAGGTATAACTATTTTTCTTCTTTAATTTTAAATGTCATAGCAAAAATTAAAACCACAAAGGAAATAAAACACTAAAATTTCCTTGTTTTATTCAATTAATTAGCTCTGCTATCTTGATGACCACAAGTAAAAGGAAAATTAGCTGTTTAGAAGAACTAAATAAGCTTACTGAGGAAACAAAGGGCCATGTTTGTCATACCGAGAACAGTTAATATATTTACAAAGATTTTCACTAATATTAAGATTACAGTATTTTTTAAAAGATAATGAAGAGGATCAAGGTGTTAACATATGATAATATCCCAACTCTGAACATTAATAAAAATATTCAAAATTAATAATTCTCCTTTTCCATTCAGATTTTTGCCAATTTACCATATAAGGTTCTCCAACAACTCTAAACACTAAGAAATTTGCAGCAAGGATACTGTATCCTGGGGTGGACTGGTTAGAAAAAGGGAAGACAGTATGGCCGGGCGC
>NW_012103188.1:2484787-2488715 GCF_000951045.1 Mandrillus leucophaeus | reverse complement strand
AAAAACTCCAAGAGAAGAAACCTGACACAGATGAAATTTTAACTATTTGCCATTACAAGAATGAGAAGCTGCACATTTTTGCTTAGCTAGCAGTAAGCTCCAGAAATTAAATTTGCCTCCTCCATAACACAGAGTTCAAGTGGTTGATATAGTTGGATTGAACAAAAAAAGAAAAATATGAGATCAGTTTCAGTCCCTAGAACTTTCAAGTGTGAACTGCAGTGGCTCCAGTGCCTCTGCTGTGAATGGCACCCTGGTGGCCAGAAAGCACCAACAAGCCACCTTATGAGTTTCAATTACTAGCTAGAAGTACTTCGAACACCAGGGAAAAACTGGATCAAAAATATCATAAAGGTTGCTGTAAATCGACAGTATGACAAGTACATAAATACACACACACGAGGTTATGATTAGAGTGTGTGTGTGTGTGTGTGTGTGTGTGTGTAGCTCACATTCTCCAAAAACCTAGCAATAAAGCAATGAAACAAAAATGGAACATTTCAAATGTCTGTGTTGAATAGCATGGAAATTTCTTTAAAAAACAATATAAATATCTCCTTCCAAAGAAAATAATTTTCTTGCCTCTGATTTCTTAACAGAATTAATAAATTAGAACTAGAAAAAAAAGGTATTGAAGGAAGTTTTTCATGAAAGATTACAATACAAAAAAGTGAAGTGACAAAACAAGAAAATCCATGAGGAGGCTGACATACTCATGATAAAACTTTGTAAAGTCTATGCACGACTGGTAGATTACAAAGACAGCCACAGGTTGTTTCTGTCCTACTGCATATACTCTGTTTTCAATGTGAATTTGCAGCTACTCTCTTAAAAATGTTGCTTCTTTCTCCACAAATTGTCTCTGTGATTTGCCTTCTACAAAAGTTGGCCATGTGATTTGCTTTGCCTAAAGGCTCATTTAAAAAATGTGACTTAAACATAAACTTGGGGCCTGGCATGGTGGCTCATGCCTGTAATTCCAGTACTTTGGGAGGCCCAAGGAGGGCAGATGGTTTGTGTTCAGGAGTTCGAGACCAGTCTGGGCAACACAAAGACCCTGTCTCTACAAAAAAAAAAAAAAAGCTGTGTATGGTGGTGTGTGCCTATAGTCACAGCTACTTGAGTGACTGAGGAGGGAGTGTCACTTGACCCAGGGAGGGTGAGGTTCCAGTGAGCTATGATCGTGTCATTGCACTAAAGCTTGGGTGACGGAGTGAGACTCTGTCTCAAAAACAAAACAAACAAACAAGGAAAAATCATAGACTTGAAAACTGCTTGCACATTTGGCCTTGCTCTTTCTTGCTGCTCACTGGAACCTTGAGATCACCTGGACTGCTATGTTAGTGAATCAGAGATCAAGTAAGGCTAAGATAAGCAACCCCATCTAAGATCCCTCTTCCCCTAACCAAACTAATCAATGGTCAACCACTAGAAATGTTGGTGTGGCCGCTTGATCCATCAAGCCCCAGCCCAGTTGGCTCAGATCGGATCAGAACCACACATCTGACAAACAGAATTGTGAATGTGAGAAATTGGTTAAGACTCTAAGTTGGAGCAATTTGTTAAATAGAAACAGCTGATACAGTAATTTATGCCTAATCTTGGTTTATCTGAATGAAATTCACAAGGATAATAAAATAACATTTTGAAACAAGTATTAACAATAATCTGTGTTTTACTAAATAAAAGGATAAAACATAGTTTTCCTTACTCCCATTCTATTTCATATCTCAGAGATTCTGTTATTAGAAAACCTTCCTACCTGCTTACTTTTTAAGGCAGCATCTTTTTCAGAAAACTCTCCCTTGGTTTTAAGATTGCACCAAGAAATCTCTCTGTAGATCCCAATATAACCCTGATTATTCTTCAATTCCAGGGCTTAGGCTGAAATTATCTATTGATGTGACTTTATCCTCCACTAGACTCTCTCTCAAAGTAAAAAGGATGTGTTACTGCCATTGAAGCCCTAATACTCAGTCCAGTATTAAATATTTCAAAGAGTAAATATCTAACCTATGTTCATTGCTACGAATTTGCTAGTACAAGCACTCTGATTTCCTTGCCACAGAGCAGTCAGAGAAAATCCTAGCTAGATAATGGAAGTACATATTTAAGTAGGATTTATAACACATGTTAACAGAGAATACGTTGAGGATTTTGCTTAGGGAAGAAAATATGGAGCATGTCTTTAGAATTCAAGTAATGCAAATAACATTCAGATTTCAAGAAACAACAAGTAGAGCTACTGTGCAAGAAACATTGAAGTGGCCTGATTTGGGAGTAGATGCTGTTTGAATTTTTTGCTACCTCTTACTTATCCCGTTTTATACATGCGGAGCAGCTTTAACAAGGAAAGTTCTTTCTAACTGAGCTGCAGAGGTGTTTTCCTTACAGGAAACTTTGCAGTAATTTTGGGAAAAATGTAAGAGGTGCAAGAACCAGTAGGTGACCATGGAAAATGATGAGAAAAATTAGAGACCTGGAAAGATAGTGTTCATGAAATGGCTTAAAGTAAGCAAGTTATTTTACTTTACAATGCTTAAGGAAATATGCGAAAAAGGTACAGTGAAGAAAATGTTTAAAAAAGAGAAGAAAATAAGGAAAATATGAATGAACTCAATCACCAAAAATTCTAACGGCCACCATTTGTCTTGAATAACATACATTGGAATTAATAAAAATCATATTAAATGAAAATGCTACTCTGTTTATATGTGAAGTTACATTTTCACACACTTAAAATATGAGGAAAATGTCATCCTAATGAACAATGCAGACCACCTGCATTTCGTGACCAAATCTTTTAGGAATCAGAGTTAATCAATCCTATGCCTAAGAAAGGACCCCTGAAATTATTGTCCGGATTTTCATGAAATGGAAGAAACATAAGCAGTGTTCACTGTACCTCAAATACAAAAATTTATCTTAAGGATAAATCAGAAATTATAGGATCCTATATAAATATTAAGAATCCATTCAAATTAATAACATTACTGGCTGGTCCCAGTGGCTCATGCCTGTAATCCCAGCAATTTGGGTGGCTGAGGCGGGAGGATTGCTTGAGGCCAGGAGTTTGAGATCAAGCTGGGCAACATAACAAGACCCCATCTCTAAGAAAAAGTTAAAAAAATAATATTGATAGCATTTCTGATTTTGGATACCAAAGTAAGACATTATATATTTATAACTTGGAAGTTTAATTTTTTATATTAGTCACATCATACAGCATGAGAAACAGAACTGAAAGTCACAAATTACTATTAGAAATTGGGCCTTTCATATTTCAAGTATCAATCAAAATCATAAAGGAAATCTTGGTCAATGTGGGAGGTTGTAGTCAATAGTTGGATAGAGACTATTTTTCCAACTGGGAGCATGGATTTTTGTTTGTTTGTTTCTTTGTTTGTTTGTTTTAAATCTTCAACTAATCAAGCTGTTTGAGAAAGACAAGGCGTCTCTTGTGGTTTTTGTGTTGCTTAAAATTCTATGTGATATCTTAAGGACGGCAACATTCAAGTTCATTTCTCTGATTATTGAAGTGAAAATTAATGTCCAGTAGTAACGAACTTGTTTTGCCCACTTAATTATTCAGTAGCTTTTACTATCAAAATAAAAATATTAATGGCTTTAAATTATATATTCACATGTCAATTATATGAGTTTTAGGCATCTATCATATTTATGTTCATATTTTCAGTAAGACACTGCTTTTTAAAACTCTCATTTCTAATACTGTTTTAGTTCTAATAACATATCTCTAAGTCATAGCAATTATATAACTACCATTTTGATCAAGTTATTTTGATCAAATAACTTGTTCAAATTCATGTTTTCTTTTCCTATTACTTATAGTGTCAGTCTTTAAAAATAAATATCTTTTGAACTATTGTCTGTCTAATTTCCTCATAATGTTCAATATGACCTTTAC
>NW_012103188.1:2482491-2483128 GCF_000951045.1 Mandrillus leucophaeus | reverse complement strand
AAAAAAAAAAAAAAAAAAAGTCACAATTTACACTATATATACTATACACCAGATTAGAAAAGCCAGCTTAACTGTTTGTCTACTTATTTAAGAAGTGAAGGAAAGAGAACGCCAGGCATACAAGAGACACTGTACCTGGGCTTCAAGTACCTAGGCTTCTTTGGGAGTTTGAGTTATGAAGTAGCTTTACTTTTATTTTATTTTCCACCTCAGGAAAAATCATCATTGGTACCATCACTGCTTTAGACATTCAGATGAAGGTTATTTTAAGCTTCTCTCAAAATCAGTTTAGATCTGAAGTTTCTCAGGTATCCTCAATTAGTTACCACTCATCCAACTACCTTCCAGTTTCCAAAGCTGTCTAACTATTATCTCCTGTCTTGTGTCTTGTTCTTTCCATTGCTTTCAGATGTATGTGTCTTAAAAATCTCTTTACTGTCATTTAGCAAACGTTTCAGAAGGTAGAAAAATTAGTTTTATGGGTTTAATCTGTTATATTTACTGGGAAGTATTTCTGTTCATTAAAGACTCCCTCACATTTTTTTAAAGAAAGCAGCATAAAGTCAGCCTTATTTCACATATTTATATATATGTTATATATATATAATGTGTGTGTATATATATATTTCTAAAGATA
>NW_012103188.1:2479903-2481453 GCF_000951045.1 Mandrillus leucophaeus | reverse complement strand
ATGTTTGCAATGTTTTCCCTTGAATCTAATGAAATAGCCAGTTTTATTGAAATATATGTTCTTAGACTGTGAGAGGCAAACTTCCCTACTCATTATAGAGCAAGTTTATTCCTTATCTCAAGGTGTCTCTAAGGAATTTTGAAAAGAACCCTGCCTTTGATTTCATGTAATCATGAGAATAGAAAATCAGACTCATAAATTCATGTATACCTGTATTTGAAATTTTTAGTACCATATATATATACATATAAATACATATATATAGTCAATAAAGAAAACCTATGATAGTTTTCAATTCAAGTCATAAATTCCCAAAAGCAACAAAATGACTCACTAAATAAGGTAAGGTGGTCTCTTTACCTTCTACCCCAAAGTACCCTTTCTTTTTCTCCATCAGTTTCCTGCTATTCTGTCACATAACGCACATACACAAACATACACACACACACACGCAAACACACACACGGTATTACAATCGGCCTATAAAATTCTTTCTTACACTTCTGTTCTTCTTTGTTCTTTTGTCTAACCAACCAACAAATCCCTATTTATGAATATATTTATATATTCATAAATCTCTATTTATAAAATTTCAAAATTCAAATTGAGTATCATCCCTTTTTTGAATCTGCCCCTTAATATTGCAAGGTGTTTTTCTTCTTTATTCTCACAGACCCTTTTACCAGCATTTATTTTAGCACATACATAACTGATTAAATTTTTTTTTTACTAATTCTCATCCCTCTTGACTGTGAATCTTTGAAGGACAGGACAAATGATCAATTACTCTTTTTATGTAATGCCCAGCAAAACACTGGGCACATTAAAGATAATTTAATAATTATTACAAACCTTATTTCTCAAAATGGTAGATTTCTTAAAATCTTCATCCTTAGGCATACCTCAAATTAATATTTTTATTTACTTTCAAACTGTACTCATTTTTAATCATTGTGAGATAAATTAATAGCTTCTCTTTCATTATAAAGGGTTCTTTTAAAAGTCTTTCTGTATTCTAAGATTGCTTACAGAAAATGCCTTACTTTTGTCCCAGTGAGAAAGAACAACAACATATTCTTTCTTCCTCCATATCATTCCTATACTTATTTCTTTTAAAATGCTGCTTATGTCCAGGCACTGTTTTTAACACCAACATAAAGCAATGAGCAAAAAATCCAAAGTCTCTATGCTCACAGAGCTGATATGCTAGTTGGATGAGACAAAAATAAATAAATCAAAATTAAAACAGAGTATAAAGACTGGCAGTCATGTCTGAAGAAAAATACACCAAAAGAAAGGAGTAAAATAAGTGTGTCTGATGGGGGTGGGTGCTAGTGACTGCTATTTTAGACAGGGAAGTCAGGAAAGACTTATTTTATGAGGTGACTTTTAAGAAGACACTGAATAAAGTGCTCATCATTCCACATACAATATGTCCTTCCTTGACACCTTGGATTTTTTTCTCTATTAGATTTGATAAATTTACCTTTATTCTGTTAGCAATAGGGTGATTACTATGCTAAAAGTTGCTTTAACTCTAGTGTGGCTTG
>NW_012103188.1:2470999-2479363 GCF_000951045.1 Mandrillus leucophaeus | reverse complement strand
ATGCCTCTTTCTTCACAGTTGGAATCTTGCGCTCAGTAGTATCAGGTTGCAGCACTGCTATTCCATTGTTCATTTTCATAGGTGGCATCTTCCTCCTGTTTGCACCTCAGTTTACATATTTTGTTTAACATCGTACTAATGTGGTTACAATTAAATGTATTACTACAACATGTAAACAGGACTCACTTGGAATCCATCTCTGTCACCCAGGCTGGAGTACAGTGGCACAATTTTGGCTCATTGCAGCCTCCGCCTCCCGGGTTCAAGTGATTCTCCTGCCTCAGTCTCCCAAGTGGCTGTGACTACAGGTGTAAGCCACCACGCCTGGCTAAATTTTGTATTTTTAGTAGGGACAGGGTTTCATCATGTTGGCCAGGCTGGTCTCGAACTCCTGACCTCGACCTATTTGCCTGCCTCAGCCTCCCAAAGTGCTGGGATTACAGGCGTGAGCCACTGCACCTGGTTCAGGACTAACTTTTGATCAATTTTTTAAATACAACAATTTTTAGAAAACATCAGTAAAACATTTCAGGATACAAGAATTTCATGACTGTGTCTTAAATATACCATGTCAAATATAAAAGATGATTCTTCTTTGTAGTAAGATATTCAAAACAAGAAGAAAAATAAAAATTATACTCTCATTTAAATCTGCTTCAAAGAGTCCTCAGATCAATCTAAAGAACAGGTAACAAAAGAACATACCCAGCACCACAAATCATGTGAATGGAATTTGGTGAGCATGGGGAACGTGGCAAGAGATGATAGGATTTAGAGGTTCACATCATGTTGAGCACTGTAGACCATGGTAAGGCACAAGATCTGATTACTTAATTTTCAGAGCTAATTTACCCCTTTAACACTTCTGCTAAATTACTCCAAATCACATATAGGTATCCTATACAGTGATTTAGGATGATTAAAAAAAAAAAAAAAAAGAAGCAAATACATGTACCTGGTTGAGATTTTAAAAAGCTTTAAGATTTCTTCTTCTCTCTTTTCTCCCCTTATGTAGACAGTAACTCCCAGTCATGCACTGGGGGTTACACCTGCTAGAACCTAATGCGGAACTGCCAGTCTTATGCTCAATGGGTTAGACTAAACTAGAGAGCATAGCACTTCAGACATCCCATACATAGTAATAAGTAATTAGAAGTATTCAGAGTAATAAAATCTAAAATGGCCCTTTATTCTGCATACTAGTTTGCAAAAGCCAAAATCCATCACTTTTGGTTTTAGCAACATACTCCATTTTCCAAATGATAAAAAGGGACTGATTTTTGCATTTTAGGTTTCTTATCAGCGTGTTCAGTATTTTAATGATCTTCCAAGGCGTGTTACTCTATCTACTGAAGGTAATAACTACCCTGTAGAAGTAAGGAAAAGGTTATTGTGGTAATGTGAACTCTTTAGAAACTAGCCAAGAGATTCTTAATATTTTTGGCTGATCCAATAAATAACTAAAAGGTGTATATTTTCAAGACAAAACACAGAAATAACTAACATTCTTTTCACCATCTAGTGGCTGGTGAGCCTTTGACTATTGCTTCTGGTTTCTAAGGAGCTATTTAGCAGACTATCATTTGGACATTGGCAACAAGTGAAGAGAGGCTTCCCACCAATAAATGATTCAGTTGATAAAATTAACAATAACCTCATGGCTGAAAGACAGAAGGGTATCAAAATCATGCCAAGAATTGTATTATACCTGCTTTCATTTCTGAAGTATTCATCATAAGCTTAAATTGGCCACATTTCAATCTAACTAGAGTTAAGGTCGTTATTTTTTGTTTGTTTGTTTTTTATATGGGAACATTTTCCAACAGAAAAATTAAGCAAGTCCTTTTTCACATTTTCAACTTTATTCTCTTTAAATGACCAAATTTCCATTTTTAACATTTTTACCATGAGTGAACAGGAAATGTATGAGGCTTAGTCTAAAACAGTAAGGCAAATGAGTTACTTATAAGATTCCTTTCCATATATAAAAAAAAGTATATATATATATATTTTAGACATGATCTTACTCTGTCACCTAGCTGGAGTGCAGTGACATAATCATAGCTTACTGTAACTTTGAATTCCTGGGCTCAAGGGATCCTCCCACCTCAGCCTCCTGAGTAGCTAAGACTACAGGTACACACCACCATGCCCAATAAATTGTTCAATTTTTTGCAAAGATGAGGTCTCACGATATTCCCCAGACTGGTCTTGAATCTGACCTCAAGTGATCCTCCAACCCCAGTCTCTGAAAGTGCCAGGATTACAAGCATGAGTCACCCGTGCCTGGCCTTAATTTTTAAACAATTAATTCATGCACATAGTATTAATTCAAAATGAAAAAAAAAAAAAAAGAGATATTTACTGAAGATATTTTTCACTTAAATTTCTGTTCTCCCAGGGACTTAAGCTTGCCTACCTAGGGGCACTCTGACAGCTTGTTAATACTCATATTTCAAATGGGTTTTTACCATCAAATTAAATTTACTATAGCTACTATGACATAGACAGCTAGTTTTTCAACAAAAAATCTAGGTTTTTTTTCTTTTTTTTTTTTTAATTCCTGCATGTGGGAAGGGGCTGCTCACTGGAAAATATATAGGCCAGCACAACACTCTCATCAAGTATGGCCATGTGACTGGTTCTTGCCAGTGGCTTGTGACTGGAAGCAATGGTGATCTTTCCAGGCCATGGTTTTGAGGACCTGTAAGGGTTCTTCTGCATCTCATCTATTTTCTCTGTCTGCCCCACAGGCTGGATGAGTGGGACTCCTGAGTCGTAGGCACGATAGCAATCACAAATTTCATATGAAAGAAAACCACCTGTTAAGCATCAACTCTGAAAAATGCATATGGACAAAAAATAAATTTCTATGTGTTAAGTCACTGAAATTTCAGGGTTTATTTCTGAGAGCATCTAACATCTGCCTAACACAGAATGGTCCTACATATATTAACATTTTGACATAATGGTCTTGTTTGGGTAAAGAAAGACAATATTTTCTCTATGCCTAAGAATATTAAAAGATTTTGATAAGTAGTTGTCACTTTTTAATCAAATTGCTAATGCTGATTGTATGCAAACACTCTTCACCCCACTAGCTTTTTAATAATTGTTTTCGACCTCTATAAAATGGATTCTAGTTTAGAAGACAAAAAAAAGATTTCCTCTTCCAATGCATTAATGTAATGTTCTGTTCGCCATGATTAAAGTCACTTTTCCTTTATCTGTCCACAGACAAGCAGATAATATGTTAGAAGAATTAACTGAACATTTGAATATGTGTCTACAGTTTTATTAAAAATCAAGAGAAAATGTGACATTCTCTAGTTACTTGACCATCTCACCATAAATTCAATGAAATCATATTTTGAGAAATTATCTTAGACTTGGAAAATATTCTTAGACTATGGTTACTCTTAATCTGCCACATCACTTACATTATGAAAGATTAAGTTGTATTTCACCAAGATTGGAAATAATTTTTCTCTGTTCATCACAACCATTAAAGATCAGTCCTGATAGAAGAAGATGATCTATCATGTCTAAATCTGAAATTACACACCTTATAAACTGTAGTTGCTGACATACCCCTGGGTAATTCTTGGCAGTAGAACTAATCAGAGATGAAGAAACTATGAATTACCCACATAAGTTTAAAAATTAAGAATGGGTTACAGGAATGTGATACTCAACTCAAAGAAAGGTACTAGGTTAGAGATTTAAATATTATATATTAAATGTTCATGTCATAGATTCCCTTGCACTAGAAATAAAATCAGGCTCTTTTATAAGAAGTAAGTATATCACTTCCCTTATTTTAACATAAAATGCTGATAAAAATATAATTAATTCTTTTTGTTAGACTTCATACACACGTTCCAGTTAGTATAGAACCCTCTGGGTATACCACTATAATTTTGATATAATTACTAACACTGCCCATTTTTACTTTCAAAAATATCTGTATTTAGACATAAATACAAACCACTCTGTGCATGACACATCTTTGGTACCTATTATATATCTGTTTCGTTTCAATTTCTTTGGGGGGTGGGTTATTAAAGGTAGCTAAAATAACCATCCATAATTTATGCCAAATTTATTCTGTATATAAAAAATGACTGCTGACAGGCCATTTTAAAATTCAGATCAGAAGCTGGAGGGTCCTAATTTAATATATTTGTTATCACAATGCTACACATTTGAAAATAACACAGGGCATGCCCGAGGGAAAGAGGGATTAAGACATGACAATATTAGGTGAAGCTGGGCTGCATAATCAGGATTGTACATAAATTCAGTAAAGAAAATTCAGGAGGAAGAATTCTAAAACACTCAAAACATATACAGAGAAACTGAACTCAATATTAATAATGTAATTTAAGACGTGAAATACTTTAAAAATGAATCCCAAATATTTTGGGTGTTTTCTGCATGAACCATGTTTACTTCTTTAATTTTAAGAGCTAGTCTATTAAATATTAATAACCATGAAAATTAATCAGGCACTGTCTTACTCATAAATGACTTTATGAAACCTAATAAAGGTTTTAAAATAGTCTTTAGGGTGTAGTCCAAAATAGTACATACAGCATATTATACCTTGCTTATTAATTATGTATTTACACATGTCTGCAGAGTTAAAATTTATTTTTTAGGAGGTGAGGAATAACACATGAGTTTAGATTTCTCTGAGAATACTGATGAGCAAGTTTTAATTAATCTCAACATTAAACAATTTGGAACTCAGATATCTTTTTCTATGTAAAACTGGCAAACAGACTAACCAATATAAATATTGTTGGCAATGATTTTCCTGCCTCATCCGTGCTGTGACTTCCTTTTTACAGTTAATAGCTTCACAGTTGATAAGGCTTATCTACATAAACACTAACAAATAAACATTATCTCCCATTCTAACAGAACGCTAAACTGTAAAGAAAAAAAAAAGACAAATTTTAAAGTGAAAATAACTATTACTTTTTTTCACCTTAATCTTAAGCAAGCAATTCCAAATGGTTCACAGATACTCAGTGAAATATTAATTTTCCAGAAGAAGAAAATAAACTTGTTTCAAGAACACTGCCACATGATTTGACTGAGATGACCAAATGTCACTACCAATATCCGTTATAGTTCTAATCTAAGTCATAGCTCTATGCTGTTGCATATTTCAATGATTTAGACTATTGTCAATTAATAGTACAGATAAATAAAAGTTATAGTAAATTCCATGTATCTATGACCTTACAGTGCCCCAAAAAAGAAAAGGGACATATTTAGAAAATAAAATTCTCAGATGAAAATTTTACCTCCTCATTCTTATTATTTCCTTGTACACATAGAGTAAAATACGCAGAAAGGTCAGCAAAAGAGCCAAATAAATAATAAAATAGCTAAGTAACAAATTTCAATACATTAAAAAAGTGTGGTTTGAATGAGTTTGCAAATTGCCTTTTTTCCTTTTGCATTTCTAATATTTGCCTCAGTTTTTGTTTGATTGTTTTGGGATTTTGTTTGGTTTTTACTTCCGTTTATTTATAATGTCAACTGTATTTATTTAGAGGGATTTTTTAAACTTTTCTGTATATTCTCTGAAACAGTCTTTAGCATTTTACAGTAAATTAAGATGAACAGTGTTTATGCAGTTAACTTGATCAATGGAAGAACTAATAGCATTGTTAGATGCTCGGCCTCTGCCAAGTTCAAGCACACCATCGTGACTGGATCAGATGGAACAAGATTGGGGGTACAAAAAGTCAAAGGTGTGTGTGCAAATGTGGGAAGCTGGTAGGAAGCAGTCAGTGGGGGCCGACTGGTCCAGTTTAATGGGCCTCACAGAGGCTCTCCTCCTATGGAATGCTACCACCTAATTCCTAAGACAGAAGCTTTGGATTTATTCTGTACTTTTTTCTTTTCTTCATGCTCTAAATCCAATTAACAACGAAACCACCTTTGCAATGATGATGACAGTGAGAGAAATCTAGCCTGGTTGACTCCATCTTGCTTCCAGCCTCACAGACTGGCTGTTCTGGCTCTTAGAAAAGAGAATGGGCCAGGCTAACCCTAACCAGGAGAGGAATTTAGTTTATAATTCAATTATGAAGCAAGGATGATAATAGTGGCTGGCTCCCTAAAACTGATTCCTTCCTTGTTCAGGGGCTGAAACTGCCTCTTTAAAACTGATGAAAAGTCACAAGATGAGGATTATGGCAGAAGTCTGAATTCTGCAAAAATGTAGGCAGTTTTTATAATCCTTTACTGCTCAGGAGTCAGATGGCCAGAGGTTACAAGATTTGTGACTTCTTCAATTCTTCCTTCAGGTAATATCACTAGTGTAGAACCTAAGGTGTTTTGTTTTGTTTTGTTTGTTTGTTTGTTTGTTTGTTTTTGCGAAATCTCTGTCACCCAGGCTGGAATGCAGTGGTGTGATCTCCGCTCACTGCAACCTCCACTTCCTGGGTTCAAGCAATTCTTCTGCTTCAGTGTCCTGAGTAGCTGGGACTACAGGCGAGCGCCACCATGCCCAGCTAATTTTTCTTTTGTATTTTAAGTAGAGATGGGGTTTCACCATATTGGTCAGGCTTGTCTCGAACTCCTGACCTCGTAATCCACCCACCTCGGCCTCCCAAAGTGTTGGGATTACAGGTGTGAGCCACTGTGCCCGGCCAGATTGGTCTTTTGAGACTTTTTGAAGACTTCTGCATTCTGGCAACTGACTGACTCCACACACACTCATGACTCATGACTCCACCAGTTCTGTGAACACCCAATCAGAGGCAGACTTGATACACTGGGAGTGTTTTCCACACCCCTACGATTGCATTCCCCCACTCATTAGCAGCACCCATTCCCTAGTCCCCTCCCACCAAACTGTCCTTGAAAAACCCTAACATCTGAACCTTTAGGGAGACTTATTTGAGTAATAACTCCTCTTCTGCGTGGCAAGGCTAGTGATAATTTAACTCATTCTTTACTGCAATACCACAGTCTCAGTGAATTGCTTTTGTCTGTGTAGAGGGCAGGAAGAATCTGTCTGGCAATTTCAACACTATGGTTTTCTCTCAATTCAGTTTCCCTTCTCCATTCATTCCACAGCCACCCTAGATCAATCCTCTCATACCTGGACTTGTTAGGTTTCCAACTGGTCCTCATACCCCCATTCTTTTCCCCTTAATTCTACTCTCATTATGCAAGACAGGGACTCTCCTAATGCAAGAATTTATTTTGCTTCCTCACTTAAAACTGCAGTGAGACCTCTTCATGATCATTATTATGGACTAAATTGTCCCCTCTCCCTGCCCCCAAATTCATATAATAAAGCCCTAACCTCCAATGTGACTGTATTTGAAGATAGGGCCTTATAAAGGTAATTAAGGTTAAACAAAGTCATAAAGATGGAAGCCTCGTCCAATAGGACTGGTGTCCTTAGAAGAACAGAAAGAGATACAAGGGATGTAAGGGCACAGAGAAAAGGCCAAGTACGGACATGGTGAGGACTTGTCTGTATAGAAGCCAAGGAAAGGCCTTGCCAATACCTTGATCTTGAACTTCTAGCTTCCAGAAATGTGAGAAAATACATTTCTGTTATTCAAGCCACCCAGTCTCTGGTATTTTGTTATGACAGCCTTAGCAAACTAACACAGTCATTAGAAAATCCAATGCTCTTAACATAACAAGCAAACTATTATTTTGCCTTGACTGTAGACACTTCATCTTTTACAGCTCTCTGATTTACACTTTAACTTCAAATGTTCACCAAACTGCATTAGTTCGCTTCACATCTGTGCAATCCCATACTTCCCCCTTAGCCCATGGTAAAGCCTTAGCCTAGAATGCACTGTGACCCCTGTTTTTTTTAGTGTACAGTTGAAGACTGAGCTAAGATTCTAACCTCTCTCTGATATTTTCTAGCTCACTTCAGGCTGCATTAGGAGCCCTTCCAGGTGATACTTTAATTACCTGTATCACTCTCATTGCATCTACCATATTTTATGCAAAGTATTTGTCATGTCTCCCATTACATCTCCTTGTAATTTAGGGACTATTTTAGTCATGTTTAAGCTCCCAGCATTTAGTATGATTCCTGGCTGAGCAGTGGATGTGGAAGAATATCTTAGATGAAGGCTTATTTTCATGGGCATTTTGAGTTTATGCTGTCAATCCTGGACTTGCTCAGCATCAATTCTCAATACTCATTTCACATACGTAAGCTTTTCATGAAGGTCTATAGAAATACAGAAACCCCGGATACGTGTTGCTTGCTTAAAAAGTAAAACTCACACTTTTTTTGTATCAAAGTAATATTATTGCCAAAACAACAGCATTTTGGTTTCTCTTATATGTTAAGTTTGAAATCAA
>NW_012103188.1:2461887-2470104 GCF_000951045.1 Mandrillus leucophaeus | reverse complement strand
GAACTAAAGAAAGGGGAAGATAGGATCATTTGAGTTTCAATATTATTTCAAGAGTTTGTTTTTGCTAAGTCATATTATATGACGTTAAATATTTAAACAAATTTAACATGTGATTCATCGGTTATTTCATTCCAAAAGAAAAATATGATGGTATTTCTTTGCACCTTTTATAGGTATTTTATACCAGAGCAAAAATACCAGCAATTAAACAATTTCAAAATAATTTTAAAAGTTATCATTAGTACTGAGCATGGCTCATGCATCTATATCATTTTCTTTTAATTATCTATATCTCAACAACCTGGAGTGGAGGGCAGACACTGACACAATGAAGGCATCCAGGTCTTAGCTCAAAATCAGGAACACAACCGCGTGATTCTAGTCTTACAGAAGAATGTGTTTATAAGCAAAGGAGAAGAACTCTGATTACATTTTCACTTTGTGGTCTTTTAACCTAGAACGGCCCAGGGCTTCCGTATTCATCTCCCAGACCAGTGATGATAAGAGAGAGAAAGACTTTAGGTGCAAAAGTTATGACAAAACTAAAATTAGAATTCAAATTTAATTAGTGCCAAAAGTCTCTCTCATGCAGGATGTCCAATCAGATCATAGGGCATCCAGCACTCTAAATGCCTCAAGATGAATAATGAGGTACTGATGTTTTCTTTCAGAATTGAAGACCACCATATGGGAACAGCGTTTGTCTCCTTTGATTGGCCTGGTTTTTGTGGATACATATGGTGCTGCTGCAGGAACCTCAAAGATTCTGAGATTCTCAATCTTTGTGACCAGGGTGAATGGTGCCATTAAACTGAATCCCAGATGTCAGGGAAAACAAACAACACACACACACACTAAGAGGGATGGGAGTTGGTAAGTTTAATTTTTCAAAAGCATCTGTCCCTTGTTCATACTCAAGGGACAGATGCTTTTGAAAAAATATCTTACTCAAAATATCTTAAGTGCTGAGATACAAGTGCTGTATTCCAAAAACTTTGAGCATACATAAAAGAGCCTAATTAAATACTCGTAATTCTAGTCTTACAGTGGAATGTGTTTATGAGCAAAGGAGAACTCTGATCCCATTTTCACTTTGTGGCCTTTTAACCTAGAACATGACCAGCTATATAGAAAATGAGTAGCAATACATATTTGGAAAGAGCTCTGAAGTTTTCTAAACTCCTAGGCTGGATTGTTTAAGAGGCATTTCCTTACAAGTGTAACTCAATGGTAGCAAACTTTATAGTCTAACCCTTCCCTAAGAGTTTGATCGTTTCTATTCCAGAATTTAGCCTGCTAGGTTTAAAAATGCAGCTGACCACCCACTGTGCTGGTTATTTCATTCAGAGGAAAATGTTGGAGTGTTGGTAATGCCTCTAATCCCTAACATTCTATTCCTGTTAATTACTTATGTAAATAGTGTGTGGGTGACTGTTACTTATGTGGTCTATCAAAATGTTTTCAACAATACTGACAGAATGAAATGGCACTGTGAGACAATATTCACAAGGATTAACCTCCTTCTCTAAAAATCTACAAACATTATTGCTTGAAATATCTTACTTTAATAGAATAGAGAAAATCTAAGAAATTCAATTATTCAATACCCAGGTCAAAGGAATGATTTGTGGTGATATGATGTGCTACATTTCTGATTAATATAGTGACATTTTCATGGCTCAAAATATAGCCTCTTTTAAGTATGTAGATTAACTCCTGAGTTTACTTTGAGAAACTAATAATACCCCTGCTCATAGTTGTAATATATTGCACAGTATTACACTTGGCATTGTTATTTCTAGTGAAGGATAAACTGTTTTGCGATTGTTCTGCATAATAATACTGAATTGCCTTTGAAGTAAGGGATGGATAGTTTTGATTGTTTCCTCAGCATCCGTTTCTCAAGCTTTCTGTCAAGAACATACAGATTGACCTTTGGTGAGCTTTCTTCCCTCATTTTTCAGTATGTGCTTCACATAGGACTGGAACCAATCTTAGCTCCAAGGGTGGTCACTGATTGCCTTAAGGCAGGGTTTCTCAATATTGGTAATATAGAAATTTGGAGCTTGCTATTTTTTGTTGTTGGTGGCTGTTCTGTGCATTATAGGACATTTTGCAGCATGTATGGCCTCTTCACAGTACAAATCATTAACATCTTTCCAGTTTTGACAACCAAAAATGTCTCCATGCATTGCCAAGTATTCCATGGAGGCACAATTAACCCCAGATGAGAGTCACTGGTTTAAGGCAATATATGCTTCCCATCCTCTCACCAAGTAATTACTTTAGGGATATGATGTCAAGCTGATCCAATAAGGATAAGTGGGTTTTTCTGGAAATGTAGGGATAAAGAGGCTTTTCATTGGACTTATTGAGTCTTGAAACTGCTTTAGCTTTGATGGGGAGACCCTAGGGTTACTGGGGGTTATTACACATTGGAATTCTAAGGAAGCAACCAAACCAGGGTGGGCAGATAAAAGACAGGGAGGTCATTTTAGCATGGATCAAGCAACTCAAAGGCCAAGTTCATTATTCAGTTATCTGAACCAATGTATTTCCATTTATTTATTAATCATTTACTTATTTTACTACTTATTATTATTTACTACTTATCTTAGATTTTATCCTACTTAAAAGTGAAATTTCCTTAACACATTTGTGATCTAACAACGTATATTCACAATCATGCAGAAGGCAGAATACTAGAAAACTTGTTTTAGAAAACATTAATCACTTTAAGACACATGGATGATGGAAATACCTAAGTATAGTAGTTTGAAAGACTTTAAAATAGTAGTGCTTCCACTTACCTGCTAAAAGAAGATACAAATTTATTTCTATTTATCCATGCACCTCTGAAAATCTTTTCAAAAACAATTATATTGCCTTCCTTAACAGAACGGCCACAGCTGAATGCTTACAGAATAGTCCCTACTACCACTGGCATTAAGTATGATAGGGAAAACTAAAATTGAAATATTTATGAGTCTTAGCATGTAAACAGATGCTTTTGTAATATCATCTAGGTTCTGAAAACTGTAGGAAAAATGATAATTTATTTACAATCATGGTTATTTGGACTTCATGAACACAATATCAAATATGTGCAAAAACTTGTTCCCAAAATTATGACCAAAGTTTATTGTTCTCTGTGGGAATAGTTTGAATTAATTGTGCAGAACTCACTCATATTTTTAAAATTCTGTTTAATTGACATAAATTGATTAAGGAAAGGAAATATTTTGTTGTTTTTACAGTTACTAAAATAAAGATTGTGTTCTATAGGTTTCAAAAACTGGTCAAATGGTAGAATATTAAAGAGTATAGTTCTATGAAACAAAAAGACAAAGCAATGGGTGTTCCCTGTGTGATCTGAAAGGAAACAAAATATCTTTGTTGAAATTGGCCTACTAGATTTTTGACCCAGTTGGTAATAGATAAATTGAAAACTTGTAAATCACAATGACTCAAATTCAAAGAGAGATAATTTTAAAGTAAAAAAGTAACAGCATTCTTATATAGAAATGCAAAGGAAGGAGTGGGGTAGGGAATAGATACTATCCATACTATAGAAATGAAGCTTGATGTGCTAGAATCCTTAAAAGACTGAATGCCCCCAAATAAAAAAACAAATGCCCCCAATTTCTAAAACTTTTCTGATTTTGAAGGTTAAACTGCATATGTTGTAAGAATTTTCCCAGAACCAGAATTCTATACCCAAAAGTCATATAAGAAAAGAATTACGTATCAATGGACAAGTAAAATGTAAAACATTCACAAATGTAAATATACCTTTTTTTTTTTTTTAGAACGTGAAGCCAACGTATTACTAAAGGCATAATAAAGAGAGATTATTTTTCAGACACAAATTCTTTAAACCCTTCTATTTTGACTTATATAGAGAAATAAACATTATCAAAATCCAGAATGACACCTCTGATTCAGTAACAGAGGACCATGTAAAAACATTGATCTCTAGTCACAATAATAACCTCTTTGACACTCCGGTGCTATCCTTGTGGAAAAACAGATTTTTCTATGTTTATAATAAGCCTTCAAAGCAAGTATACTAAATTGCTTCAAAGTAGTGTGTACCAGGACATGTGGCCTGGATGCCAAACCAAAGCCTATTGCGAAGATTTCAAACCACATGCTCTGAATTTACAGATGAGGCATAAGTATCTGAGGAGTAGGGGGGTCTGGGTTCTAAACACCTTCCTAAACCTAACATAATTTTGGAGCTCCAGGAGACAACTTTTTCTTAAAAAAATCTGCAGTTGTTGAATATCTCATTTCCAATCCATTTCCTCGTTGGTTTGTTTTTTGTTTATTTGTTTGTTTTTTGCAACGGAGTCTCACTCTGCTGCCCAGACTGGAGTGTAGTGGAGTGATCTCGGCTCACTGCAACCTCCGCCTCCTGGGTTCAAGCAATTCTCCTGCCTCAGCCTCCCGAATAGCTGAGATTACAGGCGCCCACCGTCACATCCAGCTATTTTTTGTATTTTTGGTAGAGATGGGGTTTCACCATGTTGGCCAGGATGGTCTCGATCTCCTGACCTCGTGATCTACCTACCTTGGCCTCCCAAAGTGCTGGGATTATAGGCGTAAGCCACCAGGCCTGGCCCATTTCCTCTTTTAACTAGAAAACTTCCAGTTTAAATCAATTTTTTATCCTGCCAATAAATGGAAGATACACTTTTGTATCAAAATAACAAATATCAGTCATTTTGCTTTCCAAATAAACTAGTTCAGAAAATTTATTTATAAAATTAAACTTGGAGTAAAAGCTGTTGTGACTCAGAAAACAATACCCCAAAATGAAGGCCTCAGAAGTGGCCGCAGAAGCGAAAATTTTTCTCTGACCTTCTGCTCTCCTGTCTCAGTACCATTCATCCTGGAGGCCAGCCACAGAAATCAGAAACCCCTTTCCCCAAGGCTAGCCATAATACCTGAAATCATTACTCTACCTTTCCCTCCTGCTTTCCTTGGAAAAACTGACCATAAAGAGATTATCTAAGCCAGGCGCAGTGGCTCATGCCTGTAATCCCAGCACTTTGGGAGGCTGAGGCGGGTGGATCACTTGAGGTCAGGAGTTCGAAACCAGCTTGGCCAACAGGGCAAAATTGTGTCTCTACTAAAAATACAAAACTTAGCCAGGCGTGGTGGCAGGTGCCTGTAATCCCAGCTACTCAGGAGGCTGAGGCAGGAGAATCGCTTGAAACCGGGAGGCGGAGTGAGCCCAGATCAAGTCATTGCACTCCAGCCTGGACTGCAGAATGTGATTTTGTCTCAAATAACAAAAAGGAATTATCTGACCTATCTTGTTCGACTGTAGGTGATAAAACTCCCATTCCAGAGAGGGTCTTGCCCCATACCCAGAAAGAAAGAATTATCTGAGAGGCCAAGAAGAATCTAGACAGATGGGGCTTGGTGGGTTTCCCCACTCACTCAGTCTATTAGCATTAGGCCATACCATTTTGTGTAATCATATTTCTACATGGCTGTCCATACTGTGTTGAGCCTAAGCATAAAAATGAATGATTTATCCTGTATCTTTGAGTCTTCATTCTGAAGACTTCTGTGTACACATTCCTAAAATTTGTATGTATTTCATCCAATTAATGTGCCTTTAGTGAGTTGATTTTTTCAGTGAACCTTCAGGAAGCAAAAGGTAAGTTTTCCCTTGGTCCCTACAAGGCATAGGGTCATATCCTTGTATTAATCTCTTACCAGTTGGAGTATCAGCTCTGTCATCAGTAAAATAAAATAATTATGTCTGCTCTATCATCCTGACAAAATCAAAACAAAATTTTAAATAAAAAATGGATAAAACAGAGTCATTTACTCCTTAATAAATGAAAAAAGTAAGCTTTTTGAAATCTTAAACCATTAGATAACATTTTTTTATGAAATTAATTTGCATCTTACAAATATGTCATATATACCCTATATACTTACATCAGAAGTTATGATCTCACTCGTATGTGTGTAAATTTGTGTGTTCACATGGATGCCAACACCACTGGCATGTTACTTTCAACGGTGCCACTCTAAGGATATTTAAGTTCATTCTGTAACCACCAAAACACATGTTCTTCAATTATTTCTGACAAAAAAATTACAATACAACAGATTAAAGGAATGTAGGGGATGAGATTTATGTTGTAACTTCTTTTTGTTATTTGTTGCTATTATTTTATAATGAATTACAACTATGAAATATGAATAGATATGTATCTGATAGCATCTCATGAGAATTATTTTCCTTCACGTTCACTCATGTGTAACATTGTAGATGCTATGTACTTCACAAATTACATTAAGATCCACTTTTCTGTTAGTTTGCAGGAGGTTCATGTTGCCCTCCAGTATGTGGGCTTATGCTGCTAATATTATTTATGCTTTTCCACTTCTATGACTTTCCATAAAAAATTACAACACACATGTTTGTTGTTATAGTTGCACATTTTTTTAAAATGTCACAGCAGGGAAATGCTAACTTACTATAAACCATTTGAAGGGCTCTATGTTTGCTTTAGAAATGAACTTAGAAAGTAATTCAGGATCGTATCTCCTCAGGCATGATCTACTTGAATTTCCTAGAAAGGTGAAAAACCTGTACTGTGAAAAATATTGCAGAGACTAATTTGTGAGAGAGCAGTATGTTTTGTGTCCCTAATTTCTAAAATACATACAGATAAAGAATTCCCACTGTCCAGAAGGTTTTAACTGATGAAACTGGCTATAGGTATTTTAATACCAAATTACAATAAAAAGACAGATATTTGTGACTTGAAGAGAGAAAGAAGATAAAAATGAGTGTCTAAGTAGTTAGAAATATGTAGCTATAACATATATGAGAAATACATATGAAATATATATCACCTATAACAGAAAACCTGAAGGCTGTACCGTATATCCAGGCTTTAGTGGACTTCACGTATATAGTTGTAAAATTAAAACAAACAAACAAACAAACAACAAAAAAAAAACATTACCATGAAACAAATAAAAAAGTCAATGTTACTAAATCAGGGGATCATATTATAATATTATCTTTTAAAAAATGTTTGCATTGGTAAAGAACTGTCATAAATATTTCATATAATATTGATGCACTAAATTTGCTAAGTAAATTAAAATCTCCAGGAGAACATTAATATGTAATAGTAAAATATACAGAGTTGTTCAGATGATCATTGGTGAAGGTTTGGGATCAAAGTGGCTCTAAATAATTCAACAACATCAATAATCTTAAGTGAAAAGGGTCCCTTTAGTTCAATTATCATCTACTCACCATTTAACCCATAGACAGCTAGTCTCCTCCTTTTGTAACAACTATCTCTCCTTCTTGTCTTTTTATTACTTTTGAAGTGTATTTTCTTCTTTTTATATTACAGCATTCCTGTAGACTTACATTCTTTGCCAAGCATTACTTCCTCAATACACGAACGAGTCCAAGAAACAGCTCCAAATGTTTATTTTCAAAGATTGATAAGTACTAATAGTTATGGGCACTAACATTTTTGGAAAGATCTCAAGTCTTTTTGAGCCAGAACACAAACACATATATATTTATATATTGAAATTAGCCCTTATGCATGAAAAAATAAACATATTTCACTTTTACTATTTGGAAATCCTAATTACAAATAGATATGATTTATATATCTTTTTCTACACAAGTGATAAGGTAAACATCTAACTTTACAGAAGCCATTATCAATTAATGCATTTTTTCATATTAACAAATACTTCGATAACAGTTATTTCCCAATAGTTTTTTGAGATAGGATATTCCTCTGTCACCCAGGCTAGAGTGCAGTGAGGCAATCACAGGTTCCTGCAGCCTTGAACTTTCAGACTCAAGCAATCCTCCCACCTTACCCTCCCAAGTAGCTGTGGCCACAGGAGTATTACTTATTTAATTTAATTTTTGGTAGAGACGAGGTCTCACCATGTTGCCCAGGCTGGTGTTGAACTTCTGGGCTTGAGCAATTCTCCTGCCTGGAGAATAATAAATAAACAATGAGGCAATATAAAGCTTATGATTGGTAGACAGATACAGTATTCAAGGAGGCAAATTTCATAATATGTTTTCAGCATAAGTTGAGCTCTGGCAGAGAGTGAAAAATAAAATCAGAGTGCTACACAATAATAAATTTAACTATATCATAAACCAAAGTTACTAGTGTGGCACAAGTAAAAATTCACTTT
>NW_012103188.1:2458655-2460642 GCF_000951045.1 Mandrillus leucophaeus | reverse complement strand
CCTAGCTTATCAGCTCAGTCACAGTGGGGTAGGGCAGCAATCAGGCCCTTGGAGTCCCTGAGTCCAGGCCTAGACTCTTAGACAGCATTTCTGGACCTGCTCTGGACCAAATGGGAATACACTTCCCTGAAGGGTGAGTCCAGGCCTGGCAACATTCGCCGCAAGCTGAGGAAGATGCCTTGGGTTTTAAGTGAACATTGGTGATAGGCTGGAGAACCCCCGTGGACTAGTAGTGATGGGAGCCACAAGAGAGGATCTTCAGCCATAGTAAGAGGAGGGAAGAGTGGGAAGGATTTTGTATTGTGGTTTGAGTTCCAGCTTAGCTGCAGAAGAATAGAACATCAGGCAAATTGCTAAGGTTTTTGGCTCCAGTACTTGGCTCCCAGACAGCATCTCTGGACACTCCCAGGGCCTGAGGAACTCACTACACTGAAGGGAAAGGCCTTGAACAAGTCCCAGTACCATGCTGGCTTCAGGTCTGACCCAGCATAGTCCCAGTGACGGTGGTCACAGGGGTACTTGCATCATTACACATCCTGTTCCAGTTGGCTCATCACATAGAGTGACACTCAATATGTTTGAGAGTAAGGGAAAAAAAAACAAGTCTCTGCCTGGTAAGTGAGATAATTCTTTCAGGTCTTATCCAAGACCACCAAGGCATTACCTCTATGAGTCTACAAAAACCACAACATTATTGGGCTTGGGGCCCAAGTCCCTTCAAATACCTGGAAGGCCTTCTCAAGAAGGACAGGTACAAACAAGCCCAGACTGTAAAGACTACAATAAATATCTATCTCTTTAATTACCAAACACTGAAGAACACCTATAAGTATCAACAACATCCAGGCAAACAGGACCTCATCAAATGAACTAAATAAGGCACCAGGTACCAGTCCTGGAGAAACAGAGATATATGACCTTTCAGAAAGAGAATTCAAAATGGCCATTTTGAAGAAACACAAAGAAATTCAACAATAGCGAAGAGAAGGAATTCTGAGTTATATCAGATAAATTTAATAAGCAAATTGAAATACTTAAAAGGAATCAAGCAGAAATGCTACACTTGAAAATGCAATTGACATGCTGAAGAATACTTCAAAGTCTGTTAACAGCAGAATTGATCAAACAGAAGAAAGAATTAGTGAAATAGAAGGCAGGCTATTTGAAAATACACAATCAGAGGAGACAAAAGAAAAAAGAATAAAAAACAATAAGCATGCCTACGGGATCTAGAAAATAGCCTCAAAAGAACACATCTAAGAGTTATTGTCTTTAAAGAGGAGGGAGAGGAAGAGACAGAGGCAAGGGGGATTCATAGGGATAATATCAGAGAACTTTCCAAACCTAGACAAAGATACCAACATTCAAACACAAGAAGGTATAGAATAGCAGGCAGACATAATTCAAAGAAGGCTACTCTGAGGCTTTTAATAATCAAACTTCCAAAGGTCAAGGATAAAGAAGGGATCCTAAAAGCAGCCAGAGCGGAAAAACCAAACCAAACCAAACCAAAACAAAAAAACCCAAATGACATAAAGCTCCAATACATCCGGTAGCAGTTTTCAGTGGGAACCTTACAGGCCAGGAGAGAGTGGCATGACATATTTAAAGTGCTGAAAGAAAAAAACTTTTACCCTAGGATAGTATACCCAGTGAAAATATCCTTTAAGCATGAAGGAGAAATAAAGGTCTTCCCAGGCAAACAAAAGCTGAGTGATTTCATCAAAACCAGACAGGTAATGCTAAAGGGAGTTCTTCAATCAGAAAGAAAAAAAGATGTTAATAAGCAATAAGAAATCACCTGAAGAAAAAAACAAAACAAAACAAAAGAAACAAACAAACAAACAAAAACCTCACTGGTAACAGTAAGCCCACAGAAAAACACAGATTAGTATAACACTGTAATTATGATATATAAGCTTCTCTTGACTTAAGTAGAAGGACAAAATGATGAACCAATCAAAAATAATAACTAGAGCAACTTTTC
>NW_012103188.1:2451229-2453135 GCF_000951045.1 Mandrillus leucophaeus | reverse complement strand
TATATAGCACTCAGTTAGTTATATTCAAGTCTGATTACAAAAGGCTGGCATGATACATTTTCTCATTTACAAGTATTTAAAAGTAGCTAAGGGGCAGAGCAAGATGGCAGAATGGAAGCATACACCGTTTGTCCCCTTCTGCTGGACCGGCCGTTTTTACCACTTTTTTGCCCCCGGAAAGCTCCATGACAAGAACCAAAAATCAGGTGAGCAATCAAAGTACCTGGTTTTAGTTTCATTTTGCAAAAAGAGGGCACTGAGGGGAGCAGGAGAAGGAGTCTTGAATCGCCATTGACACCCCTCCCCAGTCCCCTGCAGTGGTCATGAGGTACACAGAGTATCCGTGCACTTTGGGGAGGGAGACAGAGTGACTGAGAAACTTTACATTGAACTCAGTGCTGCCCCGTCACAGCAGAGAATTAAACCATGCTGGGCTCAGCCAGCACCCACACAAGGAGGAAGCATTTGGACCAGCCCTAGACAGAGGGGAATCACCCATCCCATGGGCTGGAACTTGGGTTTCATGGCAAGCCTCACCACTGTGGGCCAAAGTGCTCTGGGGTCCTAGGTAAACTTGAAAGGAAATTTAGGACACAAGGACTGCAATTCCTAGTGCTAGGCTAGGCTTAGAGCCAGTGAACTTGGGTGGCATGTGACTAAGGAAGACACCACCTGGCACAGCTTAAGGAGTGCTTGTGCCATCGCTCCTCCAACCCCAGGCAGTGCAGCTTGTAGCAATAGAAGTGACTCCTTCCTTCTGCTAAAGGAGAGAAGAGTGAAAAACAAAGAGGACTTGTCTTGCATCTTGGATACCAGCTCAGCCACAGTAGGATAAGGCACCGGGCAGAATTATGAGGTCCCCATTCCAGGCCATAGCTCCTAGATGATATTTCTCAACACGTCCTGGGTCAAAAAGGACCACTGCCTTGAAGTGAAGAGCCCAGTTCTGGGAGGACTTATCACCTGCTGACTAAAGAATGCTTGGGCCCTGAAAAACCACCATTGATACCCAGGTGGTGTGCAGTGGGCCTTGGGCTCTGAGATGTGCTGGCTTCAGAAAAGACTCATCACATTCCCAGCTGTGGTGGCTATGGTGAAATACTTCTTCTTTTTAAGAAAAGCAGAGGGAAAAATAAAGGGGATTTTGTCTTGCACCCTAGCTTATCAGCTCAGTCACAGTGGGGTAGGGCAGCAATCAGGCCCTTGGAGTCCCTGAGTCCAGGCCTAGACTCTTAGACAGCATTTCTGGACCTGCTCTGGACCAAATGGGAATACACTTCCCTGAAGGGTGAGTCCAGGCCTGGCAACATTCGCCGCAAGCTGAGGAAGATGCCTTGGGTTTTAAGTGAACATTGGTGATAGGCTGGAGAACCCCCGTGGACTAGTAGTGATGGGAGCCACAAGAGAGGATCTTCAGCCATAGTAAGAGGAGGGAAGAGTGGGAAGGATTTTGTATTGTGGTTTGAGTTCCAGCTTAGCCGCAGAAGAATAGAACATCAGGCAAATTGCTAAGGTTTTTGGCTCCAGTACTTGGCTCCCAGACAGCATCGCTGGACACTCCCAGGGCCTGAGGAACTCACTACACTGAAGGGAAAGGCCTTGAACAAGTCCCAGTACCATGCTGGCTTCAGGTCTGACCCAGCATAGTCCCAGTGACGGTGGTCACAGGGGTACTTGCATCATTACACATCCTGTTCCAGTTGGCTCATCACATAGAGTGACACTCAATATGTTTGAGAGTAAGGGAAAAAAAAACAAGTCTCTGCCTGGTAAGTGAGATAATTCTTTCAGGTCTTATCCAAGACCACCAAGGCATTACCTCTATGAGTCTACAAAAACCACAACATTATTGGGCTTGGGGCCCAAGTCCCTTCAAATACCTGGAAGGCCTTCTCAAGAAGGACAG
>NW_012103188.1:2447785-2450479 GCF_000951045.1 Mandrillus leucophaeus | reverse complement strand
AGCTCCAATACATCCGGCAGCAGTTTTCAGTGGGAACCTTACAGGCCAGGAGAGAGTGGCATGACATATTTAAAGTGCTGAAAGAAAAAAACTTTTACCCTAGGATAGTATATCCAGTGAAAATATCCTTTAAGCATGAAGGAGAAATAAAGGTCTTCCCAGGCAAACAAAAGCTGAGTGATTTCAACAAAACCAGACAGGTAATGCTAAAGGGAGTTCTTCAATCAGAAAGAAAAAAAGATGTTAATAAGCAATAAGAAATCACCTGAAGGAAAAAACAAAACAAAAGAAAAGAAACAAACAAACAAACAAAAACCTCACTGGTAACAGTAAGCCCACAGAAAAACACAGATTAGTATAACACTGTAATTATGATATATAAGCTTCTCTTGACTTAAGTAGAAGGACAAAATGATGAACCAATCAAAAATAATAACTAGAGCAACTTTTCTAGACATAAACAGTACAATAAGACACAAAGAGAAACAACAAAATGTTAAAAAGTAGGAGGATGAAGTTAAAGTGTAGAGTTTTTATTAGTTTCCTTTTTGTGAGTTTGGTTCTTTACGCAATCAGTGTTAATTTGTCATTAGTTTTAAATAGTGGGTTATAAGATAGTGTTTGTAAGCCTCGTGGTAACCTCATGAAAAACATGTAATGGATACACAGAAAAGAAAAAGCAAGTAATTAAAGCATACAACCAGAGAAAAATCTGGTTTTGACCTTGTAGACTCCTTAAAAGGGATTCCAAATTTCCATGAACCAGGCTTTGAGTATGACTACAATAAAGGGTTAATAGTTCCTGTTGGCAAAGCAGACCTAACACAATTCCCTTTAGCTTTCCCCACAAGCTAGAATGAAATATTTGAATCATTAAATGAAATTTTTAATTTTGAACAATGCATATGGTAACATATAATTTCTTTCAAAATTAAATGAATATCAAGAAATACTTGAAAGTAATTTAGCAGACATTATCAAAATGTACTTCCAGAATTGAAAGAAGCTAAATATTAGAGAAGAAGAAATAAATAAATGCCTTCCATATAGGAAATTTCCTGTTTCTCCATATTTTTTACATTTGGGCCTTGGAAAAAGTTACCTTCCTTCTCTCCTTTCTTTTCTTCTATATTTAAAAAGACATGCACACAGACAGTAATCCTTAAGTAATGTATTATATATTACAGGTTCTATGTCGTTCTTTCTTCTTATTACATAGAATGTGGATTCAATGGAAAAGTTCCTAACATGAGGAATTGTTTCTGATCCGTTATAGTTTATAAGAGATATATAATGGATCTGTCAAAGAAGTAAAAGAGAATACTTGAATGGAACAACTCATGTATATAAATGCAGTTATTGTAGAACACTTACTAGGCTATGTACACTCCAAAACTGCCACTGGCATTTCACCTCCTCATACTGTTGAAAAAATTCTTAGCATCACCCCGAATGACTTCAGCAGAACGCAAGATCTTTTGTAAGCTATAAAATTACCTTCAGTGCTATTGATATAAACTGAAAACTAATTTTTCAGAAAGATGGGAAACAATTATTTCTCTATTTTTTTTTTTAAAGCAGTTTCATTCTGTCACTCAGGTTAAGTGCAGTGTTGTGATCACAGCTCACTGCAGCCTTAACCTTCTGGGCTCAAGGCATCCTCTCACCTCAGCACCCCTGAGCAGCTGGGACCATAGGTGCACCCCACCAGGTCCAGCTGACTTTTTATTTTTTGTAGAGACGGTACATCCAGGCTGGTCTTGAACTCCTGGAATCAAGCAATACTCCTGCCTCGGCCTTCCAAAGGGCTGTGATTACAGGTGTGAGCCACAGCACCCGGCCTTCTCTCTCTCTCTCTCTTTTCTGCATGTTCCTAATGTGACTGTAATATGTGAACACCCTGAGTCTAAAACAAAACTTAGATCACTCCTTTAAACAGAAAAAAAAATACGCTTACTTTGTACATTTGACACCTGTACTTGACAGAAAACTCAAAAGAAATAATTTTTATATGTCTAGATTCATGATGTTTGATTCTAAGAGTATTCAAAATGCAGGCAATATATCTATTTCCATACCTCCAGAAATAACTGCCAATATTTCTTCTATATTGTCCCCACTGAAAAGCCCATTAAATTTAACTTGGTTTTAAATACTCATTTTTTCGCTTTAAAATAATACATTGAGGATAAACATATAGACAGAAAGTAGATTGGACATTGCACAGGATGAGGAAGGAGATTGGGATGAACAGTAATTGGCATGCAGAATCTTATTGTGATGACAAAAAATATTCCAAAATTGATTTATTGCAATGGTTGCAACACTTGCTAAGTTCACTAAAAACATCATTGTACAATTGAAATGAGTGAACTATACAGGATATACAAATGCTTCAACAGATTTACATTAAAAATAAATCATTACATGAGAGGAGCCAGACAAAAAGTATATAATATATGAAACCTTTTACTAAAATTACAAAGTGGGCAAAACTAATTTAGAGTTTTCGAAATCAGGATAGGGCAATCCTTGTAGGAAGGAATATGGCTGGTGCAGAGCACAAGGGAGAGCTTTCTAAGGCGACATTAATTTTCTGCCTTGTCTGTGATAGTTACATGGATGAGCTTGATTTGTGAAAATTCATTGAGGTGTACATGTATGATATATGCAATTTTCTGTAGATATATTATA
>NW_012103188.1:2442765-2445375 GCF_000951045.1 Mandrillus leucophaeus | reverse complement strand
GAGCAGCTGGGACCATAGGTGCACCCCACCAGGTCCAGCTGACTTTTTATTTTTTGTAGAGACGGTACATCCAGGCTGGTCTTGAACTCCTGGAATCAAGCAATACTCCTGCCTCGGCCTTCCAAAGGGCTGTGATTACAGGTGTGAGCCACAGCACCCGGCCTTCTCTCTCTCTCTCTCTTTTCTGCATGTTCCTAATGTGACTGTAATATGTGAACACCCTGAGTCTAAAACAAAACTTAGATCACTCCTTTAAACAGAAAAAAAAATACGCTTACTTTGTACATTTGACACCTGTACTTGACAGAAAACTCAAAAGAAATAATTTTTATATGTCTAGATTCATGATGTTTGATTCTAAGAGTATTCAAAATGCAGGCAATATATCTATTTCCATACCTCCAGAAATAACTGCCAATATTTCTTCTATATTGTCCCCACTGAAAAGCCCATTAAATTTAACTTGGTTTTAAATACTCATTTTTTCGCTTTAAAATAATACATTGAGGATAAACATATAGACAGAAAGTAGATTGGACATTGCACAGGATGAGGAAGGAGATTGGGATGAACAGTAATTGGCATGCAGAATCTTATTGTGATGACAAAAAATATTCCAAAACTGATTTATTGCAATGGTTGCAACACTTGCTAAGTTCACTAAAAACATCATTGTACAATTGAAATGAGTGAACTATACAGGATATACAAATGCTTCAACAGATTTACATTAAAAATAAATCATTACATGAGAGGAGCCAGACAAAAAGTATATAATATATGAAACCTTTTACTAAAATTACAAAGTGGGCAAAACTAATTTAGAGTTTTCGAAATCAGGATAGGGCAATCCTTGTAGGAAGGAATATGGCTGGTGCAGAGCACAAGGGAGAGCTTTCTAAGGCGACATTAATTTTCTGCCTTGTCTGTGATAGTTACATGGATGAGCTTGATTTGTGAAAATTCATTGAGGTGTACATGTATGATATATGCAATTTTCTGTAGATATATTATACATCAATAAAAAGTCCACAGCAGAACAGTAATAAACTTGTGAACGGAGGATGAGCAAAATATTACTGGAAAACCGCTATGCCCTTGTGTTCTTTACTAGTGTTCTTCCACTTACATAGCTAGTATCACTTAGGTCTCTTCTGGTTCCACTAATGCTGCCATCTTTCAAGAAGAAGCAGCTCTAAGATTTCCTCTCCAGTGAAATGCGCTCTTATATCATTTAGCTGAAAGAGCCTTCCTCCTTTAATCTCTTCAATACATATAAATGAGATAAAAAGTAAAATGTTGAGCAAATGATATAGTTGAGTTTTCTCATCTGCCAAAAAATACATAGTTTTATGGGGAGAAAACACAACTAACTTATTTATCCATCAAACCCCAAAGTAACTGTCATGGTAAACTGAACGTTGTAAACTTTCAAGTAAGTGCTGGTTAACAACTGAAATATTTCCATTAATAGTTAAGAATAACATGAAACCTAAGCTGAATGCCAAATGTAAAATTTCTAGTTATCCAGTTGCTAAACTGTCATTTTCATATTTAGATTTCCAAAGTTATGTGTAATATTTTTTAAAAAACTCTCTAAAATTTATAAAAATAAAACAAAAAGAAATAGAAACCATTCAAATAATAGAGTTAAGAAAGATTTTAAGTGGCATAACAAAATTAGAGAGCATATTTATTTATTAATTTATATATACAAAGTTGGTTTTAGGTAAAATTAACAGGCAGTCTGCCTTCTAGAAGCCCACAATTTGCTTTAGACAAGGCAGCTGTATGATAATATAGGTTTGTTAATGTTTAGATGAGATTAAAGAGGGATGTAGATGATAATAATTGAGTAAAAGTATAAGTTCCTGAGAAGGACAAATAAATCTGTTGTGATATTTTAACAAGTTATCTGGTAAGATAATGAAACAGAGGTAAAGCATGGACTATTGGTAGGTGGTGGACAGAATGGCATGAGAGCACACGTGATTGGAGAACATGAAATCTGGAAAGCAATGAAGAAAGTGGCTTCTCTAGAGCATATATCAGATTACATAGCTCCACTGAAGAAAAATATGGAAATCAAGAGTTACAGCCTTTCAATTCAACTTCCAAATTTTTCACACCTAGCTTTAATTTACACGTCAGTATGCAGTTTAATTTATGCCTTTGTTCAATGTGTATTCAAACATCTGCCTCAATGACATTTCATGTTGCTCCTTGCCTGGGGCATCTCTCTACTGCATCAAGCTGAAGCAAGTTATGGGCTTTTTAAACAAGGTTATACACGAATACAGTGATAATAATGCTGTTTATACTGAGTAATAATCCTTCATAAGACACGCTTAGAAATGTTTAGGCTCTGATACAGTCTCTTTCTAGAAGTTTAAGCAAAAGAAAAGAATTAAGATACCTTTTAAAAAAACATGTTTTTTATTATGATTTCAGTTTAAATGCTTTAATCTATTTAAACTGTTTATACCATTAGTATGATGTCCATATCATACGTAGTAATTATTAGCACTATTTAACATGCTGTGGTTGGCATAATAGTGTAACTAAGTTCATTATAAAGCAGCTTAAATGACCATGACCATCGCGTCTCTT
>NW_012103188.1:2434931-2442715 GCF_000951045.1 Mandrillus leucophaeus | reverse complement strand
TGCTTTAGACAAGGCAGCTGTATGATAATATAGGTTTGTTAATGTTTAGATGAGATTAAAGAGGGATGTAGATGATAATAATTGAGTAAAAGTATAAGTTCCTGAGAAGGACAAATAAATCTGTTGTGATATTTTAACAAGTTATCTGGTAAGATAATGAAACAGAGGTAAAGCATGGACTATTGGTAGGTGGTGGACAGAATGGCATGAGAGCACACGTGATTGGAGAACATGAAATCTGGAAAGCAATGAAGAAAGTGGCTTCTCTAGAGCATATATCAGATTACATAGCTCCACTGAAGAAAAATATGGAAATCAAGAGTTACAGCCTTTCAATTCAACTTCCAAATTTTTCACACCTAGCTTTAATTTACACGTCAGTATGCAGTTTAATTTATGCCTTTGTTCAATGTGTATTCAAACATCTGCCTCAATGACATTTCATGTTGCTCCTTGCCTGGGGCATCTCTCTACTGCATCAAGCTGAAGCAAGTTATGGGCTTTTTAAACAAGGTTATACACGAATACAGTGATAATAATGCTGTTTATACTGAGTAATAATCCTTCATAAGACACGCTTAGAAATGTTTAGGCTCTGATACAGTCTCTTTCTAGAAGTTTAAGCAAAAGAAAAGAATTAAGATACCTTTTAAAAAAACATGTTTTTTATTATGATTTCAGTTTAAATGCTTTAATCTATTTAAACTGTTTATACCATTAGTATGATGTCCATATCATACGTAGTAATTATTAGCACTATTTAACATGCTGTGGTTGGCATAATAGTGTAACTAAGTTCATTATAAAGCAGCTTAAATGACCATGACCATCGCGTCTCTTGGGAGCTTACAAAATAGAACCTGATTTCTTTCCTCAGAGAGTCAAAAACGTTTACTTTGGACAAGTCTAAATGTAGTACATTTAACAGTTAAAAGGCAAGTGAGAAACTTGCTTCCATGGAGAATTAACCACAGTTATTTCAGCTAACTGACAACTCATATTTGTGAAACCACCAGGAGGGCTTACACAAATGATTTACTAACGGTGCTTAAAGTATTTTTACTCTACAGATTTGTCACTTAGTGTACGCATCCCATATAGTTCAATGGCTCTAAAGGATCCGTTATAACTACTTTTCTGAAATAATTATAAGATTAAAGGCTTATTTTTGGAGCCGTTAATGATATCAATGAAAGGATTAAAACAATTTCAGTGAAAATCATACAGAGATGAAAGAGCTAATGCTTCTATTACATTTTAAGTGACAAATGAATCAGAGAAAGGCAGAATTTCCTTCTCAACTCACATTCCAAATGAATTCTACAGAATCTTATGTTTGATTAACTAAAACAAATAAACATAACAATTTAGTCCTAGTGCCCACTGAATAGTACTCATAGAAAATCACTCCTGAAATGCCATTAAAATACCTACAGACAATGAAATAATTAGAAGTCTTTCAGGCATAGCATTTAATATAGTTGGAGATACGTATATCAAACATGTAACAATGATAGAGGCACACAAGAACAACAAGATGCAACCAAACTTTTATCAAATGAAATCTCTCATTTTAATATCTTATTTCTTATTAATGCTCACCTTAGCATGAGCCGTCATTTTAGTAACAGACAACTAAAAGCCCTCAGATTTGCCCAGATTTCATTATCCTTCAAGTACACTTCAGATGCCTTGATCATCAAAAACTTGACATATTATAACTTGTATTAATAGTTTATACAACAGTAATTTATAAAAATAAGATATCGACTATGAATGTATTAATTACACACAAAAATACTTGCCAGAATTTTGAATATGAAGAAGACAAAAGGTGAAAAATAACGAAGGCTTTCTTAAGTACAAGAGAGAGAAACCTTGAAATCCACTGTTTTTGTCTTTAGACTTCAATTTGTTTAGTTTTATCTAAAATATAGTTTTCCCTATATTTTAAAAAGTCATTAAATAAGAGAAGGAAAAGAAATAACTGAATAGCTGTAGACTTATAGTAAATGAATGACTTTATCCCTGATTTCCAAGAAAGCATGGTAATAGTGAAGAAATATCTAAGAGATATATAATATATAGCTAACTTATCAAGAAATTTTAATATAATTTAAGCCTTATATAATATGCATTCCTATTGACCAGTCTTTTTAGAATCAAAAATATTTTTCTTACCCACTGATATTATATATTTATATTTATGTTATGTTAATATGGCCATATTTAGATTGCTCAAATATTTAAATTAATTTCATATGCTGAATAGCAAAAGAATACTTTTAAAATTATTTTCCATGGCTAACTAATCCTTAATCAATACTCTTACTATATTTTGATTAATGATTATAAAATTACCTATTAATTTTACTTCTTTTTTTCCCTACATTGTTAGAAAGTTATTGTTAGCAATAAAATAATTTTTCTGCCATATTTGGAGAAAATCCTATTTCTGCAAATTGTGAAAAATATATTTATTCTCTCATGTAATGAACTCAGTTCTAGAGAACACTATCAAAATAACAGCATGCAATGTCTTGCAGACCGTGAAATGTAATAGATAATCCAGTAAATTGTAATACTTTCCAAATGCTGTTTGCAATTAGCATTTTGGTGATATAGGGGATAGTCAGATATGGAAAACTATTTCAAAATACCCTAAAATACATAACACTGTTTATGTTCTTATGTTCAATATGTAACACAGATGCATGTTGAAGGTTTATATTATGCACAAAGAAAAGAATATTAGAAGTATCATACCTTTGAGACATAATCTTATAGGCATCTGGCAGATAACATCGGATATTCTCCATCTGAGCAGGGTCAGAGTCACAAATTTTGTCATCAGTCCTGCCATAGTTCGCACTTTCTATCATGATGACGTCTGTTCCTGGACAGCGGAGCTCTATAGGATAGCTCTCACAGGATAGCTCTCTGCGGACCACAGCCATCGGAATTGGGGCACGGCTGAAAGCTGCCAAAAGGAGGAAGAAGAAAAGAGATGCCATTCTTACCACATACAAAGGAAGATTACATGTGTTTGCTTTTCCAGTGTTTGGGGTAAATCAATACCAAGATACAAAGCAGTTAAGATTCATAATTTTAATTAAACTAGAATATTTTTCTATTCAGTAACTTTATAACTATTTTTATTCTATTTTAACAAAAACAGTTCTTAAAATCTTTATCACATTTGTTTTTCTTTTAAATGGAAAAAGGTATGGTCGATTTTGTATTAAACTCTTGGCCTGGTGTGTCAGATTAAAACTAGATAGAGATATCATCCAGTTTATACAGTCAGATATTCAGATAAACCTTGCAAGTGTTCCTTTCTTCTCTTTTTAATAACAAAATCATCATTGAAAAATTGCACTATTGTTGACTTTAAATATACTTAATCTATTTCAATTTTACAACATACTTCCATTGTTTGAGGCAATACTTCATGATTTCACTGTAGAACTAATGCATGCTATTTATTTAAGAAAATGGAGATTCGTTTGGAGGAAAAGTTATATTTTCCTTTAGCTCCTCCCCATACTCTTCCCCCAAAGTCAACAGGTAACTAGTTACCCATGTGGAGACCTCCAAATTATAATTTTCTTCACAGAAAAAGACATGTGTGTGTTCTCCCACTCCTCGTTTCATTTTACTCTGGTAATTTTACTCAGGTAGTATCACACTATACACATTGTTTGATATTTTGTATTATTTTATTTATAAATATAATGATATATGATGGAAATCTTTCCATATCTGGATATTGTTTCCTTCGTTTTTAATGGCTACATCTCATAAAAATATAAATTATTTAATTGGTCCTATGTTAATGGACACTTGGAAAAGTCTTGGTGTTTTTGTGTCATAATACTGCAAGGAAGCCTAAACCTATCTGTGCACCTTGGTAGTAATATATTTGAGAAAACCTAATTATCCAAATACATTTTATGGTATATTTCTAAAAAATGAGATCGATGGATCAAGAGGGCAATACATTTCAAATTTGGCAAATATCAATAGAGTTCAAATAAACTTGAAAATGTATACTTTCTACCAACAATACTTTCTTTTTCAAAACTAAATATTATCAATTCCTTTAAGTTTTGTCAATTTGATAAAGAATGGTATAATATCTTTAACTTGTACTACTTTACTTGTACTGTGGAATATATTTTCATATGTTTATTGACCTTTCATATTGCTTTTATTCGTGAATGGTTGCTTACATTTATGTAAAGTTTGCTGTTATAAAAGTTTTTTTGTAAAAGAAAAATAAACATTTGTCCTTTACATTTATGAGAAATACACTTTTTCTAGCTTGATGTTTAATTTTAGATGTTTGCTGGACATCTATATTTAAGTTTTATACAGAAAAATGTCTGCCTTTTCCTGTCAAGTTTAACAGTTTCCCTCTCCAAGATTGTGAACATAATCACTGTATTATTGGGAAAGAGTCAAATGTTAAGTAATGATAACTCAACAAATCTTCTTTTACAAGTATGTAATTAAAATTTTAAATGAAGTGTTTACTAACTGTCAAATAAGTTGATTTCAACATTAAGAGAATCAGTTATAGAGAAACATGTGAGAGCTTAAGTGTGCATTTATAGTTTATTAAATCACCAATATGCACATGCACAAAAGACATGTATTTAAATAAATATGTGCTTGTCTTCTTGTGGTTTTTTTACGAAGCATGAAATGTGAAAAGAAGGGAGGAGAGAGGCAGGGAGGTGAAAAATGGAGGGGCAAAGAAAAACATATAACTATAAATATTTTCACTTAAAGTTTAGAGAAAATATTGATTTGGTTTGTGAAATATACCCGTAATTTAAAAGTTGAGAGTGATACGGGTTTTCATCTCATTTGTATGATATTTTTGAAAAAGCATGATTGTACCATAGACCCTAGGCAAAACTTCTTAACAGGTTAACAGGTCACTTGAAGTTCTTTAAGCTGCACTGCACAGTTAATTCCATTCTGGTTGGTGTTCAGCATTTTATTTCTCTCTCTCTCTCTCTCTTTCTCTCTCGTGTGCACACACATACACACCCATAGAAGAATCTAGTATATCCACAGCATTGACTGAAGAGAGTTAGCACAATTAAACGTTGGTTGTAATGTTATTTTTAAAGTTTGTTGTTGCGTCAACACTTGGCAAGGTACTCTCACAATAGACACTAAATTTCTGATACGTGCATTTCTATTGTCCGTAAAATAAAATTCTTTGTTTGTCACTCAGAAATTGGATGCTTATTTAAATCTGAAGTCCTTTTCAATACTGAGATTCTACTTTCATGGATATAGACATTTTCAATAGTGTATTTAAAGTCTTATATAATAGAATCATTTAATTAAAAAAAGGACTTTGGTGAATTTAAATGGAACATAGAGGTGTTTTTGTTTTTGTTTTCACAAAAGTCCTTAATATCAGAATTCTCAGAATGTTTTAGAGTAAATTTTTACACATTTATTAAGAGACAAATTGTTTCTTAACTTTTAAAACCATTTTATAAAAAATCACATTGAAACTGCTTCCAAATATTGAATTCATCATCTAGCTACAGTATGTTGACTAAACTAGTCAATTAAGTTGTTTTTTTTATAAACAACAAAAAAAAGGTTAATGTAACAATAAAACAAATTAGCAAAAATCATTTGTTTCACTAAGTGGAGAATTTGGTTTATAAACTCATGGGTCAGTTTTGTCAAAACAATGGCATAACTTTAATTTGGATCTTCACTGTCAAAAATATGATTTAGTACCAGACACTAGACAGTTGCAAAGTCAATTAAAATGTCGAGGCCCGAATTTTCCATGTATCTTTTGGACTTGTAAGAATGATTCAACAGTTATGGATATAGCAATTTTTATGGAGAACCAGAGTTTATTTGTGTATGCTTTCTTCCACTGAGTGTATAATTGCATTTATATCATCAGTAACCCAGTGACAAACTGCACTCCATAAACGATGCGTGCTTTAAGGGAATTTGTTAATGGGAATGTATTGCTGGAAACTACTCTATAAGATTATCTAATTAGCTATTTAAATTACTTTTAATTATTTTACTGTTTTAATAACAACCAAACTCCAAAGGAAAAAAAAATGATTTTTGTTAAGAAAAGGTTTCCGCCATTCAGTTATCAAGCTACTAATGGAAAGACGTCGTTAGAAGAGGAAAACACTAAAACATGGAAAACGCCAACAATTCAAATGCAGAGTAATCAGTCAAATAGTCTACTGCATGTTGTGCCAGGTTAACATTGCATTGGGCATTGTGGACTGGCTGATAACATAATAATTTGGAGCAAAGAAGGCATATACATACCTTCTTATGCTCCTTCCCATTTTTATTCCATGAGGTAATCTGTTATATCAAAGATTACGGTGTTATCTATTAGGTGTGCAATAAATATCTGCTGAATAAATTGGAAAAGGTTTAGATGTGAAATCTGGAAACCCTCCGCTAGGATGCCACACTTCGGAACTACTCACTGACCACAGGACTGACTAAAGGGACATGAACTAATTAAACTTCTCTGATAAAGATGCCAGAACCTCAGAAAGTTTCCAAATTTCATATCAAACATACAGCTAGTGAAAAGTTCTTTTGATCATGGAAATAGCTCCCTATTCTTGCTCACTTGTTTTCCACAGACATTAATCTGATTTTTTACTTCTTTTCTGAGATTTTAGCCACTTCATTACTGAAACCTCTTGTTGTTCTGTTTCCTTCTCCTTGGGCTCTCTCCCTTACTGATACACCTATTTGCTGCTTTTTGACTCAATATGCTATAAGTCCTTGATGAACTTGTGTGTGATAACTAAAGATACCAGACTAGCAATGGGAAGTGAAGAGGCTAGAAGTAGGTGACCAATCAAGAGTCAGGTGATTCCTCTTGGTCTCCAAGGACTGGGGTCAGAGACTTGCCAAGGTAATCCTAGGTTATAAACAGGGGGCTTTCAAAGAAGGGAATATTACTTCAGACATGCAATTATGGTACAAAACATATCAATAAGTAAAAGACTAAACACAGTCTAAGAGGCAAGTAGCCAATTAATTGGCTGAGGTTATAACAAATATAATTAATTCAGTAGAAATGCATTAAATTTAAGGTGTTAGGATACCTGCAAATGGTTAATAATCAGTTGGATGCATGAGTCTAGAATTCAGGAGTAGAATATAGGCTAAAACCATGTTAATATATAAAGTAGCTAAGTGAGTATCTATAGAATAAGAGAAGAGGGATGAACAAAGAAGTCGAAACATCAGTGGTCACTGACGACTTGAAGAAGGTGCTCCTTATTCATGGGAGAAATATAGAGAAGGGCATTTCATATATGTTCAAGGAAGATTTTGACTGTGTGGACTAAATCACCTGCCACTACACTGGCGGAAGGGAACGTAAATAATTACATGATAGATGAATCAAGCATTTTTCTGTCTCTCCCTGGGCCAAGTCTTCAATGTCCTAGTCAAATCTGTCTTTTTTTTTTTTTTCATGCATTGCTCTACACTGAGTGATCCACTCAGAAATGAGGGTTACACATTAATGGTAGACTGGATACAGAAAATATGGTACATATACACCATGGAATACTATGCAATCATAAAAAGGAATGAGATCATGCCTTTTGCAAGTACATGAATGGAGCTCGAAGGCATGATCCTCAGCAAACTAACGCAGGAACAGAAAACCAAACACCACATGTTTTCACTTATAAGTAGAAGCTGAACAATGAGAACACATGGGGACAGGGAGGGGAACAACACAT
>NW_012103188.1:2422845-2434226 GCF_000951045.1 Mandrillus leucophaeus | reverse complement strand
CACAGCAGTAGATGAGCTAACCTAGAGAGGGAGTGCAGATATTTAAAGAGGTCAAAGTGAGTCAGGATAGGTAATCAAGGAAGTGACCATGTCCTGGAGATGCAGCAACTGTGGCCCTTTAAGAGCAATCCTTTCAGTACTCACATTGCAGTCAAGCTCATTCAAGAAGAGCTATCTCTAGGAGGGAATTGTCCCATGGAGGACATGCACATTTTGATTTTACCTGTCCTCAAACTTACTCTTTGCTGGTTGTAATAGTGAAAAACACACCCCTGGATGGAGATTTAAGATGCTAATAAGACATGTGATGTATGAACAAGCATGTACAGCTACTGCACATATGCACCCAGAGGACCACTCAGAACATGCTTACTAGTAACACCTCTTCCCACCCTCTCATGAATAATCATGTAAGATGACTCCCATAAAGGGAGTTTTCCCAGTAACACTGGCTGTCTCATCCTTATGAGCAGCCCTCTCTGAATCATCTCTCAGGGTGCACTCTCTATTCTGCACCTCTGAATCATCTCTCAGGGTGTACTGTCTATTCTGCACCTAACTTTCAAAATATTCTCTCTTCTTTGCCATAAATTGCTCCATGCTGCATCTCCATTGCTGTGTGTCTCTTATTTAAATTCTTTAAACTAAGAAGACAAGAACCAAACTTTCACAACAGCCATCAATACATGTGGCAGTTTTAAAATGTGTTCACAGTTCTTTGATACTCTTTCAGTATTCTTCCCTTTCCTTTTGAATGTGGATGTACTGAGTGAATCGCTTCTAAAGGACTTAGTGTTGTATAAATGAGTATATGATTTCAGAGAGTAGTTCATTAAAAACACACTGCCACTTCAGTCTCCGTTGGGTCCCTTGTTTTGTGCAAAGCCAACTATCATATCTTGAGAGCACTCAAGCAGTCCTATGGAGAGGTCCAGGGAGCAAAGAACTGAGGCCCCCAGGATAAACTTGGGAGGAACATGAGAGAGGCACCTTGGAGGCTGATCTTCCATCCACCAGAAAGCCTTCCTTCAGGCAAATGCAACCCCATGAGACACCCGGGCTATACCCAGTTAGTTAAACTACTCCTGGACTCCTAACATACAGAAACTGTGGAAGATAATAAATGTTTATTGTTTTAAGCCACAGAGTTTTTGGCTATACAATACAGTTCAGAACCAAGCCTGAGGGAATGTTTAAAGAATTGACACTGAAACTGTTAGATAGATACTGAAAAATTACCAAATCAATGAAAGAAAAATATTATGAATGATCATACAAATAGTCTAGTATTACCAATCGTTTGCTTAAACAGCATTTAGGCTATTAGTATTTTTATGGAAACAGTGCTGAATTACTAATAGGTGCTAAAAACGATTTTTCCCCCTGTATCTCACTGATCGTAAGAAAAAAGAAGAGCTCTTTTGAAAATTAAAAAATAAAAATGAAACAGATTTGATTCCTCTGAGGAAGAAGTTAATTAAACTATTTGTAAGTCAAGGCTAATGATTCTAAAAGAGTTTCTTAATTATAGATATGAACACTTACATATTTGAAAGTGGACATGATTCTATTTATTGGCATGCCTTTGAAAAACATATTACTTAAATGCTGCCAAAAAGTAAATACTATCAATTTTAAGTTTCAGCCGAGCCTTTGACATAATTTTCTTAAATACATGTATTTTCTCTGTGTCATTTTACATGCCAACACATTTGTCTAAGTTTTAAGAAATGTGCTCTGAAAATCTAATCCAAAACACTTGGCAGCAAAAACAACACTGGTAACCAAAAGAAATAACCCATCATCTACCCTCTTTAAAAGTACATATGCTATCAGTAAGCTTCTAATACACTGAATTCTAACAATTCTATTTCAAAAAAGAATACATATAATTTAAATGGCATTTTAGCATTTAACTAAGTGTAACAAAGTGACAATTAAAACTGACACCCTGAAAGAATAACCGAAGACAATAATGTTCTGAGGTCAAAAGAAAAGCATGAAATGCAGATGTTTTAATATAAAGTTTCTGAACTTATAGAAAAAAAGTTCTAATGAGTGTTACATCATAAAACAATTAAGTAGCTATTCTTCTGACTTGTGGAGCTTCATCATGAACCTCATCCTTTTTGAGGGCACTTACACAAAGCTGTGACCTTCAAATGAAATTGTCTATGTGAAGACTGCCTAAAAAAGCAGCAAGTGTTTGAATACATGCATTCCATATCTACTTACTATAGCATTTCAACATTTAATAAAAATCACTTTCCACATTGTCTTCCAATTCATGAGGAATAACATTTCTAAAACTTTATCAAATTTCACATATCACAATTTTCCCAATCTTCTAAATGTCAAAAATTCCAAACCAGCTGTTCAACATGTTCTTAAGAGTAAGAACTGTAATTTCAAGATAAACAAGAATCCACTGAAAAGAATTATTTAGTTCAAAAGAAATTTCTTAAAATATTCCAATTTAATTCTAAATGCATATTGATCCCTTACAACATGGATGCTGGGAGTTATTACACATAAGATATGGGTGTCATCTAAAGTCTCTCTTCACATTAGGTATTATCTCAGGCCTAGGAGTGGTCCTATGTGGGATGGAGTTCCAAGAGTCTAGCAGAAGCTTCAGAGTTAACATGTGAAATAAAGGAAATGATAAAACTTCACGTATGTGTAGCAAACTCCCAAAGGCAAGGGATGTTACTCATGATTAACAAGACCAGAAGGGGAAAGTTCAGAGCAGGAGAGAAGAGATAGGTTGATGACCCAGAACATGGATACTATGAATCTTTCTGTTCTCCATGGGACTCTAGAAGCTTGTAGCTGGAGAAAGAATGAATACATGCCTATGCAAAGCTTAAAACATTATATAGCAGAATGATGTGGAACAGATAAAAAGTAAGAATTTCAGAGAAATCAAATAAACATGTGTTAGTGTGCTTAAAAAAGATTTCTTGAAGGAAGAAGATTTGAGTTGGCCTTTAAAGATGAAACAATATGTGTGGATATCGGAGAGGGGATAGCAAAATACTTTAGGCAAAAAATGTGAGCAAAGAAAGTTGTATTTATAAGGGAGGTAGGAACAGAACCGAACAGTGGTAAAATCAGAGAAAGCCTTAAAGTTAGACACAGAATATAGTTCAAATTAGTTAAAGCGATAGAAGATTATGATATAATACAATTACATAATAAAAAGATTTATCAAATTAATCTTAAAAATTATTAGACAATAGATTATTTAAACAGATTAGGGTTGAAGGAAAGAGAGTGTGGGTATTAATGAGGAAGATACTGGAATGAGCTATTCAGGGCAATATGACAATGATAATCGGTAACATTTATCAAGTGTTTTTCATGCACTGGTGCCTTAAAAGTATCACTTTATTTCAAATTCCCAATGATAACAGTTTAGAAAAATTATCATCCCCATTAACCAAACTGTGGCTTAGACAAAGATAAGAAGAATAGAAGGCATGAACTAGAAAATCATAGAGACAAGATGCAATAACTCTCCTTGGGTGTCACACACAGAGAAAAGAGGAAAGGGAACTTCTTTTAGGAAATATGTAAGGTGATACAAGAATATTGCACTAATAATCAGTGGTATAATCTTTATGGACTCCCATTTCATTAGTGAAGTGAAATCTAATTCCTGAATATGAAATGTAAGTTAAACATTCTATTCCATTTATTGTGCCTGGCAGGAACTTTTTTTCTTAACAGCACAACACATAATATAATTTTAAGAATTATTTCCTAACTCTAATATTATACTATAAAATTTAGTATGAATCTTGGTATAAAAATCTACTGTAGTAAAATAGAAAATATTACTTCAATTTTAAAATGTGATATTCACTGTCAAATTTGGTCACTACACTTTTTTTTTTTTTTTTTAAGAGACAAGCTCCCACTCTGTCACCCAGGCTGGAGCACAGTGGCATGATCATATGTCACTACAACCTACAACTCCTGGTCTCAAGTGATCCTCCCACTTCAGCCTCCTTAGTAGCCAGAACTACAGGCATGCACCACCATGCTTGGCTAATTTTTTTTTTTGTTTTATTTTTTGTAGAGACAGTATCTCACTATGTTGCCCAGGCTGGTCTCGAACTCCTGGCCTGAAGCAATTTTCCCACCTCTGCCTCCCAAAGTGCTAAGATTCCAGGGGCAAGCCACCTCACCTGGCCTCAACATACTTTCATAGCAGTATATAAACATCATTCTTCTTTATTGCAAATCAACAATTACAAAGTTTATGTTATTCTTATGGTGGAGCCAAGAAAATTTGTAATCATGCAGATTTTAACAGAAGAAACCATAGGAAATTTAGTGAAGAATAAAAAAACATTTTGAATAAACAGAGATAACAGTTAAAACTACACAAAAATTTAATTTTGAAGGAAAGGAGTTATTAAGCAACAAACAAATGCCTCACTGCATTATACATGCTATCAAGAAATGCATAATCTATTCACATTCTTCCCTTCCCTCCCTTATCCCTCCCCACTTCCCTAACACATACACACACACACACACACATTCCCTCTCTCTCTCTCACACACACACACACAAATTATTCACTGGAAAGGACAAAGAGCTTTCAGTGGCATATAATTTTTGTTTTGTTTTGTTTTGTCCCTAGGGAAAGTAATACTAAGGCTTTTCTAATTCTGAAGCATAAATCTTCCACAATAGAGACCTTGTAATAACTTCTTTGGTAATATCTTCAACATTGAAAAACATGTACAACAATGTCTATAAATCCGTTATCCACAAGCTTTACAATGGCTTTGGAATGGAAAATATTCCCCTTTATTCACCCATTCAGAATTGGACTATTGCCGTCTACGTAATCCACCTGAGATTAGAACAATACACCTAACTGTAAACAGTCTGACCAAATTTGTATTTTCACATTGTTATGTTTTCTAACTAAAGTTTCGGATTGCATGTTTGTAGCAACTAGAAGTTGACATGTATTCCATTGCATTATATTTGCTAGGAATAAGTCTGCAAATTGACTATGCCGCTTACAAAAATCAAATGCTTATTCTTTATTTCCAGAGAAACTTTCATTAACAATGTTTCCACACAAGCATATTTTTATTAAGAAGTTGACCGCACACTAGACGCTAAATGTAAATTCCCACTCTAAAGACAGTGAATCTCTGCTTGTCATATCGGTAAATGAGGAATGCATTAACCAACCAAGTCTCTAAACCTATGAAAGCCCAGATCATTGCCAAATGCTAGAAATGTGGGACAGGAAGAGTAGCCAGTTTGCTTTTTCATATATTCTAATGACAGTTTTCTTTCCAAAGCACAAAAAGCACAAAAAATAATCAGATTGTGATAGATTAGCCAAAATGAAACCATCAATTCTACGCAAAATATACCCTCAAAACCAAAGAAAGTCCCACATCATATGCTGGATAATTCTGGACACTAGTGAAGACCTTTTGAGTGAAAACGAAATATGTAGCTCGTTTAGGAAGAAACTCTCAACTCTCCCAAGCTTTTCAGCAAAGTCATCAGAAATATTCTGAATGAACAATTTTTATGGTCTAACAGGAATAGCAACAACAATAATATTCTGAAAGGCCAAAAACCAGCTCACACACTTAGCTTTCTAAAGCTGTGTGAACTGACTCAAAAACCACATAAAAAAATCACAGGAAACAGGTGAAAAGGCTTTACCAAGGATTATATGTTGGAAAACTGTCATGAAATGACACAGGACATGTAAAGCACTCTATTATATTTGTTCAGCTCAACCACAAAATACACCATTGGGGTTAATAAAACACATATTCCCATCTACAAAAAAATTAATAGAAAGTCTTAATAAAATACATTTTTCAGGGCCACACAGCGAGTTTCTAGACTAGATTAAAATAAAAGTTCTGGATTTCTACACGTTTCCTCAATTCATTAAACGTATAATTAAACAAAAGTTGTTAAAGAAAAACGAATTTTCAAAATGGTGGTTGAGAAATACATATTCTGACATTCCTGACTGATCAATATCAACCCTTCACGTCAGTGATTAACTTCATTTATTTGTCCTACAAATAAAAATTGAGCACCGTTCGAGGTGGTGACTTTTCAGTGGTCAATAAAACATTGTTTCATCAGTTTATGAAACGTACAAAGTAGATGGGGGCAGGAGATAAACATTAAAAATGAATAAATACACAAGATTTAAATAACCCCAAAATGTCCACAAGAACTATGATGGAAAAACACAACAAAATATGATACCATGAGACAACATACCAGTTTTATCCATAGGTTAACCTGTCTCTGTATCTATCTCTGGCTCTCTCAAAAAGGTGGGAGTATACAAAATGATTTTAAACAAGAATACTTTTAAAATTACTAGAACACAAGTTTAAAATCTCATAAAGCATCTGCTCTCTATATTATTCAAAATAAATTATTTCTTTAAGTCTTGCTAAAACTCTTATTAGAGGAAGCTGAAAGCAAATTATTAAAAACAGACATTTACTTGAATCAATAACTTATTGTAGGAGAAAGTAGAAAGGATGATTAAATTCACAAATGGCTTTCTGTGATTCAAACCAAAAAAGGATAAATGAGGGGATAAACTGCATTCCTTTTTCCACTTCAATCAAACCAAATCACGCTGCAAGAATATTCAAATACAGGTGGTTAAGAAAATAACTGACATTTTTAAAGAGACATTTAGTTCTTTAATTCAACTGGTGTAAAATACAATCTTCCTGAGAAAGCAGCTGTAAAATGATGCTTGCAAACATTAAAAATAATACATAAGCCTTCTAATATCAATAATAAATAACATACTAAAATTTTCTCATATAAATTAGCCAATTTTTCTATTTCTAAAAAATTTGCATGAGTAAAACAATAAATCCTAAAATTATCATTTTTGGATTACAAAGTGAAAGTTGTTTTTAATGAAAGAATCCTCTCAATGCCTAGAAATGTACCCCAACTTCAAGAAATGCATCCATCATTAGAAATACATTAATTCAAAATTATTTTGTATGTCAACCCATCTTCCTGTCAAACCATATTGGTTCATTGAGTTTAACGTTAATTATATCATTCTGATCATCTATTTTCATATTTACTAACAACTTGGCTGTGCTCTAGTATATCCAAGATTCTTGTTTGACGCTGATTATTGTTGATATTTTTCTACCCTCTAAATAAGCGTCTACCCTTAATATTTGTAGTGAAATATTTTTTCAATTACCTTGCTCACTGTATTTAGACTGTAAGTTCACAAGGCATTTTGCCAACATTTTACTGTTTTGAAATTAACATTTCTACTTAATTGGTAAGGTTCTAAAGTGATAAACTGATAAATTTTTATGAATGATAGTTACATCCACCTGTACCTTATTGCAATTATTCTATTTGTTTATGCTAGATTTCTCAATATATGAAAGATGTTAAAACACACACACACACACACACAAATATACACAGATATACTTATGGCTGCTTTATGAAAAATGTGCATTTTTAATTATCTTTCTAGTAATGCTGATGGTTTACTTTAGGTCTGATGGAGTTGCACTCTTTCTCTTAGTTTGAGTTGAAGCAGACTTTCACGGTGACTGGATAGGTGTAAATTCCCTAGTTATAAAACAGGTTGAGTAACACAGGCCTTTTGGTTTGAGAATGAAAATATTTCTCTTTAATCAAACAATTTTAAAAATAAACTATGAATATATTTTTCAACATTTTTCATTTTTATTGTCTGTACACTTATATGGTCAAAGTTTTGTATTGCCTTTCTGCCACTTGAGGTTTCAAGAAAGAGAGGTTAACGATTGTTAAAGTCAAATGTCATTCCATAAGAAAATGTGAATAATATCCAGTATTTCACAGTCACTATGCTTTCTCTGATTGTTACATATGTCCAAGCCTGCAGCACTGAAAACAATTTAGTAGCCTTATTTGTTGAACGTAGGTCCATAAGAAGTATTTTTCCTTTCATTCTTTATATTTATCAGTTTTAATTGAATAGCCTTCTTGTCCAAAGATGCTCCAAGGACACACCAAAGAAGATATTCTAGTTGACAAATTGATGGCAAACATGAATTAATGGATTTCTATTTCGCTAAAAAATAATTTAATATTACCTGAGTATCAATTTAGAAAAAAACTGTTACATCACATTAGGAATATAGCGGGATTACCTGAAGGGAATAATAGAGAGGGGGAAGAATTAGATATTAGATATATGTTCCCACAATCATTCACTCATTCAATGTGCATTAAATGTCTATTTAGCATTTATGAAATATGTTTAGGCATTTGAAATATGGAAAATGAAAATAATTTTTTTTCTCTATAGGGAGCCATGGCTAAGAAGAATGCAGATATATTTAAAATCTGTGTACTATAATGATGATAACACAAATCCAATTTGACGACTTCATAATTCTGATTTGGAAAAAAGTTTGGAAAAATATGAAACTTTCCACAATATTCAAAATTATATAATATTAGGGCCAATATAAGCAACATACACATTATACTTAATGGGGTTATTCTTTCAAATGTGACAGAATATCCTGCTGGATAGCAATACCTTACACTATGCTTAGCACACTGTTGGTGTTGAATTTTTATTGAATAAATGCTTTTACATCCCTAGCTTTCTGTGCTAATAAATAACTGTTATGTAGGTCCTAAGATTTGGCTCAGATGACCCATAAATCTTATTTTACAAGTGCCCTAAGAGTTTGACATGTAAGAAATCTGAATTTTTGGCAAAAGATGATCATTTACATAAAGATCCTTGGGAACGCAAAATGCTGAAAGCAGTTCTTTATTTTGGGTGGTCTCATAGATGAGGTCAGATCACAGGATGAAGCCTTGAAAAGACATCATGGAACTTTTACATTTGAAATAATTATAAATCTCCAAAGTGCTTAATTTCACATGACACAAATTAACACACTACTATTTATGGGTCAAAAAACTGTGACATAACTAAGTGAAAATTTAATTAATCACAACTCACTGCTGTATTAATTTATAGTATTTTGAGATAACACATTGCAATAAATCCCACCAGTCACAGAGGCCATGTTTTAAAATTTCTAAGGATTGGGAAATGTATTTGTTAAAATTTATATTTAAAAGTAGTTTTACCTGTAGTCACTTATATAATTCATACTATCTCATAAATTACTTCTAAATTTATATGCATTTAATATTGTGTTTCTTTGCTCATGTTACGATATCTGGGTACACTAAGAGTTTTCAGTAAGTCTAGTAACAGACTATGCTACAAACTGGTACACAGAACACAATAGAAGGCCATGAGAAGCTGAGTGAATTGTGGTTTTCACTGAAGCACAAAATGACTCAGGGAAGAATAACTGCACACAAAGTACTTGTTAAAAGTTAAAGTTTCTTTGGTACTTGGGGTCCCTTGATCAGTTTCCATAGAGGAACTCTAAACCCACTGGGATAATATTTGCACTTTCAAAGAAAGGAATTGCATGATTATTGTATTTTGTATGGTTTATGGGCTTGTTTACCATAACATAAATCTATTACAGAAAGTGTTGCCAAGAAAAAGGATTTATAAAAAGCCAAAAGAATTTTCAAAAACTCTCTAACAAATATTATTAAAATCTTCAAAAACATACAAACAGTTCATTTGGGAAAAATCATATAATGTGAATCTCTTATTATTTGTTAGTTAATACAATTTATTTATCTATCTGCTCAACCATTCATTCAACAAACAGCTGTTGAGTTTTATTATATGCCAAGAAAGAAGCTTTATTCTCTGGGAGATGAATATGAATGTAATGAATATGAATGCCGTGATTCTTGTCCAAAAGCTATTTATTCATGACCAAATTTCTCAAACTTTTGAAGTAGTAAATAGTAAATGAGGAAAATAACTTGAATTTCCCTCATTGGAATTAAATCAATTATCAAGCACAGTGCTAGGCACGTAGTAAATGATTAGTCAATATTCTATTTCTAGTATGTTTTGATGCTACTAATGTTTCACGTGAATATATGAGATATACAGAAAATTATTCCCAGTAGAAGTGATGGTATGAACACAGGCATACAGAGCCATCTGGGGGCCTTAAGTACACACAGATATCTAATAAAATAACTATTTGTTTTCATGCAAACAGTTATTTTGTTAGATACCTGTGTGTACTTAAGGCCAAACTCTCCAGGTTCCTTAAGTCTGAGACTTTCTATTTTATTTTTTGAGACAGGGTCTCTGTCACCCAGGCTGGAGTGCCATGGTGCAATCATAGCTCACTGCAGCCTTGAACTCCTGGGCCTAAACGATCCTCTCGTCTCAGCCTCCTGAGTAGCTGGGACTAAAGGTGGGTGCCACCATATCAAGATAATTTTATTTATTTTATTTTATTTTATTATTTTGTTTTATTTTGTAGAGACAGGATCTTGTCATGTTGCGCAGGCTAGTTTCAAACTCCTGGCCCCAAATGATCCTCCTGCCTCAGCCTCCCAAAGTGCTGAGATTATGGGCATGAGCCACTGTACCCGGCCTTTGAGCCCCTTAATAGACCTGATGTCTGTAAATGTATCTAGTGTTTATGGTCTCCATTTCCATATAAATCTTTGGATTTTACGCCTTTCCCCCAAGATCATCTCTTGCATCCCCTACTCTGTCTTTACTATTTGTAAATATCTTTTGAGATAACATTGATTACAGGTTCTAAGACAAAGGGCCATTTGAGCAACCCCCCATTAATCCTGCACCATGGGCTTTCAGCCTCGGTTATTTCCATGCTTATCCACTTCTTCACTTGGCTTAAACTGAAATAAACACAGAAGTAAGAAAATATGCATTTATTCGGAAATAACAAGAAGTATAACTTTGTCATATAGCTACAGATACAAGACAAGAAATAATGCAAATGACCTGGGAGAATATGTGTTAGATTACGTTGAAGAGAACACTGGGTTTGGTTCCACAAATAATTATTGAGTTCCTTGATACAGTGCAAAGAGCTGGGGCATAGAAGTAAATAAATGGAAAAAACAAAAGAACCTTCTAGTCTCATGGAGTTTAATTTCTGATTGTGAGAGACAGAATATAAACCACAAATTCATACTGTCCATTAGTGGTAAGTGTAATGGTGCAAAATTATAATACTATGAAGGATAGGGAGGTGTTTCAGAGATGAGGCATTGGTATCTTTGAGAATAGTCTTGATTTGGTTCTAACAGCACATTAGGAAGAATAATATGCCTGGGACGAGCAAGATGAATTTGAGAGAATTTAGAAAGAGGCAATGGTAGAAGGAATAACAAGATGATAATTGTAATCACCCAGATAAGATGGAATAAAAGTTTGGATTATATTA
>NW_012103188.1:2420073-2422565 GCF_000951045.1 Mandrillus leucophaeus | reverse complement strand
CAGGATGTGGAGAGAAGGGACAGGATGGTATCAAAATGGACAGAGATGGCTGTATTACTAGAAGAAAAAGGGGAAGTCAGGGGAGACAGCAAAGATAAATTCACTCATTTTTAAAGGCAATACAAAAAGCTAGGTAACTATTTAGCCCGTAAATACAAGGTTTGTATGTAAATCAGTTATGTAAATGATGATCATATAAATTAAAAATGATACATGAAGTTCATGAATGAAAAAACACTGCCAACAAAAACTTGTGCAAATATGTTCATAGTAGCAATATTCATCATGACAGCCAAAAATCAAAACAATCCAAATGTTCATCAAATAATGAATAAATAAAATGTAGTGCATTCAGACAATGTAATGTCTTTCAAGAATAAAAAGAAATGAAGTGGGTGATAAAAATATTTCTGTAATTTGATATATTTGGTTGTTGAACATTATAGTGAATGTGCTAAGTTCCACATAGGAACACATTTTAAACTGGCTAACCTTATGCTATATGACTTTCACCCCAACAGAAAAATTAAAATTTTAAAAAAAGGATTGAAGTACAGATATATGTTATAACTTGAATTAACCTTGAAAACATTATGCCAAATAAAAGAAGCCAGACACAAAATACTAGATTGTATTATTCTATTTATGTGAAATATCCAGAATAGTCAAAGGTATAGAGTTAGAAAGTAGATTAGAAGTTGCCTAGGGCTTGGGAGTATTTTTTATTAATGCCATTATCAGAGACAAGGTATTGTTATATTGTCCAGGATTGTCTCAAATTCCGAAGCTCAAGTAATCCTCCTGCCTAAGTTTCCTGAGTACATGGACTACAGGCATGCTCTACTGCACCCAGCAGGTTTGGGAGTTTGAAGGAAAACTGTGAGTGACAGCTAATAGGTACAGCTTTTCTTTTTGGGATGATTACAATATTCTAAATTCTAGATTGTGAGGATGGTCATACAACAGTACAAATATACTATAAAACCCAACTGAATTGTATACCTTAGGTAAATGAGTTTTATGACATGTGAATTACATCTAAATAAATTGTATTGTGAAAAAAATAAACATGAATTTTATCATAAAACGTATTATGAAAAAGCACAAAAATAATGCCAAGGAAGACAATCTAGTCAGAGAGGTGCTTCTGAAAGTCTTTTAACCATGACCTTACAGTTAAGAAATACATTTTCTCTTAACCCAATACAAATCCCCACCCCCACCCCCACCTCTGCCATACTGCCACATATAATGAAAAAAAGTCTCTCCAAACAAAAGTAGTGCTTGCTATATGAGATTCACTCTGTTCTATTCCGATTTATCAAAATAATTCTCATCCGATTCCATTAAACTGACTTCATAATGCAACCATTAGTCACGATCCATAGATTGAAGACAGCCACTGTTCGAGAAAAGGCAAGATAGGTGAATATCATCTGAAAGATTAGATTAAATTTGAGGGAAGGCAGAGAAATAGAAGAAAGAATCATGAGAAAAAAGGAGTTAAAGAAGCAAGAGGAGAACCATATTTATGCCTGATAGAAGCAAATGCAGAAAAGGGATCTGAAAGATATAACACAATCAAATAGTGCAGAATTTTCAATAAGGATGAAGGCTGAAAAAAAGACCATTAACTTGTGCTTTAGTATATTATAGGAGGACTAACATAGACTATGAAGAAATTCTTTGTTAAGGAATCCTCACTTCATCACTTTTTAAGTATATTATCATGGGAATTTTCTCAGTTTCTCAGAGCTCCAACCATAAATGTAAGCAATTACTTCACAATGACTTTCTTCTACGGCTTCAACTTATTAAGAACTGTTTCTGTACCATAGTGGGGGTACTTAGACCATGAATTTCAAAGAGAAAAGAAAGGAAAATACAAATTAGGATCCACTGAATATAAAGATTAAACTTAGTTACAAAGTATTAATATAATTTGAAGAAAATCAGAAGAGAGGTTGTTGGAGAGTAGTGTAGTGTATAGACTTCTAGAAATTACCATAATTCTTATTTTGTTTGTTTGTGCATGTCTTGCTGGAGAAGCCTTAAAAATGTTTATAGATATTTGATGTGGGGCTGTGCAAAAAAAGATTAAAAATGAAAGGAGATAAGATTATATACTGATAGAGAAAGAATATTTCTGATGAAATCAGATAATACAATAATCACATAATTGGTAAATTCAAAGATAAATGAAAATTGAATGAGAAAAAATATAAGGTACGACAATAAGAGAAAAGACCACAACAAAACAAATTAATAATTAGATTCAATTTACTTCCTGCCCTAACAAGAATGGTATGAGGAAGACATCAGTAAAATCAATGGAGGTTCCAGGAGCGAATAAGGGATAAGCAGCAATCTAAATATTCAGATGGTGAGAAGACAAAGGGTCTTGTTTAAGCTTTACTATTAATTTTTCTTCCTAACAATTGGCCAGTAGGAATTGAGGTGCAACTTCAATAGTCCCAAAACTACAAGATACA
>NW_012103188.1:2413262-2414758 GCF_000951045.1 Mandrillus leucophaeus | reverse complement strand
GGCCAACATGGTGAAATCCCATCTCTACTAAAAATACAAAAATTAGCTGGGCATGTTGGCAGATGCCTGTAATCCCAGCTACTTGGGAGGCTGAGGCACAATTGCTTGAACCCCGAAGGCAGAGGTTGCAGTGAGCTGAGATCATGCCACTGCACTTCAGCCTGGGTGACAAGAGTGAGACTTCATTTTCAAAAAAAAAATAAAAAGATGCCCAAATTCAAGTATATTGAAGAGATCCCATGCATAAGCTGATCCAAGTCGCACTGAGTTTTTCTATTTAAGTTCCAATTTTTGTCAGTTATACAAGACTTATTTCCCATATCATCATTATGACAAAATAATGTCATTAAATATGAATTTCAAGTCTCCTTCAAAACATTAATACACACTTATGGCCATCTCATTAATAATATATACATTTTCAAGAAGGCAAGCCTAAGATTTTTAGTAAAACCATACAATAGATGATATAAAAAGAACACACATCATGTCAGTGTATGTGTATGTATATAGATGCACTGGCATACCTTGTTTTATTCTGCTTTGCTTCATTGCACTTCCCAGATACTGTGTTTTTTTACAAACTGAAGGTGTGTGGCAACCCTGCATTCAGCAAGTCTATTGGTGCCATTTTTCCAATGGCACACACTCACTACCTGTCTCTGTATCACATTTTGGTCATTCTTGCAATATTTCAAACTTTTTCATTTGTCATTATTTTCACATTTGTATGGTGATCTGTAATCAGTAATCTTTGATGTTACTATTGTGACTGTTTTAGGGTGTCAGGAACCATGCCCATGTAAGACAACAAACTTTATCAATAAATGTATGTGCTCCAACTGCTCCACCAAATGGCCATTTTCCCATCTCCTCTCTTCTCCTCTTAGGGCCTCCCTATTCCCAGAAACAAAACAATATTGAAATTAGGCCAAAATGGCCTCTAGGTGTTTAATTGAAAGGAAGAGTGGCACATCTCTCACTTTTAATTAAAAGCTAGGAATGATTAGGTTTAGCGAGGAAGGCATATCAAAAGCTGAGACAGGCCAAAAGCTAGGCCTTCTGTGTCAAGCAGTCAAGTTATGAATGTAAAGGAAAATTTCTTGAAGGATATTAAAAGTGATATTCCAGTCACACGTGAATGGTAAGAAAGCAAAACAGGCCAAACACTCTGGCTCACGCCTGTAATTCTACCACTCTGGAAGGCCAAAGCAGCCAGATTGCTGGTGCCCAGGAGTTTGAGATGAGCCTGAACCTAGGGAAAATCCCATCTTTACAAAAAATACAAAAATTAGCCAGGTGTTGTGGTATGCACCTGTAGTCCCAGCTACTAAGGAGGCTGAGATGGGAGGATCTCTTGAGTCTGGGAATTCGAGGCTGCAATGAACTGTAATCAAGCCACGGCACTCCAGTCTGGGTAACAAAGTGAGATCCTGTCTCAAAAATCAACCAACCAACCAACAAAAACAAACAAACAGAAAAACAAACAAAACAAA